>NC_143557.1:109147500-109747500 GCF_054136105.1 Typopeltis vanoorti
CCCTTGTTATCCAGGGCTTGACTACAGTTAGCAACTCCACGAACAAAACCCGAATTCCAATGCCAGGGTTCTTCAACACCTGTTCCTGCAGATTTGCGAGGAATTCTGCTGTACGAACGCAATCAGATCGTCTGCTAGGGATCTTTCTTCTTGCTACATCCTCGTAGTCACCATTGCAAGTCTCTAGTTCATGCCTGATTGTTTTTACTGTATTCAGGGAGCATTGGGCAGCAGTCGTAATATCCTTATTTTGATGGCGGGCACGAATCATCATGATACAAGTTATTCTCTTCCATGATTCAGGTGGGTTCCAGCTATCCATCCTTTCTGACATCTTGTATATGAATGAAGAAGGGTCCAAACTTTTAAATGAAGAGAAGTGTGTGTTAATACATGTAACTTACGGAAAAATATAATTATAAATATGTCAAATTTATCCCGAACACCCTGTATATATATATATATACACATACTGTGTACGAAAACGTGTTCCGCATTAAAACACCAGGTGCCATCTATCGTACAAATGGCGAACTACCATATTCCATGGGGGAAGCTCGTTTCTCCAGTCAAGAAATGAAGCAGACGATGTTCAGTACCGACTTCTTGCTTATTTAGAGCAGACAAATAATATATGTTACCCTAAAGTGCAGAAATCAGTTATTCTGCAGATTATCTAGGTATTGTGCAGATTAACTACGGTGATCCGTTAATGTGCGGAAATTGTTTCATTTCTCAAATTACCTAGGTAATCTGCAAATTATCTACTAGGCACTCGTTAAAGTGAAAATAAGATCTTTGCTGGAACAACAGCAAAGTTTCTGTACGCTTAAATTAACATAATGTTATTTATTTATTTTTCGATATCTAAAGAATCAAGTTAATACAATCAAACAATCAACAAATTAGTTGATAGAATCAATCAATTAATATAATACAAGGAATCAAACGGTTTAAAATATTATTACAATTAAGAAAAAAAACATAAAATTATGTTTACTTATTAAAAAACCAAACTAAAAGTGGAGGGAGAGGGGGGAAGGAAATGAGAGAAACCAACTTTTGAACTTTAACGATACGGAAGCCGTTAATGTGCACATTACCTAGGTAAAATGCGGAAGATTCTTGATTCCGCACGTTAACGGAGCAAATCAGTTAATCTGCAGATTAGCTATGTAATGTGCACATTATCGGTTCTGGCACTTTAGCGGTAACATATTTTTTAATCTATTTTAAAATAAAAGCATTTGTTAAAAAAATATTTCGTGCATAAAAATATTCCAATAACACTTGAAATTCCAGAACAATTCGGTAAGATTTTACTTCGTATATATTATATTATATAGTTGAAGAGATTTTTATTACACTTTAAGATAAAATTCAAAAATGCTCAAAAATGAAGTAATTATTTTTTTAAATGGAAAGAATCATGCATACATGTCCTAGTGCTCCAAGACACCATGCATACATGTCTTGGAGCACCAGGACATGTATGCATGATGATACTTGGCACTTCGAACTTAACACGTAATAAAAAATAATAAATGGCAAATATATATTTATTGCTGACATTTTAAAGGGAAAGAAAATTACGTAATTGGTGACGGTTACGATCTTGGCCATCACCAATTATTACTGCCGAGAAAGATTTCCAAAAAAAAAAAAAAAAAAAAATACATATGCAGGGTGGCCATAAAATGACTTTGCCTCTTTGGAGGCATCTGTAGCTAAAACCAATAAACGGAATGAGACAAATTTTAAAGTGAAACTTTTGAACGCATGGGGAAATGAATTCCGCGAAAAAAAAATAGTACGGAAAGTCGCCGATAGGGGAAATTTTTTGGCGCTGGCAGAGCCGAAAGCAAATATTTGCAGTAAACAAGTAAAAAGGATTATGCAAATTTTACTGTGCGCATGTGACAGCAGCGCCACCAATTCCACTTAAAAATTGGAAACGTTCAGGCAGTTATTCAAATGACTGAGGAATTGTGCTCAATATGCGTCCTACGTTGCCTCAGCGTGTTTTACTTGTTAAGTTGTTTTACCTTAAACAGTACAATGCGACCCTTCGGGAATTTAGAAGGCTTCATAACCTGCGTACAGGTTATATGTCAGCTGTAGTACTGACAGTTATGATTAAGAAGTTTGAAGAAACTGGATCGCTAGGAGTTAGACCTGGCAGAGTACGGAAAGCACATTGAAAATCGTGTATGTGGTCCAGGGGACCCTGATTCTGATGAACAAAACATTTCCTGCGAGTTCAATCACTACATTAATTTCGGTGTCTCGTAAGGTGTTTTAGTTTAATTATTCTTATCATAGTAACAGGCCACATATCGGGCTGGAATGAGTGACGCGGCTGTAGCTTACACCGTCGAAATGCGATTATTCCATTTTATCTGCCTTTCATGTAATTATCTGCTCGTTTTCGGCTCTTTTGTAGGCAATTTCTGGTACTTTTTTTTTGCGGAAATCATCTCCCCATGCCTTCAAAAGTCTCACCATAAATTTTCGTCTCATTTAGTTGATTGGTTTTAGCTACAGATGCCTCCAAAAAGGGCAAGTTATTTTATGGCCACCCGGTATATAAAATTGCCATGCTATTTCGAAATGAATAAAAAAAAATTCGCTGAACATCCATTATCAAATGAATGTTAGTAATGATTAGTTGAGTTCATTCAACTGTCTAAATTCACATATATATATATACTCCCGTTCGTCAATAATTCTGCAATTTTTTTCTGCGAAATACTGTTGGATGTCTAAGGATCCTTACTCTTTGACGAAAATGTTCAGGAAATATCGTTGCTCCGAAGTATACCAGTTTCACAGAGAAGTTTGAGATTGTCAAGCTAGTCCATACAAGCCAGCTCATTAAAGCACACTTTGAGAACATGCACAGAGAAATAACTATTTTCTGAAAGCGTAGCATAGAAAGTTGCTATCCGCTAGAATGCTACTGCATGAACAGGGATATTTGATTTGACTAAAAAAAGAAACCCTGAATTTAGCATCGTCTAGCATACGAAAGACACCTTAAGAATTGATTCAGCCGAAGGGTGTTAGCTGGTCTCGTACGGGGATAAACGGGTTTATTTTCCCCGAGACTGTTTTTTCATCCCGTGAAAGGAGTATTCTGGTCAGAGGTACAATGGCAATATACCTTGGTAGTTTCCATTTAAACCTCAAAACAATCCAACTGGAACAAATCATCTCTCGAATAAGACGGGGTTTTTTGGGTTTTTTTAGGTTTATATTGAGTTCGAGAGGTTGGTTGATCACACTATAGTACAGTGTTTAAATAGTGAGTTGAGAAATGAATTGTTTACATTTGGTTTAAAGGATTGTATTCCTTGGGAAATACATCAGGGGAATACTGTTGCACAATACAGCAGTAACAGGGATGAAGGAGAAAAAGAAACTTGTTCTGTGGGTTTCAAGTGTACTGTGAAAGGATGTTGGGCAGCACCTGCACGTGTTCCAGATTTGTACTGAGTGGGGGAATTATTGATGTTATTTCAGATGAGCATTTTCCATGGAAATGCTCGTAGACATTTATTGGGGGAAACCAAATGTCTATGCAGAAGTGGTAGAGTTGTTGGGTCATAAATCGGCCTAATTGCTCTGTGTATTGAGACAAGCATTAGGAGGAAGCGCTTAAGGGGAACAGTATTCAATAGTTGGAGAAATTGATTTGTATGAGGTTAACAGCTATTCAGAAATGAAGTAACGTCTTGAGCGAAAGATTTTTTTTTTTTGGAAGCTGAGGATACAATGGTTGTAATGCGTTTATGCCAGGAGAGGCTTTTTGAAATCACCGAGATTCCAAAAAGAAATCTCATCTGGTCTGGAAACTTGTGTTGTGAAAAGGTAATACTGAGTGAATCTTTTTGCGAAAAAGGAAGAACGGGGTTTGGCTAGCGATGAAATTTGCGAGGTTATCTGATTTCTATTGGTTTGGGCTTGGAGATCAGACCTGAGAGCAGTGGTGGTTGATGTTCAGTAGGTTGAGGTGATTTGTATACAGTAAGATTAATCAAATGAAAGAGTGCAATGTGCTTTCATCTGCAAAAACCATCGGGTTATAGGTTAACTGAAGGAGGTCATTCATATATGAGGAAGAGGGTTGGTGAAAGGAAAGAACCTTGTACAACTACAGGATTATTTGAGTTGTGGGAGGATAAGGAACTATTTACCATCACACAGTGTGCATCCAGACAGAAAGCTGGCAATCCAGCTGCAGAAGTATTGAGACAGGCCAAATAATGTGAGAGTTTGTTTAGTAAGCCTTTATGCCAGAACCGGTCAAAAGCTTTGGACATCAAGTGCAACCACTTGAGATTCATTAAAGTTCTCCATTGCATTTGTCCGGAAGTGTGACACGCGAGTAGATTTCCTATTGATTGGCAGCGACGGAATCGCTACTGTTGGTCGTTCATTAGCTGGGTGCCTTCGAGGTAGTGTAGGAGTGGTCCTCTCCACTTTAGACAGGACTGAGGTGAGCGGGATAGAGGTAGTTTTGATAGCAGTGATTTTTACTTTAGAAAGTTAGCTTTCAACAGATTTTAAAACCTTAAAGGATGGATCTCGAAATAATTATGAAACACCCATCATAATCAAAACTTGAATTCCACAAATTATTCATTAGATATTTGCCAAACAACTTTAGCAAAACATTTGCACTCGCTATTTGACAAATAGAGTAATTTGTTTTTGAACCGTTTGAATCAAGCTTTACATTGAACTACCTGAAGAATACAAAAGAATTTATGTGCATCAGAATGCCAAACTTTGGAAGACTAACTGCAATATGCTGTGATAGTCAATGGCGTTATCATCGATAATCTGACTTATCCATTGAATAGGTCACTTTAATCCTGTTTTGTAACAGGTAATAAAATTAGGTCAGTTTGGATGGTTATTGTAGTGGACTATATGCCATTGTTTGTTATTCGCTTCCTTCTCAGTTTACAAGATCCAATTTCCTTTTCATGTTCCTTCGATTTTCAATTTTTTCCTACTCTTTTCTTCCCTTCTAATTTTCTTTAAAATTAGGTATCATTTTAAAAACGAATATTTCAACTTTGTGTATAAAGTTGTTAATTTCTCATTTTGAAAACAAGTACAGTAGAATAACATGGTTAAAATTCACGCTCTACAAATTCAAAACTTTAGAAGTCATTAATGTGAGGTATCACGTTTTTCAAATAGCTAATACGTTTGCATGAAAACTAAGCATGTCTCCTCGTACCAGAGCCGTTACATAGAGTAATTTTCCGGGTTGAATAAAAGAAAAATGATTCCGATTGTTTAGCTTAATTTCAAATAAAATTGCTGAAAACTTAAATGCAGCAGCCATGTTTTATTGGTGATTTGAATTGGGGGAAAAAATCGAAACTCATTTATCTAATTTCAAAGTTTGTCCTTTTAGAACAAATTTGTAGCTTATGTTTAATGAATCTATTTGAATAATAGTTTTCACGAATTTCGATCGCGTATAAATCGATTTGAGGAACAAATCGAAATATAAAACCATGTTCCTATCAGTTTCGTGCTCGGCATACTCTATAAGTTGCTGAAATTTTTCTGGATCCAATAAAGTATGCAAGCACCTACAAAGTTTAATTATGTTGTTCGCAGCAATGGGCATAAGGAATTAGCTTTGAAATTGCGTGCAAAGCATTATATCCTTAATATTCAAGATGTGGGGAACACGTTAAAGTTGTCACAGTACACACAAAAAAAGTAATCAATTCCATATTAAAATTTATTTGCTTCTTGACCAAGTTTTAATTTTATTTTAAGTACTTCTTTAAGGAACAGTATATGCAGCATCGAAATGCTATCAGTATGCTTCGGAATTTCAGAACCTTGGAATAAATAGTTTAGTCGAAGTTGAGATGTATGGTCGGATCTGGAACTCGAATTTGATTTCTTTTATAACAGCCTGTCAGATGAAAGATTAAGATTGTCAACATAGTTGTGTAGGTTGCATAATTTATGCAATTTCTCCGCTAGAGGTCAAAACATGGAATTTAAGCCACTTCAGGTCTTACATTGGACAATGAAATTCACATCAACACCACAGTGGATTGTCACAGTTAACAGTAATCAAAACTACAAGTTTGATTTTTGCATCGAATAGATGGCTCGACTGATAATTAAACCCCGGATACAGAAGTACAGTACATTGTTTTCACTTCAATTTTAAGATCTTCTATTTACCAGATCTAATATTTAAATTTCGATCGCTATGTTGAATTTAAATGCTAACAGCAAAACGTCATACCTGAAGAGGTATATCGACCTTCCATGAAAAATTTATAACGAACAGAAAGAAATCACTTTAGTGAAGGGAAATAGTTGAGATTATGCTAGAGACAAAGGAATTAAATTAGCATCCCTGTTGGTCCTCTATCTAGTCTGATCACGACTAGATATCACATTGCATAACTAAAAATATAACTTAGCATTGCTTCTGTACCGATTAGTTTGAGCACTCAAGTCTCTTAAATGAGTTCTTACTAGAAAGTTACCTTGAGGAGTTCAACTGACGTTAGTCATTTTTGAATACCTGAAAAGAGTAGGTGCGAAAAATTCTGGAAAACGTTTTAGGTGCGTTTCGAAATGCAACGTTCATGTCCATTTTATTCGCCCTCGCAAGGATAAAATTTAGATGAATGAGCTTATTCCAATTTGCTTTGGGAATCTTTCTCAAAGTTGAATTGTTAGTTCGCTCAACTGATCAATTTAAGAGTCAAAGCAATCTTGGTCGTGTGCGAATGATCATTTACGACGTCGTAACTATACAACCTCAGTAGTGAACAGATTCGTTTAGTCTCCCTCTGTACACCTGTTGGTTCGTGGACAAGTAAAATATTTGGAACTTTTTTTTTTTTTTAAGGTAGCCGTGTGTGGAAAATTCTGATGGTTTTTATCTTAGGCCTGTTGCAACAATGCTCCTAAATTTGTTTCTTCCTCCAATGGTTTTTTAGTAGTTCTTCCCAATATTCCATCTTTTGTATCCTGTTAAAACGAGTTCATTTTTCACTTGTTATATTCATTTACTGATTAGAAAGCAAAAATGGCGATGGAATAGATACTCAGACCGTTTTTTATTTGCATTAGTATTAGCTATTTAATGTACAAGTCAAACTTCTAGAATATAAAATCTCCCAGATGTTTATATCATTGTGAATTGTTACGAACGATTCTTAATCGTTATTTCGGTTTTATTCCTTGAGTTAGGTCTAAGTTAGAAATACAGAATATCTCGACTGGTATAAGTTTATTTCCATGTATTTCTGGAAAATTTGTTGGAAACTTTAATCTTCCACCATTGTCACTTAACCAAATTATTCAATCCAGTGTGATAAGAAATGCATAATAACAAATGGTCCTACTGTTCAAATTATATACATTTTTGTTTACTGTATGCTATCGAAGGCGTCATGTAAGTCGATAAACTTATTCTACTTAGTTTGCTTAGAATTTGGTCAAGTAATATTTACGTGCGCAATGTTAATTGCCAACAGCCTACAAAGTAATTTGCTGAGGGCGTGCATGCGCGCTTAGCTGCAGCGTAGCAAAATCAAGCGAGTTCATGGATAGGATTGAATTCAGACGGTAATACTTGCATTTCAGTTGCATGGAGGAATTTCCAAAACTTTACGAAGACAAAACCAGTTTGGAACTTCACAAAAGGCATTTGGTTAAGGACCATTTAGACGGGCGATAAATATTAAAGCATAGAATTACCTTTAATCTTTGAAGGTTTGATGTTACTGACGAAAATTAAGTGTTGAACGCAAAAAGGGCATGTTTAAAGAAAACATTGTAAAGCGAGTAAGGAATTTATAATATAGGCCTTTTTCTAACCTAATCTTTCTCATTCGGAATTATGAAGTTGCAAATAAAGCAGGAGAGGTACTCAGGACCAATTTCAATGGCGACTCCACAGGATAGATGAAGTCATTTTCCAGAAATGGAGTTTGTAAGTACTGTAGCGCCACGTGGAAGCTAACTGAAGTAAAATAGTATTCATAAAGCTATTTTTGTGTAATAAAGTTGTTAAACAAATCAAATCAGCTCGAATTAAGTAGAAAAATCGTCCAATTTAAGAAATTCTTTCGAAAGGATTTAACTTTAAAGTTAACTGAAATTTGTTGGTTCTTATATCCATATTGTTCATTCGTTACCAGTATGCGAAGAAGCGATATCACTGCATACATTTGTTAGAAAAGGCATTTCGAACAATGTCACAAGCGGTTTATACAATAAGTTAATGATTCAGCAGGATATACTGCCAGCTATTCTAGAGAAAAGCTTGCAAACTTCTACAGAAGCTGTAGTATCAGAAAACAGCCAAAATATACAGTAAGGTACATTCGACTAAGATTACCTACTTCTGATTTTTCTTAGATCAATGTCTTGTTAATTGAGGAAGTATTATGAATTACGAGTCTTAAACTCACTCAACAATCAGGTAAAAAACGATAAATTTATTAAGATTTAAGTGAAAAACATTAAACGAGAAAAGTGAACGGATAAAAAAGTGAAAGATTACAAAAAATCATTGTTCGTCACTTTCTGTAGCATCTGTTGCTTGATCGTCTTCTTCTGTAACTTCTCTTAATCCTTGCACCCACTGAGAGTACTGTGCTGGAGGATCGTGAATATCGTTTGAATTGGATACGGCTTGACTAGAACTGGAGCGTATTTCTTGATCTTCAAGTACTTCGACTTGATTTGTTTCATCTGTCAGTTCTAGTTCTCTTTCAAGCTCCTGGAAAGAAAGAAGATTAAAGATAAATTGGAATGGTTTTCCAGAAGTCAGAGGGTGGTGGTTGTCCTGAGCAACTTACCAGTAATTGTCGTGGAAGGGAGGATCTAGGAACAACGCGAGTAACGTTCTGCAAGATTCTAGTGAGGATTCTTCGTTCTTCTGGCGTGATAGGTCCAGTTCCATTCCCCTCCAAGTTCCTCAAAATAGACTGAAATAAATTATAGTATTACATCAGACTCCACAAGTTATTTAAAAGTGAATACCATAAATATAGGAACTTTGATCAATGTGAAGCTTAAAATTGGGTGAACATAAGATGTTGACTTAATGTGCAATTTGATTTTATTTAGAATTATTGAAACTACTAATGACACGATTCGTTTTGATAGTAACTTTCCATTATTTTTTTTTTCTTACCACGGCTTAACTAAGAATTTTTTTGAATATTCTTCAATGAATTTTGCAAAATATTTCCACAGAAAACCTATTGGGTTTCGTTCCTACTCGATCTAAAATCAAGTTCCGATTAACTAGCTTTTTATAGGATATGCTCCATTGCGCAAACTGAATGTGCGTCGTTTTAAGTTATTTCAATCTTAAGTAAAATATGGTATAAATTCAATCTAATAGCCGAATTTTCTGTAGGAACATCATTCCTATTCAAGGTTAGGGATTAATTTCAGCTTTATGCACGAGTATATCCGTAACTTTGGTACTGAAATAAGTTATACTAAAGCAGTCGTAAGCTAACAGGGTTTTCCCTGAAACACGGGCTTTATCCTAAAAGATAAGTAGGCCAGAGAATACAAACTGACAGTGGACGAAATTAACCTATCAGACCACTAACTGCTTAAGTTTGTATGAAGCCAAGTCACTTGGTCGTGAGAATTTAAGCTCGACTAATGGAACAAAAACGTGTGGACAGACTTGTGTTCGTCGAACATGTTTATTATTTTAACGGTATAATAGAACACAGAAACTAAGTAAATAATTAATTTATTAAATTGATGCTGATATTTCGCTGGTGTTATAACCAGCATCTTCAGAGCACAAAAACACTGTCACAATACGCGAGACTAAAACAACATTGTGTACTTCAATAAAGTTGTAGCAGCAACACAATGACTAGAGTCCTGATTTCTAGATCCAGATAAAGGGCGCCAAAATCAGGACTAGTCTTTGTGTTGCTGCTAGAATTTTATTGAAGTACACAATGTTGTTTTAGTCTCGCGTATTGTGACAAACAGTGTTTTTGTGCTCTGAAGATGCTGGTTATAACACCAGCGAAATATCAGCATCAATTTAATAAATTAATTATTTACTTAGTTTGTGTTCTATTATACCGTTAAAATAATAAACAAAATGTAACAAAAAAGTGAACTTTGTTCCCAATATTGAATACCAGATTCGTTTTTGCTCTGTAGATCAGACTACAGTTGATGACCAATACATCGATTGGTGGATAACAAATGTATTAACAAGAGGGAAAGTTAGTTACTGCACACCATACTGTCAATCTCCAAAATCCATGGAATTTTTAAAAAAAATTCAGCTAGCAAGATTTATTTATTTCTCTCAAAACTTCCAATCTCGAAGATTTAAGATCACTAAAAAGATTGGGAAGTTTAGCTGTCAGATTAAGTTCAGTTAGGTTATTCTATCCTTGGCATTATTTCAACCTATCAATATTCTACACGTCCATTTAACTATAGTGCACTCTCATATTAGGAAAGAAGGATCCTATAAGCTTAAAGTCAGCTGTACAGGAGAGCGACTGGATTAATCGCTGACCCATTTAGATATTTTCATAGATCTTTTGCAAATAGTATTTAAGATAAGTGACATTAGCGGAATGGCAGACTTGCGATTACTTGGAAATAAAAAGGCGTAACTGAGGCCTAAATGAGTCATCTGATAACGAGTTCATATTAAACGAAATTACAGCATAATAGTAGTAATTTGCTTCGTAATGACAAGGTCTGTCTTCACTTTTTCGATGCTTATACTTAATTCTGATAGTTCTCAAATGCAGCCATCAGTTTTAGAATCGAGTAGATTAGCCGAGCATAAAATTCGTTTAAGTAACGAGCGTCAAGTTATCTGAATGAACGAGGTGCAAGTCTCCACTTCTCTCAGGGTAGACTGCAGAAAAAGTCGAAAAGTTCGTGCTCTATTTTGCATGCCATGATTCTGCTCTAGGGCAGAGAAACAGGATGGCTTATAAGTTTAAAGATTTGACAAGGCTCGCGGCTGTTATGGAATATGGATTTGACAGTGCATCGTGTATAAAAACAGTTCCGAGGCATGTATGACTAGAACACTTTCCAGTGGGTTTGAATTATTTACACGGGGACTCCACAGAGTTAGGTATTGTGTCTCCCGCAATAAACCTATCATACATAAACTTCTTGACGCTTACAATCACCTCTGACAATTCATTCACCAAGTCAAGAACCTAGTCCGCGTGCCTTTACCAACAACATACTAACAACTCTTAGACAACTGAAGTGCGATCCCTTGTTTTCTCCTACTCCGTGTATTGAAAAATCTCGTAACTTACGTTTCTATCATATTTCGTTCTGCAACCCACATACCCTCAGTATTTTCCTAGGGAAAATTCTAGATTTGTTACGAGCTTAGTAACGAGTAACCTGTACATAAGTCAATGTGGCCGAATTAGCCTTATAAAGCATAATAGCCTATCTTGTCAATGTGTTCAACATTGAATTCTGAGCTTTTAAGAGTCAGCAAAAACTCTTAAAATTCCCATATTCCTACTAATAATCAGGAACGAAGAATAGTAGTAATTCTGTATTCAATTGCCATTTTCGGGTGTACACGAAAGTGGCAATTGAATTGATCGAAAAAAAGAACACCAATTGTATTGATGGAAAAAAGCTGTCGACCAATAAGAGCCAAGGAATATATAGCCAACTTTCTCTTGAATAAAGGAGTGCACGGGACACAAGTAAATTCCTAAGGCTCTTTTATTTGCAACATGGAGGAGTGGTTTAGCCCTATAACTGAAAGTTCAATCTATATTTGAAAATATCGTCGGTTATGTTCGACTGAGTTTCTGGGAAAAAACGTGCTAGAAATGAAATTGATAGGCGTTAGAAAAAAGTTCTAGTCGGCAACTAAATTCGAATTGAGGAAGGGCTTTTTTCGGGCAGCTTAACACTATGGATGCAAATACCACTTCCACAGGACTACATAAGTTAGTATAGGATAGATACCAGTATTCATGAAAGACTGAATTTATTTGGCGACAATCTTACATTCTTTCCATTCATTAATTGGTTACCCACAGTTGAATTCTGAAATGAGGTAAATGAGATCGAATCCAATTTATGAACTGAATGACAGTAAATTCCCACTTCAGATATGTAATCTGATTACTTATTCTTAATTGGTTTTATTATAACATGTTTATAGTTCGCCCACCGTTTAGAGACCCTTCGACACTTCTGCGCATGTCCCAAAAAGGAGAATCCATTCCGATAATAGGGTAATCATTCCGTCTTCTGGGAATGAGTGTTTATTATTACAGGTCAGAAAAATTTCCTTTTTTATGAACATTGTAGTTTTTAAAGTTTAACTATTTTGCTTGTATAACAGTTGGAAAAATGTACGTAGAGTACTAACAAAATTAAAAAGGTATAGCATAAAACAAAAATTTAACGAAATTTATTTAAGAGTTTTCTATAATATAAAAATAATTATACAGAAAAACAAATTTTTTTCAAATGAACTTTGATATTCTAAACTTAGAGTTGAGAGAACTGAGACACTTTAATGTCCTAAACCGATTAATTTTTTATGACTTAACAAACCCATGCAAAAAAAAAAGTTTGGAAAAAAATACCATTATCAAATCCTTTTAATTTTCATAGTCATCTGAATCGCCACTTTCATTTAAACTGATCACCAAAGGTTCGCATAATTCTTCGATAATGCTGTCTCTGTCCCAATACATATTTTCCAATGAGGTGACATGAGAGCAATGTTTTCCCCAGTTTTGAACTGTAATACTTGCAATCGCCTGTTCTGAAAGCTTAAAAAGTTTCGACATGTCAATATCCCCAGTTACGTTGCGAATGAAACTTTTCACTTCTGCCCAAAACACTCAATAGCATTAAAACAAAATCCGATTTCATGAAGTATTTTCCTTAAAGTTTCTCTTTTCCAAGGAAAATTAATTTTTTCTTTAAGCATAGGAATCAATTTGGGAACAGTTGGCACTCTTTTCTCGACCGCGTGAAATTCGTGAATAGTTCTTATGACGTCGTCAAAATCATTTAAAGCTGGTTTCGATGGTTTTCTTTTTTATTTTTTTTTTTTTTTTTTTAGGAGATTTAAATTTTGGCTTACCTTCACCTTTTGATTCCCTACGAATTCTTTTAACAGTCGACCCCGATACGCCCGCAATTGCACTTGCACGTTTTATGACTTGAGAAAGGGGAACAAGGAGACTACCTTTTAACGATTCTTTTTCGCAGAATCGTCAGCACATATTCGATATTCTTTTGCAAGAGCTACTGAAAAGTTTAACAGAACTTTCACTGTACTGGATCCATCATAAAAATTAATAAAATAATGCAAAAAAGCGACAAAAATCAATCTACTACTAGTAGAGCGACAGACAAGAAAGCAAGCGATTTCGCATGTTGGCGACCAATTCGTACATCCTTCATTTCTTACTCCCCTTCAGCATGAATCTATTCTTGGCAAAACGCCAAGCAGAGGCCTATAAACATTGGGCGAACTATACCTTGATTTGGTGCTTAGGTTATGGTTGAAAATTTGCTGTAAACAAATTCGCAGATGGATTTCGAAATGACTTTCCCAAAACCAACATTGTGGATAATTTTACTGGATCTGTATTAGTTTACTTGTGCTAAATTGAAAGCAATTTTATCTCGTGCTCTAAACAGATTGAGAGCCATTTAACTAGGCCATAACACAGAGCTAAAACTTGGCTTTATATAATTTCAGCAAATCATAATTTCGCTGCTAATCGAGAACCACTCACCATGCTGAGATGCTTAGTTCTTACAAAATGCACTAATGACATACATCGTGTATTAATACATGACAACTCCAAGGAGTTCTAAAGACTCATCGAGGGAGGGCACCTACTTCACTGATCACCATCACTCCAACTACAGCGAACTGCTAATACCAACACCATCTACTGCCCACCGCTAGTATTTTTCGTCTGTAAATTGAGCGCTTCCTCAAGGCCGATTTGTTCCGTACACAGGATGAAAAACGAGTTTCTGGGAAATAAACTACTTCCGTATGAGATCAGCTAATTTGCCTTCAGTTGAAAAAATCTTAAAGAATGCTCTCGTCACGACGAGAGTCTAGCTTAGATTTTTTTCAATTGAAGGGGGAAACGTACCGTCATTCTATCATGTTCAATGTTCCTACATTAGAAAGCGTAGTGTTGCTTAAATTCTAGAAACATTCTAGTCCTAGAATGTTGTGTACAAGAATGCCTTATAGTGTAGTCTACAGTTAAGATTGAGCATTTACCGTGGTTTCTACCACTCGTTGCACATAAGTACGTCTTGAAAGATTGCGTAATAGAAGTGTTGCTCTTGCAAACAGCGACAAACCGCTCAGGTTCCGTGAAGGACGGTCAACTGAAAAACAAAACAAAAAAAAATTAATATCTAAATAGGGAAAAGGAAAACACTTGTGCAAAATATTCAAAGTTCAAAATTTAAATAAAATTAATTACTTTCATCCGGAAGAAGAGGAACGGCGCTCTCCAAGGCTGCTTCGGCAACCTCTAACATATCGTGTAGAAGTGCCCTAATAAGAAGTCCAACCGGAAACGACAGAAATAAGGAAGATGTCTGATTACCGAGTCGTATGACCTGAAAAGAAAGTATACGTTGTATTCAAACTGATGA
Organism: Typopeltis vanoorti; assembly: GCF_054136105.1. Taxonomy (NCBI): domain Eukaryota; kingdom Metazoa; phylum Arthropoda; class Arachnida; order Uropygi; family Thelyphonidae; genus Typopeltis; species Typopeltis vanoorti. Next base: position 109,162,207 of record NC_143557.1, read on the forward strand.
GTTGCGATCTTAGAATTAGCGAGTTAAACTAGGAGTGTCAGATTGCTTGGCATTCAGTCTAAACACGCAATCAATGCTTCGCCGCATCCATTGTAGGCGCTTCAGCTTATTCAATTACGTTAGTTGTATAATTTTGCTTCAAAGCATAATGGACGTCTGAATAGCACTCGTCTTGCTTATTTGACAGGCTTGGATTAGCATACCGAGATCCAATGCACCTAGGATTAAAGAGGAACGCCGGTTTGACACGCCTGAATTAACCCACTGAGGTCATTTCTGTATTATGTACAGAATTGTTGTAAATTAAATTCAGCATTTGCAAATAAAACCTACCCTGTTCATTCCAGCGGTCTTTAGATCACTGCATGCGTTTCTGACCATTTCCACAGATGAAACGTACGCAGATCGTGTTTTGGCGATCATCTGAAAGAGGATTGCTGTTAGATTAACATCCGGACGATACTAAAGTGGCTGCTGCAGTTTGCATTTCTAAATACTATGAATAGATTCAGATGTTAGGTTGAGGTTTACACTTAAACTTATTAACAGCAGACAAATCAATCAGTCCATTTCAGTTTAACTATATTAAGTTTAGTATAATTTGGCGTACCAAACACTATCCTTAAACATACTGTAACATAGGTATCCTTAAACATGCTGCTCAAGTTGTCTTCAGAATCAACTTTCAGAAGTATCACTAATAGCAATAATTGAGAAGTTCAGCCATTTATCATGGGAGAAGAGTCCCATGTTTACTGTAATATAATCATTGAAGAATGCTAATGTTACAGCATGATTAAGGATGGCATTTCGCCATATTCTACGAAAATATCTTGCTATGAGAATAAGAGAACTAAATGACCTAATACTAGTAAGCCAATTCGATATTCAGATTAAGTATTGTACGAGTACTTCCACAGCAATTAGAACATAAGGGAATAGCAGGATCGGATGCAGGTAACAGGAATAGTTGGTAAAACTGTAATTCGGTCCGTTTTTATAATCAAATGGCATGTCAGAATGCTCCAGTTTTCTACAACGAAACTTGACTCGAAAGATGGAATCAGTTACATGAACTTTGTTTTAAGAATTTGTAAGGATGAAGAAAATTGAGGGGATTGAACGATTGTACTAATTTCATTAGAATGCTTGGGTTACACGCTTGATATTAGATCCTGGTACGTTGATTCCACTCGCAACCAAAATGGCAGGTCATTCGCTTCTCCAAAACTAGTGTTCAATACATCCCTCGAATAGGTCAAATGAGTAAGATGTAAATTCAAGGAGAGCATAAATAAACGAAACAATTTTACGCTTAAGGAAAGCATAAATTAAATTGTATATTTTATACAATTCAATTCTTGGGTTGTCTCACGACTGAGTTCATATCTGCATTAAACTGCCATCTCCAAATTGGAACATGTCATCGTCTACACTAAAATTAATCATTACAACACTTCAAGTGTAACCTTCATCGGTCACTATTGTTGCTTGGATAGTTTTAATTCAGTCAGCGCATTCGCAGATCGACTGCATGCAGCCAGTTAGACAATCATTTAGGAGATTTAGAGAAGTGGTTCAAGAAAGGACTTCGATTTTCTAGTCCGCTCAATGTATTAGATTCTCTCCTCGGTGATTCAAAGTTCCTCTCTCAGCAACCTTCTGAATGGTTATGCACTGCGTTCCAAGGTATTAGAAATAATTGTTTAAGTTCGGCTACGCAGCAAGTATTCATGTTACAACATCGACAGCTATCCAAATAACAGAAACATTTTAGTTAGTCAAAAGATACTTACTTGGCAGATGGGTTCTAGAACTACAGAAGTCTTTTCCTCAACGAAGTCTAGTCCTTTGATGGCAAGTTTGTCCATTCTCTTTACTACAACGAGAAATGAAAAATTAAGAATAAGTTCCGTAAGGAATAAGCTGAGCGATTAACATAGTCCAGATAGCGATTTTATGCTTTAGCCGTTTGCATAGTTTAATGCCTTTCAGTCAGTCAAACAGCGTTTAGCAGCTTAATTTAAAAAGTCAACTTTTCGTTCTACTTAGCAATAAATTATAATAATATTCATTACATAATGAAACTAGTTCCACTGGATTATGAAGCATGTTATTTAAAAGAAAATTAGCAAACGCCAATAACCTTTCTACTTTAAAGGACCAGCTATCATTTCCAACAATACTGTGGACAGAACTAAAATTAGTAATGATCTGAACGTGTACACACACAGCTGGAATTAGTTAAGTTTAGTTTTGTACTAATTTCAAGCCGAACTGAACAAATGGCAATTTTTGTACAGTAACATTACAAGCAAATCTACTTTTGCTTGAAACGGTTCGCTTAAAAACTGCACGGAAAGTTCCAACTTATGAATAGAAGTTTTAGCTTAAGACAGCACTAGCTGCTCGTTAGCTTCCCGGGCGAACGACTTAGCAATCCGATTAAAAGATTTTCGGTGAGCATCGAGTTTTTTTTTAATCTAGTTTTAAGTAGAAAAACTAACATTCCTAAAAGGGAGTATGAACTGAAATCGGTAAACTAGACCAACTTTCGCCATCGACAAGTTCATTTCTTTGAACGTTTTTGAAGATGGGCCGGTGTTTTGAACTATTCAGTGAAATCGTGAGAAGTTCTACGACAGCGTAAAGTTACATGGTTAAGAACTAGTTACGTTTGGGAAAAAGACCTCGTGTCACGGATTGAGGAAGTAGCTATAAAAACCCAAATTCAATCTAGGATGATCCATACTTAACCTTGCAGTAAGGTCCACAAAGCTAAGCAGGTTAATGGAATCTTATTTGGTTTGTCGGTTTAGCCAATGAATGCATTTGATTAGCATACGATATCGTAGTCCGATAGAATTTAAGATGACGTTTAATTCTCAGAAGTGTATAAAGAATACACCAACCTTCCAGAAGTCCAGACTACCTACTCACTGATGAGACCCCAAAGAGGGTTGAAACCGGTGCGAGTTAGGCTTGAGCTCTGAGGCTCTGTTTGGGGATAGCTTTTGCTCGTTTGAGTGCGGCCACCGCTGAGATTATGGCTGCTTGGTGGTGGGGTGAGTCTGCCACTGGATAGAGCTAATGCCGAGTTCTTCTCGGTGACGGGGTGAGCCTGTCATTGAGTGGAACAACGCTGAGATAGGCGATCTCGAAAGATCGCCTAATTTTTTGAAACCGCTTCACCTATACAAAGGTCCAATGACAAAAATGGAGTACTCGAATTTATGACAATGCATAAAGATTTTGAGTTCTGGGTAAAACTTGGCCCAAGACGACTGCCTATACTGACTAGCTCTCAAATTATATGGGAAACAGTTCCTTTGGATTAGTTTTGTTAGGCCAGTAATTATCTAAATTGTGGCCTTTGAAAAAGGCTTTTCCTTTTCACTCTGACGAGATTGAATTTTAATAAGCGTTCACAAAACAAACAGATTTAATTTAATCTAGATTACCATAAACAGTTAATTATGAATAAAAAATAAAAACAGGAAATAGTTTAGTGTTAACCCCATGCGAGAGAAAAAAGACCAATGTTTTGAATGGCAAGTAGTAAACTTTAATACCTATAACTCCTATGCGAAGGAAAAGATCGGCGAACACCAGTTGGAATGAAAGATAAGCTAGATTCATTTTTTCCAGGCTTAGAAACTGGAGTAATTACGGAGGTCTATTCTATTAGAATGTTAATGAAAATATACAAAAGGCATCACGCACGAGAATGTACAGTGACAGATCACTAAGTGGACTGCTCATTCTATAAAGGGGCTCTAGAGAGATGAGCATTAGACTTTTGATGAAGCACACCAATCTGAATATTCTGAAGATTCCTCTATAGGAGCAGCAGCGATTCGGCTTGGCGTCAAGCTGAAAATGACAAAACAGACTATGGATGTAATCGTTCGTACGCAAGGCTTAAGACGCAAACCACCTAATTCCGATCAAGAAATGTCGTACACTTAACGTGTACATTTAAGTATTGTGGGTGAGCAAAAGATTGGGACAATCATAATAAGGAAACCATGTTCGAGAGACCAAAACATGGAACTTAGCCACTTTAATCCATCTTCTAGGAGACATTATCAAAAGCCTAAGGAATGTTTCATGCGAAAATTAGGACTGGAATGTTTCATGCGAAAATTAGGACTGGAATGTTTCATGCGAAAATTAGGACTGGAATGTTTCATGCGAAAATTAGGACTGGAATGTTTCATGCGAAAATTAGGACTGGAATGTTTCATGCGAAAATTAGGACTGGAATGTTTCATGCGAAAATTAGGACTTTTCTGAAAGTAATTAGACATGGTCATTCAACCCACCAAAGAACATTGTTATGGACGACATTGAAATTTTGAATAATCAATAGTGTCGATCAAAAGAAAACCACAGCGAAGTTCTCTAATACAAACTACTGATAGAATGAGATAAGCAATGTCATTGACGTGACGAACAGTGGGGAAAATCTTAAGAAAATCCACTCTGACAGTGAAGTTAGAAAGTAGTTCCAGATGCAAACAGGAAACCAGATTACATGCTCGAGAAATGTCAGATCATAAGTTTATTTTATGGCTCGTGTTCAAATGGTCCATTGGTTCAATTACTGTGGATCGAGAATGATGGAACCCAAGAGTGGTCACTAACTCATGGATCTCCAGCTAGTAAAGATGAACATAGAACCGAGATGAGGACAAAGGTTTGATGGTAGCAATATTCCCTGTGAGCTGTGCGACAACGGTCAAAAAAGGGAACGCGCACAATATTGAGATTTTCTGATTTAGTCAATTTTGGAAGTAGAACGAATTATGGTAAATCATTCCTCGCTTATTTAGTAATTTCTGCAATGTCTCAACCGCAATATTACTCTAACCCATTCCAACTAAATACCCTAATTAGATACTTTCACAGCCGCGCCGTATGGACAAACAGACTGACGTTACAGGCCGAAAGCCAAAAATTTGAAGTTGCCTCCTGTTTACAATAGTCACTTTAACTAATAAAAAATTATGGATTTTTTGTAGCCACACGGTTTAAGCGAATGAAGTGCTCACGATTTTACAGGTTATAGCTTGACGGATAAAAGGACAACATTAATGGGTACTATTGCATTAGCGGTTTTGGTGTTTGAAACATTCAAAGCATCATTGTATAGAAATAATTATTTCTATATATAATTATTGTATAGAAATATTATTTGTTAATACAAGTTAACAAACTTGTCAATTTTTTAAGCGTATCAAGTTAAGTGCGACTAATAACTTAAGCTATTGTGAGCACAGGCTGCAGTACACATTGAATCTGAGACTGGAAACTTGCACAAGTTTTTCATGTGCACGTGAGCAGAAAAAAGCATTGGATTACGGCTCTTTGTGCATTGTCTATTATAGAGACAATGTATAGGGGCGCCTAAATTTTGATTGTTAGTTTGAGGGATACCTCGGAACCCCCTCATCTTGGGACAGATGCCACAAGGAGGAAAAATCTCTACACTTGAGGTTAAGTATACAAATAGCAACGAAGTGGAAGAAATAGAGAAAGGCGAAAATAGTGTAGGATCATCTGTGAGCACCAGGACGGCTTGATGTTAATTATTAATCAAGATTTTACTAATTTTTTTCGAAGATTGTAATTTTTCCCCAAACTATGTAACAATCTGGTGCCCCGAAGTTCTTAGCGTCACCAGGCGATTTCCTAGATTCGCCTAATGAGAAAACCAGTCCTGAATGGGGTAGTTATAGGTTTGTTTCCTTGTAGAGTTGATGCAGGTGGGGGAGATCAAGATTAGAACATGGTATTTGAAGCAATTCACAATTTTCTTAGAGCAGAAAATTCAGCAAGTTCTGTAGTGGGAAGTGATGTCTGGTGACAAGCAATATCTTGGATATTTGAAAGATGGAACAATAGCACAAAACGTACATGCCACATAATGCAAATATGGAATTACGAGCAGTTCTAGCAACTGTACACAAATTTGTAAACCATGATTCGCTAGCAAAGAGTTGCAGGGATGCTAAACTGATGTCTACATTAACTTCAAAAATAAACTAGACAGTAAGCACAGTTCGAAAGGCTATTATCCACAAAGCTCTGGTTATAAAGATAGACCTCTTAGTCACAGCGGTAAAGATTTACTTAACGTCAGTTTTTTTTTTTTTTTCAAATCCCTTTTCTACAGTTGCGCGCACACATACCCTTTCCACCCCAAAAAAAAAATTAAGTGGTTTCGTAATCAATTTACCTCAACTCAGCCAAGGAGTAAGTATTCATGAATAAAGCCTTAACATTTATACCAACGTTGATATTGAGAACATAAGTGTATACACAGATCTTTCATTCCAAGGCTAATTATCAATTATATACCCATGTATGTTCCAATAAACTGATGTATTAAAATGCAGTTTCCTTATTTTCCCCTGTACATAATCATTTCTCGAATGGATTCATAAACTACGGTCGTTGCGATTTTTCGCATTGATTTCTCAAACTCGACAATCTGCGGTTCAGTTCTCATTTTACAAGAAGGGCCAGTTAATTTACTTGCTGTACGTAAACTGGATCATCAAGAAAACTAATAGGTGGGCAGATGAAGCCAACTTGTTTAAGGGAATTTGTCGATCAAGGGATGGCCACTAACCGAACAGCTAGCTCGATTTGGGAGCTCATGCGTATTATGGTAGCAAGCAGAATTTAAAAATTTTTTTTCTGCCTATTTGAACCAGCTGATTAAAATATTAGAAACAAGTACGCAAAAGTTGGAAGACTTATGTAATCTAGATAACCTTTGACTATAGATCGAGCTTCAGCTTATTTAAAACAAGGCTGAGTAAATGCGCTGGCACTCTGCATTGGTGTTTCGCTATCAAAGCTTTTGTTTAGCCATCTGTAAATTGGATATCGAGGCTTTGTGTATCGCTGTGACCATCCGGTCAAGCCATTCATGACTTTCTTCCGCTGCGATGAAATGGCCATGTAATATTAGACGTCGGGACAAATGATTTCAGGGCTGGATGTCAAAGAATGGGTGTACAATCAACGTTCAAAGCTAATGTGAAAGTCATGTCATGCGAGCAGTCCTATTCGTCGAATCCAAGGCTTTCAAAGCCTAAGAAAATAGTCAATACCGACAGTAGCTTTCAAGAGCGCAAATGAAAAATTAATAGCGAGAATGAGAACAATTTTATAGAAACCGAGTTCATTTGCCAACTTTAAGGTCGGATCAATTTATTTGACACCTCAGCGTTACATGGTTTATGGACGCATTACGTCGCTTCCTTCAAGCAGGCATTTGAAATAGCATACATTTAGAAATGTTCAAAAACGACAAAGAAAACCGATACTTACGACTTAGTTCATATTTCTTAACGAATGGTTTGGCACCTTTGATAACTAAGAGGAGGCTTTTTTGAGAAACGTTGAAAACTAACGTCACTAGCACATTTTTATCTTTCAAGGCTTCGCATATCGCTGTCAGGTAAGTGCATGTCGAATCTACCAAGCGAATCTGTCGCAGTCTGAGAGGAAACATGAACTCCTCGGTCTCCATTTCGAGATATTCGAAGCTTGTTTATGCTGAAATGGAATAAAGTTTAAAATGAATTTCAATATCTGATTTATAAAAAATCATCAATTTTGCTCCAACCAATCTCTCAGTACTCTCCACAAATTCATTCGACTCTATTAGCATATGTCAATTCTTACAATCTTACGAATTGTTCTCACTTCAGTTGTCATTAACCTCGTAATCTGAATCTTCACACCTTCATCACCAAAGAATCTCAGTCTACTTAACCAAGATTTAGTGCAGCTAAAAATGTCGAGAACTTTACTATACTGCCATTCTTTTCAAGCACGAAACTTCACTGAAACCCCCCCCCCCCAAGAAGTTGGGCTTAAGCTCAAAATCTTAATGAAAATAATTCTGACGCACTTGTCAAAAACGAAACATTTTTTGATCTCGCACAGCTAGCTTATATTACGCAACTGCAAATTAAACGTGTCCTATAGCCAATCTACATATTGGTAAGGAGTATATGGGAAAAAAACGACATTTTAACAGGGAAGTTGTGGAACGAAGCATCAACATCTTAGAAGACAGGCACATTTACTGGAATCCAGCAGACACTCGTTTGTTGTTAGCGTACATATCGTGGGACTATTGCCATTATCGATTATATTATTCAGCTGTAGCACGTTTCTTGTGTATGATTAAAGTTCATAGTGGTGTTAAGTTGGCTTTCGCGGTACTGTGAATTCCTTTCAACGACCACGATTTCTACAGCCATAATTTCCGTGTAGAGGCGTTCATCATGACGTATCTGAAAGACAAAAGGTTTGCCGTAAACCAGTTTCTGAAAGTTAGATTTGGTCCTATATCCTTCAGTCAGAGAAATCGCATTACTGCTTGATACCTATCAAGCAAGGATTTATAGGATTATAAACCAGTTTGAGGAAAAAAATTCCTGAAAATCCTCCAACTTGATTCATTTCCGTTCTAATCAAGGCAATGAAACAAATTTCCAAATAAATAGTATGCTTTTAAAGATTGATTGTCACCTTTTAAAAATAAAGTAAAGAATAATGAAATAAGGTTTTTTTTTTTTTAAATAAGTGTAATCAATTAACGTAAAAGTATCAAATCAAACCGTAGTGAAATTGTTTTGTACAGAATATTATTAACAATGATAATACGTTATTCCAGTATCGAAGGCTCATCGAGCCAGAAGTTTCTCTATTAGTTAGATCTAAAAATTATAATTATATTTATTAAATTATCATAATATCACCATCTTCCTGAATTTAACCCGTAAATCGCAGAAACCGCAAATGATATGAATACTACTCACCAGTCGTACAAGGAACAAAAATTTCATTACCCACTCATAAGTATTTAACAATTTGATAAATAAAGCGCCATCTGTCATTTGGATTTAAACAGATTTATGAAAACAAAACCGCAATGCCACCTTCAAAGATTATTATGAAATAGAAATCATTAATCGTTGTTTAAAGCAATATTATTAGAGATTTTTAATTTCTTATATTCATTCATGACTTTTATTTATTTATTCGTATGGAGTTTCCTCCCTTTCCCCCCCGTCCCTATTGGGGCGATTGATCCCCCCCCCTCATGGGGATTAGGTATTTATGGCTGTAGATCCGTGTGTGTTCACGGGGCCGCCGGTTTGCCTGCTTGCGGGATTTAAAACGCCAGATAAACTAGCGGAAAAAACCCTGCTGCCCCCGCCCAGGATTGGCTAACTTTGTTAGCCGGTCCTGGGCGGGGCAGCAGGGTTTTTTCCGCTGTTTTTCCTAGTGGCTTTGCGAAGCGCACAGCCACTAGGCTAACCGCATGACTGATTTAATACGATACATAAAATAAGCCGGAACTGTGAGGCAAAAAATGCAGTACAGTGCACGTAAGTAGAGCATGGAATGTTAAAGATTGAGAGAAGTATTATCAGACTGCATACCTAGGGTCAAGAGGATAAACCAAGTACGGATTAAATGGATGAGTAGTGATATAAAGCACGAGCTGGAAAAAAATATTGTGGAGAGAATATAAAGAAAAAGGTCATCTGCAAGCTCATGAGCAATAGAAAGCACAGAGAGGAAACGTGAATAGTATGGAGTAAGGAATGGTAAATCTGATTACGAAAGAGAATGAACTAAGTAGGTAAAAGGAAATTCAAGACAGTTTCTTCGCTATGTAGCAAGTAAGAGGAAGAACAATTATGGAAAAATAAACCTTAGGCAATGCTGATGGTAAGAAAGTGACAGAAGCAGAGGAAATAGTTGAGTTATTAATTATCAATTTACGTAGGTATATTATACAGGTAAAGATTTAGAAATTGTCCCTGTGTCAAGGAACAGATGTGAAAATTGAGACCGGTGAACTAGAAGTATTCACATATTGAAAAATATGCATGTGAATACAGTAGTGGGAGTGGATGGCATATCGACCCTTGTACTATGTCAAATGCAAAAACAACTGGCAGTACCTCCTTATTTTCTGCAGATCTGTCATCCTTGGAAATGGGAGGATAAGCAAACCCCCTTCACGTATTATTATTGTTGTTTCTGCTACTAAGAGCATAACTTTTAAAGAAGTTGATTCCCAAGCTTTTTTCGACCTCGGAACCCTGTTGATGGCTTAAACATTACACAGAACTCTTCTTTTCTCCTATTAATTAATATATTTTCAAAGAAGAAATTAACAAATTGTTATAGCTGTTCCATTTATTAAAAGTATTATAATCATCATCAAAAACTACAACAACCCCCCAAGGAGTAAAGGACACTTTCATCGAGGGGAAACCATACACTCACACCTCCTTTTCTACTCATTCACACTAGAATGCACTCACCACTCAAACAAGTAACTTGTTCTGTTCATTTGGTGCTTTGAAATAGAAATCTAGCTCTCGATCACTTCTTAACTGCGCACAAACTAAGTTTCGATAAATTCCCATTGACCTCTCACCAACTTCCATATATGTAAACGAAAAATTCCATCAACTGGCATCTGATAACACTCTTTAAGAGATTTATAGTCGTCTATCATATCAGACCCAGATTACCAGTATCTACAGTCTATATATTCTAAATCCATCCTTATAATAATCCAGACATCTTCTTTGAAACTTCTTTGTATTCCCTCCACAGCTTTATCCCATCCGATCCCAGGAGACTAAGTATGTGCAATGCAATCCAAGTGGTGGTAAACCAGTCATATCCTCAAATGACGCCTCTTCTGGTGGTATGTTGTAAGGAAGTTGTCTGGCAATGGCTCAATAAATTTTTTTTTCATGATTTTCATGAGATTTCGCTGTTATCCAGTTAATATTCGGATAATTTAAGTCACCTATAACGATACTAGTAAAGTGAGTGCATTTCGTCCTCCCCAGCAACCGAAAGTCAGGTCTGTTGAACACACCACCATAATCGCATAAACACACCACTATCTATTAATAATGTTCCAGACAATGGAACATTTCTGGCTTGTTAATAACATAAAAACCAGTGTTGAGATATTAGGAAGCAGTATTTCATCGTTACAATTGAATACACGAGGTATGGCAACTTAGTGACTTCCAGAGAGGTGTCATCGTGGGCTGTTACATTGGTAACTTGTACATACATGCCATTGCCGCTCAACTGCAGCATCCAAATTCAAAGGTCGGCGATGTGATCAACAAATATAGACGTGGCATCACTAGTGCAGGAAAACATCCAGGCTGCCGAAAATGACCGACAGGGACAGCACGTGTTAACACAGGTAGCATACAATAATCGGCTACGATCGGTACAGACCATCCGCGATGAGTTCATGAGCACCAGTGGCACCGTGGTGAGCACTAATACTGCACGAAAAGATCTCGATTTACTGGGTTTCCACGGAAGAGCAACAGCAGCACTCAAGCGAACTCACAACAACAAACAAGGTTATATATTTAGTTTAATCCTTCATCGAAGTGTAAGCAAACAAAGTTTGTGCCTGAAGTATCTTCAGGACTGGGGCAACTCGTGGCAAAGGTGGAATGACTTCACATCACTTGCCTTAGTACTTAAAAGTTCCAACGAACAAGGTGTCTCGTCTGGAACCCTGTTGATGTTTTAAACATTACACAGAATTCTTCTTTTCTCCTATTAATTCATATATTTTCAAAGAAGAAATTAAGAAATTGTTATAGCTGTTCCATGTATTAAAAGTATTATAATCATCATCAAAAACTACAACAACCTCTTGGAGTAAAGGACACTTTCATCGAGGGGAAACCATACACTCACACCTCCTTTTCTACTCATTCACACTGGATGCACTCACCACTCAAACAATGTGCAAAGAGCGTGAGAACTGGATAATTGAGCAGTGGAAAACAGTACTCTGGAGCAATGAATCAACGTTCACGTGTTTTGAGTTTGATAGCAGGGTGTGAGTGTGGAGGCAGTCTGGTAAACGCTTGTTACCATAGTGTGTTGTATCCACAGAAAAGTTTGATGGTGGAGGAGTGATGTGTGGGGTGCATTCAGTTGGTTTGAAGTGGGATCCCTGGTCGTTGTCCATATTTCCATAAAAACTTCACAGTGTTGCCTACACTGTGAAGTTTTTATGTAACGGACCCCCCCCCATGTTACTGTCAAGACGGCAATGCCCCATGCAACAAAGCTGCAGCAGAATGGTAAGAACAGATGGATGTTAAACGACTGCCCTGGCCTGCGCATGGTCCTTATCTCAACACCATCAAACACCTGTGTGACGAATTGGAGCGGAGATTCAGGTCGAGAGCAATATTTCCTCAATCTGTTGTTGAACACAGTGATGCTTTGATTGAGAAAAGAGGAAAAATTCTACCTGATGTGTGCGCACATTGGTTGAAAGCCTCCGTCAAAGAGTGCAAGAGGGATCAAAGCCAAGGTGGACATACCCGATATCAGGATTTACCTGTTGATATCAATTATTAATTTTTAAAGTTTCGAGATAATTATTGGTAGAAAGTGTATATTTTCATTCTGTTAACCTCTATTTGACATCTGATAGCTTCAAACTCACTGCTACATAGAATATTATTGCAATCATTAATGTTCGTCCTAACTGGACTAAATACTCTGATATCATTAGTTGTGCCCTTCTCTTCTAACTTTTCTCTCGTACCTGAAACTGCTTTACTCTTCATCCTCGATTCGGGCTACCATATCTGACACCGAGATCCAGATTTCATTAATACCAACAGTCTTAGGCCCACAATGTATTGACCAAGGCAATAGATATAACAAATTACCTTCCAACATCTTCGTCTACATCTGCAGTCAGTCTGTTGGCCTAGATGGATAACGTTCTCTTTCCCATGTAATGACAACCCAAGGTAAAGGTCCTCTCCTACACCAGATTCATATTCCTGCTCATTGATATTTATGTCATTATCATGGTTGTATATCTTTGTTGCACTTACATATATACTGTACATTTACATTGTTCGTTCCATAATGTTCTAGTATTCCTAATCTCCTCATTTGATCTTGCATCCACAATAAGTATTCATAATTATAATCTAATATATATATCTTAATGAAGTTTTAGAGAAAAACTGACTTTGTTTCTATATTGCAAATAAATATATATTTTAATAACTATCATGGCTTTAGTTTTCCTTTTTCTTGCTATTAGTATTTGTAAGTGCTGAAATTCCTACTTACTTGTGGGAGTTTCAGACATTTTAAATATTATCATAGCAAGTTGTATTGGCAAATTGTTTGGATCCACTCGAAACTAATTAATTAGGAGTCATTGTATTTCGTTTATAAACTTCGATCATTTTTACATCAAACTCGTCTTTATCTTGAAGACTGAAATTATCTTTACGAAATTACGTAAGTTTTATGCTATATTCTTATTAAAACCATTCATGTATATTTATATTCGGTGTCTAGAAAAAATCTCACGGCATCCAAATACGAGCATAGTCATACCCCAGTTAGGTATCTTTGTGTCGATTGCTAAACTTGGAACCATCACCATAGCTTCCATTAAAGACCTCTACTTTTCCTCAAAAAATGAACGCCTATGTCCAGTTTGGCTGGAATGGGCAAAATAACAAAGGCTATGAGGCAAGTTTATTCTTTCTGTTAATGGCGTGTATACTCCGGCAGATCACTTGTTTCATGGGGTGCTTTTTAGAGAAAAATAACGCAACATTAAACAGAACTCATTTTTTCAAACAAAATTATTATATCTTTATACTTATTTATTTATATATTATACGATATATCTTATAAAATAAATATAAATCAGCTAATGCATTTTACTCCCTTAAAGGGAGTAGGGGAGGCCTTTATATCCTAACTAGCTTTTGGAGACTGAGTGGGCAATTCAATCTCCACTGGTAGCCAATCAGAGTTAGCTGACCCATGACTATCACTAATTGAAGCAGTCACCGGTGAAGAGGCTGGCAAACAAGTGCTGCCATCTCTTGGTACTTAACCCTAACAAGATATGTTACTGTCTGGGTACTAGGTCGATTTTCTTGAGTTTATGGGATAAAAAACCCGAGTTACTGGGAGAAAAAAAACCACTTGCCTATTCAAAGATGGACTAACTCGGGAAGAATCGGCCGAAGAAAGGCTTAGAAAAAGATCCCCCAGTCGGCGACTAGACTTCAACTGAAGTCTAGTCACTGAGCAGACTTCAAACGACCATGCACAGAGGACGCAAGCACCACTTCCACTGAGCTATAAAGGCCTTTGTATTCTTCTACAGAGAGTAGGCGAGACCGTTTTTAGACCTGCTGTTGGAGATTATGGGGAGCAGAGCCCATTCCCACTGGTAGCCCATCAGAGAGAGAGTAACCAAAGGCTATCATTAATTATAAATGACACCCGGCATACAGACTGCTGACAAGTGCCACTATCTTGTGATCCCTAATTCTAACATTATTGTCTGAAATAACATTGGTTTTAAGGTCGATTTTCTCGAGTTTCAGTGAATGAAAGCTACCTGCCAGTGCAAGAGCTCAACTAGCTTGGAAGCCAGTTAAAGAAAGAATTAGAAAGACTTTCGTATTCAACGATTAGAAGAACGTATCTATTGTATATATACACATCCACGTTGTTCACAAAGTGTGTGGACAGCCCCATAGCTCTATATGGCCTCCTCTGCATGATGCAAATGCATGCCCACAATGCTATATAGGCATAGGCACATGGGCATTAGCAGTGTAGGCATTCTTTTCCCTCTTGATCAGTGGATAAAAAGAGTTGAATCCATCCGAACATGGTATGAGAGTCAGAGCCCATAAGTTCAGTCATTCGGACCGAGAAATTTCCACATTGCACACACCCTAGTCTACTGTCAGCGAGATTATGATGAAGTGGAAACGTGATGGAACTTCCAAACCCCTCCCCCAATTTGGTAGGCTGAATAAACTGGCATGGGGACCAAAGAACTCTCAAGCATGTTGTCACAGTAAATTGTCAATCAGCCTCAGCAACCATTGCAAATGACTTCCGCATGATCTCTGGAACGGATGCCAGTGAGAGAACTATTTTCCAGAAGGTGTTTGGCCTTGGGTTTCATGATACTGATGCAGTTCACAAGCCCTTGATTACACCTGCCAATGCCTAGACTTGTCTGGAATTGCTCAAACAATGCCGTCATTTGACTTTGGACTATGGATCAATGGAAAAGGATCCCGTGCAGTGATGAATCGCCGTACATGACCTGGCAATCTGATAGACCTGTCTTAACCTGTTGGATGCCTGTGAACGAAACTTACAGGAATGGCTTGTATCGCCCTTGAAATTTGGAAGTTGTAGTCTAGGACTGTTTCTCCTAGTTTGGAGTAGGCCCATTGATTTCCGTGTCCAGATTTTTAAACTCTCATGCATACCATGATATTTTGGAAAATTCCGTTTTTCCCACACTTTGTGAACAGTTTGGAATAGGTCCCACATTAACACAATGACACACCTGCTCACTACTCCATGGTTTGAAAGTGGAAGAACTAAATTGGCCAGTCCAACACCCCGACCTCAACTCTATTGAACATCTTTGGAATGAGCTGCAGCAAAGGTTGCACTCCAGACCTACTTGCCCAACTAACACTGGTCAAATGTTCGCGTTATACTACAGGAGGTATGGAAACGAATTTCAGAATGCGTTTATCAGAACTACTTAGGTGGAAAGCCCGCCCAAAGGGTAATGGCTATATAATAGCAGCAAAAGGAGAGCCGATCTCGTATTGATATTGGTGGCAGGCCTGGACACTATAGCCAACATTTGTGCGTGTGTGTGTGCGTGCGTGCGTGCGTGCGTGCGTGCGTGCGTGTGTGTGTGTGTGTGTGTGTGTGTGTGTGTGTGTGTGTGTGTGTGTGTGTGTGTGTGTGTGTGTGTGTGTGTGTGTGTGTGTGTGTGTGTGTGCGTGCGTGCGTGCGTGCGCACATACATACAGTGTTTCTTCTGGCATTCTAGCATTTGGTGCTGGTGCCAGAGATGTCCTAAGGGGACTGCATCTTCTAATGCCTTCTATTTCCCCAAAGGGAATGGGCAAAGGCATTTAGTCCTAACTTTCCAAAACTGGAGAAAACCAGGTTTCACCCTTAGTCAATCATAGATCACTAGCACCTTTGTTTATTTAATAATTTTATGGACATGGTGTTATCCAAAGTAAGATCGATTAAAAAGAATGTTTTCGAGAAAAACGAGTCAGTCTCGCCTTTCAAATGTGAATAAACTAAATTACTGTAGAGTTTTGCATGTGTATGTAGATATTACTATTATTCTATTTTTTTACCATTTCAAGGTTTATGAAACACGATGATATTTGCAATCCTATGAATGGGCTTCACAGTCTTAAAGTCATACCAATACAGACAATAATCTCAGTGGCAGGATTTACAGTCACATGATGATGACAGCCGTCTGCCATAATCTCTCTCCCTCCCTTGAAAAGCTTAACTTTATGAATGGTTGGGGCTCACTATCAGCAATTGCTTGAAGAATAGACAAGCAGTTTGCAAGTCTTCAGAAAGATTTATTCTATTTTACTTGACACCTGTATAGCTCAGTGGAAGTGGCGTGTGCCATCTATGGCACTAGACCTCCTGATGAAAGAGCATGTTTTTTGACCATTTCCAGTGTTAGTCGATCTCTGGCAAAGGCAAGCAGGTTTTTTCTCCTGAAAACTTGGGTTTTTCATCCAGTAAATTGAAGAAAACCGACCATAGAACACGCACTATTTTCAGAAAGTAAACAGTGATAGGATTAGGGATCACGAGATGGCAGCATTTCTCAATAGCCTCTCTTTACGGTAGGCCAATTATAATTAGCAATAACCTTGGACCAGCTATCTCTGATTGGCTATCAGCATAAAGAGTAAACACTCCCCACCCCTCTCCAAAAAAGTGAGATAAGGATAAAATGGCCTCACTTACTTCCTATCAGGATATAAAAGGCATTAGCTGATTTTTTTTAAATTTTTTTTTTGCTGACTTGATATTCTGTAGACCAAGGTTTCTCAAACTTTTTCTATGATCGAACACTTCACAAATCCTGAAATTTTCACGGAACACCTTGGTTATTTTGTAATTTATTAATTAATAATTAATTGGTAATTTTCATTATTAATTAATAATTAATTATTTATAATTAATTAACCATCAATTAAACTATCATTAAATTAATTTGTACTGATTTTCATTCACATGTCCTATTCTGCTCACCAAAAATTTACATTTTAAGTACTTACGAGTGAATGCAGACTTTTTCTCCTCCTCCTCTGTGCTGGTATCCCCTCGTTTTTTATATCCTGGAGATCGTTGTAGGCTTGAGGTAAATGACTCACTATCTGTTCTGTCACAAACACCTTCAATAAAAGATTTCTTAATACCAAAATTAAATAAAGTGCATTGTCTATTATTCATATTTATTGGAGTTTAAATCTGTATTCCTAGTACTTTAAAAAAGAATCACGGCACTTCGGTTTCAGAACATGCACTCACACACTACAATACGAACTTGCGCAGAAAGTATTCGGTATTAATAGATTTTAGAACCAGATACAGACTACCTTGATCTTCAATTTCAGTGGAAAAATTTTCTTTATACTTCCTTGCTGATTGGTCACTGACATTTGCAACACAGATGTTATTTCGTTCAGTTTTGAGAACACGCCGCCCCTTGTTGTAATCGGCTTGCAGGCAATTTTTATGATCGGTCATAAACGGAGGTATTCTCTTTCCCGAGTCTTTAAAGATTTCGATGAGTGAAAATTAATAACGATAATTCATGAATATTTCCATGATTAAAAATATGCCACTTGGTCACTGACATTTGCTACACAGATGTCATTTCCGTCCGTTTTGAGAACAGAGGATACGCCACCCATTGTTATAATCCTCTTGCAGGCAATTTTTATGACCCATCATAAACAGCGGTATTCCCTTTCCCAAATGTTGAAAGGTTTCGATGTGTGAAAATTAACGATACACCGATGTTATTAGGAGTTCTGGGTCTGAACTTTTCGACATATCCACGAATATTATTCTCCTCAGAATATTTATACTATAAAATATTTATTCATGAAAAATGCTTAGAAAACTAAAATGACAAATTCCAGAACTTCTTGTGGAACACTTATTCAACTTCAGCAGAACACTAGTGTTCTGCAGAACAGTTTGAGAAACCATGCTGTAGACTATGATTTATTCCTTTTTGACTCAGAAAGAAACGGCGAAAGAAACCAAACTTTGTGTTATATACTGGTATTAGTAGACAAATACAGTATGGCGCAAAAAAACAGAGCTGAATGACTAAGTTATGTTATGGAATAAACGGATGTATGGCTGAATGTTGGTCGATTAAAGCATTAAACACAGTAGATCACGTGTTCAAAATGGACACCGTCTTTCAAGACAGGTTTTGCCGCCCATGCACAGGTTCTGTGATCTTGGAGAACAAGGGTTGGTACATCTGCTAGACATAGTGTGTAATTTTATCTTAGTTCATCACTGTTTGAAGACGAGTCATAGTAGGACACCCATTCCTTTAACATACCCCAAACAAAGCCATCAAGTGGTGAGAGAACAGGAGAACATGAAGGGTAAAGGAATTCTGTAAACCTCGAAATGAGCCTCTCGGGGGAAGTGTTCTGGTAAATAGGCTCTCGAACAACGCGATGTGACACGTTGCTCAATCCTGTTGGAATACTTAAGCAGAAATTGGAATGTTTTTTGCACAACCCATCCTAAGCAAATCCTTGACTGTGCAGATGAAGTGGTGAAGGATCCAGCAGCGAGTGAAAAAGCTGGTGAAAGGTCTATGGGATGCTCCGTATGAGAATAGATAGGGGGAACAGAGGAAACAATAGAAGCATGTGTTATTTAAGGGATTTATAGGATGATAGACTTTTTTCAGAACATGATAGGAAGAGAGCAAGGAGCATCCATAGAAATTGTGTAAGTGTATGGTTAGCAAAGGGGTTGAGACCAGATTTTTTGCTTGGAGGGTAATGAAAAGGTTGCCAGATGTGGATGTGAGTGCGTCATCGGTGAATTAGTTTCGTGTGAGTTTTTAGCGTGTGAGTAAAGGATCTCCCGTGATGAGTCTGACTCCATGGAGATACTGTATATTAGGGTTTCCCAAACTGTATTCCGCGAATTCTCCTGGAATTTGTCATTTTAGCTTTCTAAGCATTTTTCATGAATATTTTATAGTTGGGATATTCTGAGGAGAATAATGTTCGTGAATATATCGAAAAGCTCAGACCCATAGGTCACATTTAGATTACTGATAACATCTATGTATTGTTAATTTTCACACATCGAAACCTTTCGACATTTGGAAAAGGGAATATCGCTGTTTATGACAGGTCATAAAAATTGCCTGCAAGCGGATTATAACAATGGGTGGCATAACATCTGTTTTGCAAATGTTAGTGACCAATCCGCAAGGAAGTATAAATATAAATAAAGAACATTTTTCCACTAAAATTGAAGATCAAGGTAGTCTGTATCCAGTTCTCAAATCTAGTAATACTGAATACTTTCTTCGCTAATTCGTATTGTAGGGTAAAAGTTTCAATACCATAGTGCCATAATTTTTAAAAGTAATAGGCCTGCAGATTTAAATTTTAATATGAATAAGAGTCAAGAGACTTTGTTTAATTTTGGCATTAAGATATCTCTTTTTGACGCAACAGATAGTGAGTATCCACCACCAAAGCGACCTCCAGGATGTTGATTTCTTAATGCCAAAATGCAGCTTACAAAGCGACCTCCAGGATGTACAAAAGGAGGGGAAAACTACCAGTACACAGGAGAAAGTGTGCATTCACTCGTACTTATATTATAAATTTTAGATCAGAATGGATGTCAATGAAAATAAGCACAAATTAATTTAATGATGTTTATGTTCAACTGATGTTTAATTATTATCAATTATTAATTAATAATAAAAAATCAGCTAAATTAACAATTAATACGTTTCAAAATAATAAAGTGTTCCGTGAAATTTTCAGGATTTGTGAAGTGTCCCATCGTAGGAAAAGTTCGGGAAACACTGCTGTATATAATATAATATGATAATGCTGTATATAATAAATATAATAGAATAATAATTTTAAGGAAGTGGACAAATATCAGTGAAGCAGCCTAGTGCAGAAAAGAAGCATTACTTCCAGAATGACTTTCATAACTATTGATGAAACGCTTTGCTTGAAATATCATCGAAATCAACACTTTCTCATAGGTAAGATACTGAAGGCATTTGGATTTCTTCGTTGTCCACTATCCACTAAAGCATGCTAATAAGTATTATTTGTGGTCACGAAGACATATCCCACTCCCAAAGAAAATCAACAATTAACTCTTAATATATCAAAATTAAGAAGACTGGATGAGCCTGTGTAGCTCAGTGGATGTGGCGTTTGCACACCATCGCACTTGGCCGCACGAAGGAAGACTTGGTTTCGAGTCTAGTCGGCGACTAGAAGAAATTTTTCTAAGCCTTTTTTCGACCGGTTCCCGAGTTAGTCGATCTCTGGCACGGGCAAGCAGGTTTTTCCTCCCGTAAACTCGGGTTTTTCGTCCTGTAAACTCAAGAAAATCGACCGTAGAACCCACATTATTTCAGACATTAAAGATATTGTGTTAGGGTTAGGGACCACGAGATGGCGGCACATTTGAGCCGTCTCTCTTCACTGTGTACCGCTTAATTAGTGATAGCCTTGGGCCATCTGTCTCTGATTGGTACCAGTGGAGATTGCACTGCCCACTCAGTCTCCAAAAGTTAGATAGGGCTAAATGGCCTCGCCTACTCCCCGTATACGGGAATAAAAAGGCGTTAGCTGATTTTTTTTTGAAGAAGAAGAAGAAGAAGACTGGACAGAGCAGTCTTTTCCTGCTCGAATTTTTCTGCATAAATTATTACAATTTTCTGCATGAAGATGAAAGCAAGGCTTTCATCTTCATGCAGAAAATTGTAATAATCTTCTGGCGATGATGAAAATGCAAACGCCAGATGCCAACCGCTCAGTAAAAAATAGAAAAAATAGGACTAAAGTTGATGGAAAATAAAAAAAGGTTACCGTAGTCCCTTTTCTCTTTATTCGCAGTCAGCACTGGTCTGAAAATGTTAAACGAAAAATTCCAGAAATAAATAATTTCTAACTACATAGGCAAAGTGCATACTAGTTCCAACATTATTTCAAAGATGAATGTTCGCAGAAAGTTTACCTGAGAGCTTACCAGCTCAGCATCGATGAGTTGCCAATAATTACTTAAGTAGTGCATGGTAAGGCAACTTCGAGCTTAGTAAGCTCTCAGGTCAACTTACAAAACTTTCATCACTGAAATGAAGCTTATGGCTCTTTCTTTTAGCAATAGACAATTCATAAGTTTTAAGTTGCTTGGAGTTCTGAGTATTAATCAGATACCCTGATAACCGAGAACAAGTAATCCTTATTTTACTTAATGATCCCAATGCACAAAAGCAGTGATGCTAGCAATTCGGATATGCCAAAGAGAAGCCGTAAAGCTTCCTTTTAAGTGAAAAAGACTCAAGTTCTCTTTGCTGAGTTTGCAAAAGATTCCATTCAAATTCAAATACCTTTTATCATAGTATGTTCTTATAATTGTTCTATTTTATTATTAGTTATTGTTGTTAATCTCTTATGTACCTAATTTATAAATTAAGCTTTACCATAGGTATGTATATATATATATGGGAAAAAAGAAACATAGTATATATACATATAAGGTTTGGTACTATCTGTGGTTTCAGGTATCCGGAGGTGTCTTGGAAGAACGTATCACTAGCAAATGAGGGACTACTGTATTATTAAAAATAACCTACTGTCATCACAATATGCAATGTACTTCACCAAATATACATACCAGTGACAGAATTAAAACCTCTTCATACCATGTTGGATCTTCTTTAGTCCAAATTATAGTACATATGCAATTTGGCATAGATTCCAAAAGGTTTCGGATTGTATCTGCAACTGGATGAAAAAAGGACTTTGCTTCCAGATGTTTTTCTAACATGTCCCATACATTCTCAATGGGGTTTAGCTTGGTTAGTGTTCAAGATGGTGAATGTTGCTGCCATGCTTGCTGAACAATTCTAGAACGATGACAATGATCTCGTTCCTGACTAGGCTGTCGTAGGACTAGTTATGTTACCAATGTCGGTTATTTTCCAATTAAATACCTGGGATATCTCACCTTTTGAGAAACCAGTGAGCGCTGATGTTTTCAAAATCGCGGCTACAGCCAGACAGGCACTCACAATACGTCCTTCATCGAACTCCAAAAGAACCTTTTTTTTTTTTTTGTGATCAACACAATTTATGATTACTGACCAGTAACATTATTAAATAGTTGCCTTGAACAAATTATGCATATAACTAAGTATCTTGCATATACACTATATAATATTTACATATATCTGCCTAACAGTTTCTAATATATATATATATATATATATATATATATATATATATATATATATATATATATATATATATATATATATATATATATATATATTTGTGGATCAAAAAATAAAAGATGAACTTTTTCATCATTATCGTTATTAATTATCGTTAAAAATTACAATTTTAAATGGAGAAAATCGATCATAGAACTCATTATATTATGCAGCAGTTGTCTGCATCTCATTCCTCAATGCTAATTAAAAATCATTGATAGTCTTGGGAGGCAGCTAATCTTCACTTAAGGGTGAAGATTAGCTGCCTCCCAGTTTCAAAGGTAAACCAAATAGTCTTGCCTACTCAGTTTGGAAAATATAAGGTATTAGCTGGATTTATGTTATGTATTTAAATGAATATGTACAGTATAAATATTCATTTAAAATAATAAATAAATCCACTAGTGGCTTTTAATTCCACAACGAGTGTAGGTAGAGCTCTTAATCATAAACAAATTTGGGAAATTTCATGAGTAACCAGACTCCACACTTATTCGTCACTAATAGCATGCTTATGGTTATCGATGATTTTAAAGGCATCAAAGCAGATTGTACGGGAGGCAAGTGTCACCATACTTGATTCTCAACCGTCACACTTATTGTCAAAAGATGTGAATTTTTTCTAGGATGCTGGGTTAAAAACTTGAATTTCTAAAGGGAAAAAATCTCTACTTTCCTACGCGAAAGTTTGAAGAACTAACTATAAAAACATGCCTAGAAAAAGTTCTTGCAGTCAGCAACTAGATTCAAATATGACCTTTCTTATGCAGTCTAGCATTGTTAAGAGAAATGTTTGTTTAAAAGTACACATAAATTTAAATGTGCCTATCAAGGACTTCATATCCTGGTAAACACTTTCCCAGTCACAAGCTGTCCAAAAGACGGCTTGTGACTAATGGTGTGCTGCAGGGCTCTGTTCTTGGACCATTACTTTTCAATTTGTTCATCAATGATATAGGAAAGGATCTGAGAGGAAGTGTTCACTTGTTTGCTGATGATGCAAAGTTGGGTAGAGCAATTGTGAGTGCACAGGATGCCAAAATTTTACAGGATGATTTGGATAGTTTGGAGGACTGGGCTAGGGAAAATGGATGTCAATTTAATGTGGCAAAGTGTAAGGTTATGCATTTTGGGGTAAAAAGAATAGCAGCAGTATATCACATTGGTGGAACCGTACTTCAGGAGATTGATGAGGCCAGGGATTTGGGAGTGCCGGTGGGAATTGAAGTTTAGGGGGGCACATTGCAAAAGTGGCTAAATCAGCTCATCAAATCACTTGGCTTCTTAAAAATACTTTAAAAAGCAGAGACAAACAAGTTATTGTTTGTATCTAGACTACTGTGGCCAGATATGGGCACAAAGCTTTCTTCTTGATGGGGAGGAGGTGGAGAGGATCCAGAGACGAGTGACCAAGATGATAGCAGGTCTGTGGAATGAACCTTATGAGAACAGGTTGAAGATTTGTGGGTTGCAAAAATTGGTCAATAGGCGGAAAAGGGGGTGATATGATTGAGATATGATTGAGACATTCAAATTACTGAAGAGTTTCTATGAGATTAATCCAGAAGATATTTTTGAGAATAGGACTGGTGGTGGGAGAACTAGGGGCCATACATGGAAGCTGGGCAAGAATGTGGCTAGCAGGGGTAGAGCTAGTTTTTCTACATGGAGAGTGGTGAATGAGTGGAATAAGCTGCCAGAGTCTGTTGCGGGTGCTACGACCGTGAATGAGTTCAAGGCGAGGTATGATAGATACTGTGTGAATGTCAAATAGTTGTTCTTGACATGATGCTAGGGCCTCCCTCGATGATTATTAATATTATTATTATTATGGGCAACTCCAAGGAGTCGATTGACTCCTTGGAGTTGCCCAGAATAATAATAATATCTCTTTCAGAGAGAGAGAGAGAGAGAGAGAGAGCAGTCCCCAACTTGTGCGTTCCACCTTTTCCTGATATTACTTTATGATGATGCACTGATGGAACTGCTTACTCTTGTTATTGCTCACTGCACCAAAGTTTCAGGAAAGTCAGGGTGAGCATGAAAGAAGTGAATCTTCAGTATTTTCTTATTTTCATTTTATAGTACTTTATCTAAATTCATCAAGTTGAAAAAAAAGTTGAATCCTTCAACAGAATATCTTTTGATTTCCAGGCTTCTAGTTCTATTTTAGTGAGATTCTTTCCTAAAATTATTTTTTAATTTAATATACTTCTCTAATTTGCGTTTCAGACATTAAGTATATTGTGTTAGGGAGAGGGACCACGAGATGGCGGCACATTTGAGCCGTCTCTCTTCACTGTGTACCGCTTAATTAGTGATAGCCTTGGGCCATCTATCTCTGATTGGTACCAGTGGAGATTGAACTGCCCACTCAGTCTCCAAAAAGTTAGATAGGGCTAAATGGCCTCGCCTACTCCCGTATACGGGAATAAAAAGGCGTTAGCTGATTTTTTTTTTTTTTTCCTCTAATTTGCGATCAGATAAATGTACATTTACGTTTAGATTTGGAAAATTTTGGAATCTGCAATTGGGTTCTGCTAGTATATTTTTGCATTAGAAAATTTTTCATGAGTCAGTGCGATATGTAACAGTAACAGAATTATTTTCTTGGATGTATCAATGACTGATGTGCGTTTTACATCCTTTATGTTCTCTGGAGTGTTGGTAGATTTTAACAATGTTAAGAACTTGCTTATGGAAATGGGCTGATAGACAAGCTATACTTTGCAAGGAAGAGCATTGGTTTCCTAAAGAGAGGTAATCATCATCTTCCTTTTACCCTCTTTTACCTCGCCGTGTCGAGGGTTCTATTAATCATCGGACCTCAAACCATTCAAAGGGTAAGGTGGTCAGTCCTATGTCCTGTAGTGTGGAGTTCCCAAGGACGGTTTGCCTGCTTCATGTCTGAGCAATTTTCTCATATTTTATAATAATGTAACAGCTGAGTTGGATGTTGTTCAATCTTTACATACTGGAAGGACCTAAGAGAAGCTGAACTGTTTGCTGATAGCCAGCAGTTGGAGATATTACTGATTAATAAGAAGCAATTACAGGACTTGTATATGCTACAACTAGGCAAATAATAGCGTTGTCATTTCAATGTCACCGAGTGTAAAGTTATGCACTTTTTGTGTGATGGAATCTTCACTGGCACATTATATAGGTGAGACTATGCTTAGAGAAAGTAAGCAAGTTAGGGAATTTATAGTGGATAAGGAGTTTAAGTTCAAAGGTAACAAAGAAAAAATTACTAATACAATCTGAAGCTGAAACAAACATCAATGTGTAAAGATAGGGAAGTCATTTTGCATCTTTACAAAGCCTTCATGGGACTGCACCCTGACTACTATATAGATTTGGTCTCATGGGAATAAAGTTACTGTGGAGTGGGTGGAAAGCTGATATTCTGATTATGGAATGTAAATTATGAGGATATATTCAGTTTGCGGACAGCAGACTGGTTAACAGGAAAGTAAATAAAGCTAAACAGTAGGAATGCGTTGATATGATAGAGCTCTATAAACTTCTGAAAGTGCACTATAAGATATCAGTTGAAATTTTTCATTATATGAAAGTAGACACACAAAGTGAACAGAAGTTCACTTTGTGTGAGGTTAAGAAGGGAGTGAGAGCTAGTTTTCTGACTGGCTGCTATGTCAGGAAACTGTTGAAGTGGTATCTAGTTGTGAATGAGTTTAAGAGAAGGTATAACCGAGTTTCCTGACAGAGCAGCCAGTCAGAAAACTCTAGCTCTCACTCCTTTCTTATACTCTTTTTGATATTCTCCTTTGCTCTCTCTTTCCACATCAGAATCACAATGGAAACCAAGAGACCAGACCTGTGCACAATAGTCCAACTGAAGTCTTATCCAGGTCCTGTAAAGAGGCAAAATGACATCCTTATATTTACATGGGAACGTTCGTTCAGCATTGCAATTATTTTTGGTGTTGTATTTGCAATCTTAGCTGCATGGCCTTGTAACTTCCGCTTACTACCTACTAACACTCCAAGATCCCTAGCCTCAATTTCTTGAAGCATAATCCCACCAATATAATACAACATTGGATAACTAATCACGCCAAAGTGTGGGATTAGATAAGTGAATGACTTTGCATTTACTGACATCCATTTTCCCATGCCCACCTATTCAAATCATTCTGCAAGTAATGCATATCAGCAGCCTTCTTGATTACCCTGCCCATCTTTGCATCATCAGCGAATAGTTGAATGTCACCAGTCAAATCCTTCCCAATATCATTAATGTACAGATTGAATAACAGTGGAACAATCACTGATCTTATGGTACATACCACTGGTTATTTTTTTATTATTAATCTTTGTACTGGTTATGGGCAGTACTACCCTTGCATCACGTTGACTTGATATAGGCCTAAGCCTTTACAAGTGTTTTACCCTATACTTATTCGAGTTATCATTGTAGTCATTCTCTGATGGCAACGCCATGTCACCAGTGTGTTCTGTAGGGCCCTCAAGGAAAGAACTTTTATATCCTTTTGTGGAAGCCCAAGCTGTTTTAAGTCCTTATAACTATCTGCACTCGATATGCCATGTAAAGAAATGGTGGCGCTGGTAAACCTCGGAGTTGCCCCATGCTCCTCCCGTATCTTACTAGGTCTGGGTTATTTTTATAATAATTTACATTATTATTATAGCTATAGGCTAGTGGGCATCCTGTTCCCACCATCTGGGCATCAATTCCCCAAACGTCACATCTCTTTTAATCACCAAGTCTGGCTTACGCAAACCTGCAGAGGTCCTATAATGTGGTTCCACTGCAGTCTCCCAACCTTTGTTCTTAAAGCAGTTTTGCAGAATGGAGACCACAGCATCATGCCTCCTCATGCAGACTCCATGGGTGCAGAAGCAACACTGGGCTATATGAGACAATGTCTCACTGTAGTGGCAGCCAGGCCCTACAGTTGGAGTCGTCACAACCCCATCGAGCTGTGCGGGCTCTAGAAGGCAGCACATTGATCCTCGTTCTGATAAGGTCAATATACTCGAACCCAGGGAGGAGTCTGGTGCTATCCCTTACCCAATCATGTTGGGGAGGCACCAGATATGACTCCTTTAAATGAGCACCATCTACAGAACACTGCAACAGAGATGCCCATCTCTTGTGTTCTGCAGGTGCTGACTCAATTAAAGAAACTTGATAATGTGACCAGCCAAGTCTTCTTGTATTAATGGGCTATAGAAAGCCTCTCTGCAGATGGGGGAAGAAGACAGTTCTAACTGTGCGATTCTTGACAGCCGCAGGCATGGGATCAGCCATCTAAGTGATGGAACCCCAAGCCCACCATCCTTCACCCTTGCATGGAAATATGCAGTAGGAGTGTCAGGCAGCAGTCGGAGCCATGAATCTTGCACTCACATTCCCCATACACCATTTTGATGTCTGTCGGTCAGATATCCTCTTATTCACGCTAAGATTTTATAATTCAAACCCATATTCTCCAATTTATGCAAGTCTTCCATGCTGCATTATGCTTTACAAAGTAGAAAGATATTGGATATATGATTCTATTTACTTTGATCTCAACGAACACATACTGACACTGTTATTTTTCATCTTCACTTGTAGCAATCATTAATAGTGTACCCTGTTCTTTCCATTTTTATTGCCACCTGTATATCATTCTAGGTGGAGTCTAGAGGGATAATACTGGATATAGAAACAGTGGCATTTTTATGCTTTATACTAATGCCAGAGTATTCGGAATAAGGGAGAGGAATTCGTGGCACTGATAGCATCAGCTTGGCCAAAGGTTATTGGGCTTACTGAGACGTGGTTGACAGAAGAGGATATAATAACAGGAATAGAAGTCACTGGGTACAGCATTTTTTGACAGGATAGGAATGGTGTGGAGAACTGCTTATGATAAGTGACGACCTATGTCCTCTAAGAGTAGAGGCTTTGGAAGGCAGTGACACTAATGATTTTGAAAGTATATGGTGTGCAGTTGAGGGGAGGGGCAAGACTGGATATTTAGTGGGGTGTTGTTACAGACCAAGGAGCACAGAGGATGGGGACCAGGAGATGTTAAGACAGTTAAGTTTGGCAAGTGCAAGAAGAATAATTGTTATGGGAAATTATAAATTGGGAAGAGGAAGATGCATGTAGCAATAAGGGATTGGAATTTCTAGAATTCTTGAGGGTCAAATATCTTAGGCAACATGTAACAGATGGAACAAGAGATTATTTGGTTATAGCATCAGAAGAGTTGACAATAACTGAGATGACATCTCTCCCATCAGCTGGAGGGAGTGACCATATGGTTTTGACTTGGAAAATGAAAAGACATGCAGGAGTATCAAACAGATGGGAACGTATGTGGAATTATAAAGCAGGTGATTATAATAGTCTTAGACGTCATGGGGAAGTTTCTGGGAAGGGAGGAATTGGAAGTCTGGGATATCATTAGTGCTTGGGAGATTGTGAAGGAATATTTGTTAGCAGCAATGGTAAGCTGAATTCCACGAGTGAAGAAGAGGCCACAATTTGAAGTAAAGTGGATAACAAACAATATTAAACAGGAACTGCATGCAAAAAAGAGGCTATGGAAGAGATATAACGAGATAGGTGAAGAGAAGATGCATGAAGAATATAAGACACAGGCCAGGAGAGTGATAGTATGGTAAGGAAGGCAAAACTGGAATATTTGAAAAGACTGGCCCTTAGATCCAAAGAAAATCCCAGGGAATTTTTTAGCTATGTGGCCAGTAGGACGAAAAATGACTGTGGAAGAATGACATTTGGAATAAAAATGGGAATAGAGTGACTGATGCAGAGGACATAGTGGAATTGTTCAATGAACACTTTATTGGAGTATTTCATCCTGGAGGAGTCAATTTTAATACTAGAAGGATAGGGCAGGTTAGAGGTTTAGAGGAGTGTGTTCTAAATACTGAGTACTCTGGATGTCAGTAAAGCTGTGGAACTGGATGGTATTTCACTACGAATCTTGAATGTGCTAAAGAACTGAGTGCCTTTGACCTGGCTTTTCAATGAGTCTGGCTGCAGGAAAGTTGCCCATGGAATGGAAGGAAGGTAAGATAGTCCCATAAGGGCAGTAGCAGACTGGAAGTGTCTAATTATATGCCAGTTTGTGTGTCATCAGTAGTTGGTAAGATCTTGGAGAAAGTAGTGAGGGACCATATACAGCATTGGGCAGATGAGGGTAATGTTATCTATGAGAGTCAACATGGATTTGTGAAGGGGCACTCTTGTTTTAGCAATATGCTAGCCTTTTATAATAAAGTTACAAGAGCATTAGATGAGGGAAAGGCATATACTGCCATTTTCCTATACTTAGCAAAGGCATTTGACAGGGTGCTACATGATAAACTGATTTTCAAGCCACAGCACATGGGTCTGGATGTCAGATTAGGCAACTGGATTCATGATTGGCTGTCCAATAGGTATCAGAGAGTTGTGTATGTTGGGGCAATGTCAAAGAGGCAGAAGGTTACAAGTGGGGTTCCACAGGGCTCAGTACTGGGACCTATATCGTTTAACCTTTATATCAATGACATTGTCCATGGATTGCAAGGAGATATTCAGTTGCTTGCAGATGATGCGAAGGGTTATTAGTAATAGTGCAGATGTGGTAGCCCTGCAAGAGGATTTGAATAAGCTAGATAGGTGGGCAAATGAATGGGGTATCAGTTTAATGCAGCAAAGTGTAAGGTCTTGAGGTTTGGGACACATCGATGGGATGCTGCACACTCTATGGGAGGAGTTAAACTGGAGGAAGTAGGAGAGACAAGAGATCTGGGGTTGATGATTGATAGAAACCTGAAATTTAGGGGACATATTGCAAAAGTGGTGAAGGTAACACAGAGGATTGCTGCAATAATGAGAAGGACACTGACCTGCAGAGATAAAAGGATTATCATTCTGTTGTATAAGACTCTGATCAGACCACACTTAGACTATTGTTCTCAGATTTGTTCCCCAGGATTTGAAGGGGATAAATTAACTGTGGAAAGGGTACAAAGGCAGATAACAAAGATGGTTTCAGGACTGTACAATGTTAGTTACGAGGATCGGCTGAGGGAGTGTGGACTGCAGAGTTTGGTGGATAGGAGAGGTGATATAATTGAGACTTTTAAACTGTTGAGAGGTGGTTACAGGGTTGTCACTGGGGAGTTCTTTTGCTTGGTTGAAGAGTGGGGAGGATCATGACAAGGGGCCATCCCTGGAAGTTGCAAAGGGAAGCTGCGAGAAGGAAGGTGAGGAGTGGTTTCTTTGGGTGGAGGGTGGCTGAACCATGGAATGCATTGCCTAAGAGAGTGGTGAGAGTGCATATGGTCAATGGGTTTAAGGAGTGGAATGATAATGTTTCTTAGGAAGGACCTCCCAAGATGAGTATTGACTCCATGGAGGCCTGAATAATAATAATAATAATATCATTTGCATATGGAAAGTTATTTTATGCCATAAGATCTTGTATTAAGATTCATGCATCAATGGAAAAACTTGTAACAGCTATAAAGAAATTAAAAGAAAACTGAACTGCTTGATATAATCAGAATACATATATTGAAAGGAAAGCTTTTCATATTTGCACATAATATCCACATAAGAAAAGAATTTCATATGTGGAAAGATATTCTCATTCAGTCCAACTTTAATATCAGCGCCAAAGAAAAAAAATATACACTGAACATTCCTCAAATTGATCATATCACTTACAACCAGTGGTGAGCTATAAGGGGCTCACGTGAGCCCTTTGTTAAATTTTTCTCAAATTTGCGAGCTCCTTGTTCTTCTTGTTTAATAATCTTGTAGAACTAGAAAATACCACCATGGAATGTATACATGCTACTATAATTGCTACTTTAAATTCATATGGATTTTCTGATAACTATATAAAAAATCATCTCATTGCATTTTGTTCTGATGGAGCTAGTGTAATGTTAGGAAAATCAGGTGTTGCAATTAAACTTCCATAAAAATTTCCCAACATTGTGATTTGACATTGCGTAGCTCATCGTTTACAATTAGCATTGGACAATTTGATAAAAAACAATAAAAAATAAATCATTTTGAAATATTCATGGATAAATTATATGCTTTTTATCATCAATCACTAAAAAATCAACGAGAATTAAATACGATTGCAAAAGACCTTGGTATCGAAATTTTAAAGATCGGCCGTCTGTTTGGACTATGATGGGCAGCTTGTAGTTTAAGAACGGCTTTTGCTGCGTGGGGAAATTACCCAGCTTTATGCAAGCATTTTGCATCCAACGATAAATATAAGGATTTTTTAAACCGACTTCTCAATTTGGAATTTTTAAGAGATCTAGCATTAATGATTGATATTCTACAGGAATTATCATATCTGCCAGCAGCTCTAAAAAGTCACAATATAAGTATTATAAGGGCTAAGTTAATCCTTTTTCTTTTTTCTTTTTTTTTTGCTCGACAATGCGAGCCCTTTGTTAAAATTTCCATAGCTCACCACTGCTTACAACCATATGATATACAGTGATATACAGATTACAACCACGTGATATATTTTTATATCATCTTTATTATTTCAAAGATTTGCTATTGATGACGGACTCCAAAGATGAACCTTTACGAAATACTGACTTTGATGAGTCTGTAAAACAAAAATCAAAAAGTTTAAAAATTTACACATTATTTAATAAATAAAGTTATGCTTACCAATAGCATTTTAAATCAAATATGTTGATGCAATTTAGAACAGTTATGAGCATGCTCACAGAGGTACATCTCTATACCTACTAAAGAACTTATTACAGTGGAACCTCGGTTGCCGAACATAATTCATTCCTACAGGCTGTTCGGAAACTGATTTGTTTGAAAACTGAAACCATTTTCCCCTAAGAATTAATGGGAAATAAATTAATCCATTCCCGAACCCCAGATAATTGCTTATTTGAACCTTTATAACAGTACTTCATGCATAAAATCTTACACAAAAAAGTATAAACACAATAAATAGATAAAATATAGACGAAAATTTAACTTCACTTTATCTGTACAGAGGAGAGCTGATGGCATAAGTGGGAAGTGATGAGGAGGGGAAGTCCCCTTCCACAAAAACATTGACTCTGCTTGAGACACACTGGCCCTCTGTCTCACTAAAACCTGCCCAATGAGATTTGTTTTTGGCTGCGTTTTGAAATCTTTCTGAAGGGAGACACAGCATTGTCATTAAAAAGGTTTATGATGCAGTTTGCTACTGCTTTGTCCGGGTGATGTCTCCACAAAACTTTGGACCTCACCCCATTTTGCATACTTTTTTGTTGATCAAAGAACTAGGAACATCCTCTCTTCCTTCCATCTCTGAAGACATTTCCTCCACCACTGTCTTTTGCTGCTCCTTCTGAAGGTGTTCCATTTCTTCCACGGTGAACTCATTCCTGTGGTCCTACACATCAGCACTGTCAACTTCCAAGCCATGTTTTTTTGTGTCTCTGGGCAAAAGCATGGGCTTGGAAGTCACTTGCACCCAGGCTTTATCAAGGATATGTAAGCGACGGAGGATGTTGAAGTGATTTTTCCAGAATTCTCCGAGTGTTAATTCTGTGTCAGAGGTAACTTCAAAACACCTTTGAAACAGTGCTTTAGTGTAGAGTTTCTTAAAGTTTGAAATGACCTACTGGTCCATGGGCTGGGTTAGAGGAGCCGTGTTAGGGGGAAGGAACTTCACCGTAATAAAATCAAACTCTTCCACCCACTCCTCCTCCATGCCTAGAGGGTGAGCAGGAGCACTGTCCATCACAAGAAAGCACCTTATTAGCAATTTTTTTCTTGAAGGTATTTTCTCACACTTGGGGGAAAGACTTCAAGGATCCACTCAATAAAAATTGCCTGGTTACCCACGACTTACTATTAGCCTTCCACATAACAGACGGTTTACTTTTCATCACGTTATTTTTCTTAAACATCCTCTGATTCTCAGAGTGGTACACAAGCAATGGCTTACTTTGAAGTCCCCACTTGTGTTTCCACATAGCAAAAGAGTCAGACTGTCCTTCATTGGCTTGTGTCCAGACAATGCTTTTTCCTCCCTGAGTGACATAGGTCCCCCCTTGGTGATTTTTTCCAAATAAGCTGGTTTCATCACAGTTGAACACTTTTTGGGAAAGAAAACCCTCAGCCATTATATAGTCATTACATTCTTGCACATATTTCTCTGCAGCTTCTTAGTTTGAACTCACAACCTCTTCATGCCTAACCACACTATGTATGCCACTTCTCTTAAATTTCTTGAACCACCCTCTACTAGCTTTGAACACATCAGTATCAGCACTCGTACCAGGGTTTTTCTTTAACAGGTCACCATGTAATCGCCTCGCTTTTTCATAAATTATAGCCTCAGAAGCACTATCACCAGCTAACTGCTTCTCGTTTTATCCAAATCAGCAACAATTTTTCCACTTCTTCAATCGAGTGTGATCTTTGTTTAGTCACTCCTCTTGCAACATCGGCTCCCCTTGATTACCTCTTTATTTGAGTATTGTACAGATTGTTGATTTCACCACACTGAACTGCATAGCAAGATCCGAGACACGAACACCATTTTCATGTTTGAATGCGATTTCTTTTTTCACCTCTATCGTGGCTCTAACAACTTTTTTCGCTTTGCTGCTATCACTATCCTTCTTCAGCCCCGTGGTAACTTATTTAATAATAATTTATAAAAAACAACAAAACACAAACAAAATCAAGAATTTGCCCTGCAAATTTGAGCAGGAGAATCAGAAACCGATGTTCTGCCACTGTACATCTCAGCCCTAGGAGCATGTGGTTACCAGTTTGCCTGTTCGGGAACTGGTGTGGTTTTTGTTGGGAAAATATGTTCGGAAACCGATTTGTTCGAGATGAGAGTCGTTCAACAACCAAGGTTCCGCTGTATATGAAATCTCCCTGTATCAAATTCCTGAAGACCATAGGATGGTTTGGGATAGTGAGCTAGTTTAATGGTGTTTACTATAGACAGAATTGAATATATATTCTGTTATCAGTGAGTATACTGTTTTTGTATTATAGCTTATCTGATCCATGAAAATTGAGTGAATTAACATATGATATACATGTCAACAATATTAAATAGCTATCTTAAATGACAAAACCACTATTAAAAGTAGTAATAATTACAAGAAATCAGTGGTAAACAGTGTACACTGAGCTCTTTCATTAAGATGAAACCAATTCCAATTGCATTTAAATGAATGAATTATCACTTGCCAATGTGAATGGTTAAT
The DNA here is from genome assembly GCF_054136105.1 of Typopeltis vanoorti. Taxonomy (NCBI): domain Eukaryota; kingdom Metazoa; phylum Arthropoda; class Arachnida; order Uropygi; family Thelyphonidae; genus Typopeltis; species Typopeltis vanoorti. The sequence goes on from NC_143557.1 coordinate 109,196,966, forward strand.
GTTATGGGATTATTATTAGAAACCTTCATGAAATCAAGAATTCATTGTGGTCACACCCATTCTAGCCATTATACCTTCTCTTAACTCATTCACTCACCATTTCAATAGGCAAGATTTCACTTACTGCTCTGATAGAAAATCTAGCTCTTACTCCCCTTTCATTGTCTTCTCTCCACCATCTATGTAACAATTTCACCCAATTGATATTCCATAACACCTTTTCAGAATTTTGCAAGTCTGTCATATCACTCCTCCTCCTGCTTAACCAGCATCTGTGTTACCAATATTCCATAACCTCATAATCTAAATTCCATAATCCCAATATATCATCTTTGCACCCTCCATACAGCTTCATTTTCTCAGAACTGGAGACAATCTGCACACAGTAATTTAGGTGTGGTCACATCAAGGACTTGTAGAGGCAAAATAACCTTATCCTTATATTTTAATATTCATTTTAGGTGATGAGCAAAGAATTGTAATCTATGTGAACCAAAGATTACAATTTTTTTTTTTATATGAGTACCCTCCCCACACCCACAAAACAATGAAGCCTATGGCACATTAGTATCATGGGTGGGCTAAGGATTTTTTTCTATTTTTTTTTATTTTAGTAGTTTCTATTTTTTTCAGCTTGTCCAGAAAACCTGCTAGACCAACCATGGAATTTGTTCATGTCCAGATCAGGCCTCCTCCAGTAAGCAGAGTGGTCTCACATAGGGTGATGAAAACACATCTACTGTCTAAAGACAACCACATATATCAATGTGTATGGCAGGACTCAAACCCACTGCCTATTGGTTAGAAAGTGGATACACTAACCACTCTGCCAACCAGGCTAGCAATACAATACAAGCGCAATCATTTTATTTGTAATCTTTACTGTGTGATCTTTGAACTTAATTTTCTTACCCATCATAAATCCACTAACCTCATCAGTTTCTCCAAGCATATTCCCACCAATATAATATGCCAGTGGAAGTTTCATCACACCAAAGCATATAACTTTATACTTACTAACACTCAATTGATAACCATTATGATTTGCCAACACATCAGTAACATCCTTGACTGCCATGCCTATCTTTGCATTGTCAGGAAACAATTCAACATCTGTCATCCAGATCCTACCAATATCATTAATGCATAGACTGAATAACAATGGTCCAAGAACTGACCCCTAAGGAACATCATTGGTCGTCACCTTAAATTTAGCAGATTCATAATCCCCATATATCACATTTTGATACCTGTCTTTCAGCCACCTGCTTATCCAAGTGAACAGTTTATATTCCAATCCTATATCCTCTAATTTATACAATAGATAGCCTTTCGTGTGGTATCCTCTCAAATGCCTTAGCAAAGTCAAACAGTATCATAGTGTATCCATTCCCTTCATCCAACTCAGAAATAACAAATATGAACAAATTACTGTGACATGACCTTAATGTCAGGGTAATTTGTTCATATTTTAATTCATATTTGTTCAAGATATTCCTAGAACATAATTCCTTGCTCGTTTCTTAACCCATTTCTGTATTTGAGTTCTTAACTTTTCTAAAATCTTCACCACCACACCATAAATACTGACAGACAAGTTTCTGCTGTTTGACAAGTTTGAATTGGATATCTTTTTTGATATCCAACTCAAATTATACAACCAGGTCATGAATCTAACCAGCTCAGCTGAATATTTCTTTAGCATACATGCTGATATCCCATTTGTCCCTACTGACAAATGGGATATGTCCAGGTTATACTACAACTCTAGATCCTCCTTCTCATGCATCCAATGTAGTAGTAGCAATGTTCCATGTTATATACACTCAGTTGACAAACTCAGCCAATTGAGTGGTCATTTATTGAACAATGGCATCTGCTAATTTTAGACATATATATATATACATCCTCTGCATTCAGCAAAGTTATTCTTCTACTTTCATTCCTTCCTTTATTTACAGCATAATGATAAAATTCTTTTGCATTACCTTTATCCACATGGCCAATTTTCATACTTTGCTTTCTATGCAACACTCGTTTTTCTGGCCTGTGAGTTATATATTTCATAACTCATTCTCATCCTTACAAAATTCCTTCCAATCCTTCATATGGATATCTTGTTTAATATGGCTACACATCCATTTCGCTCTCATTTATTCTTTTAAACTCTAGGGACACACTCATTTAAGCATCTCTTCAATGCTGATATCTTTCCCCATTCAGTAACTGATACTACTAGTCTGATCATACCATTCTCCAGAGTTTGTCATAATTTTTAGTTTATAATTCAGAATATATTCTTTCTTAACTGGAACATCCATGTACCTAGCTACTTTCTAGGTAAGTGCAGTATGATTAATGTGACCAAGTGGTGGCAAAATAGTCTCATTCTTAACTGAAATGTCCCCTTTCTGATGCTATAATCAAATCTAACATTCTTTGACACTGACATTCTTCTTTCAGATGTGGCTTAACAGCTCAATAAATTTTCATTTTTATTATGAATTTTCTCTGCTACCCAGTCAATACTTGGATAATTTAATTCACACATAATGATGATTACTCATAATTTAGTATCCATCAAAGTTATTAGGTAATGCATTTCATCATCCCCACTAGGTCAGTAACAACATCCTATCATATTCATTCTGTTAACCTTCACTTCACACCTGATAACCTTAAACTCACTGCTGCATGGAACATTATTTTCATGAGTTGCCTGAGGACCAGGTTTTACTAATGCCAAAAATCTGAGGGCTACAAAATATTCACCAAGGCAACAAAATGAACATCCTCCCTGCCTCCTTTATTCCGGATGCATCTGCATAGACATAACAAATTATCTTCTTGCTTTTTCATGCTTACATTTGCAGTCTACTCATTCAGAGAGTTTCATTTTCCTGTCTCCTTAAATATACATGCAAAATGTCCAAATCCAATGTGTACAAGTCTACCTCCTCAGATCATTCCATGAGATTAACATAATTATCACATTTTGCATACCTTAGTTTCACCTACACAATTTCACCATTCTTCTTATGAACTAATTTTCCTGCATTAGGTCTTACTCCAATAAATAATTTTCTCCATGCTTCAGATGCCAATTCATTGAAGTGCAGCCATCACTCTTCCACAAGTCCTTTCTACTATCGAACTCGTTCCATATATCAAAAATGCACCCATTTCTTATACATGCATGTGCATTGAATCATTTGTTACTGAGGCTTCCCTTTCTTAACTCAAGCTTACCATATTTTGGCAACAGACTAATCATTTTTACTCTCACTTCTTCCAGCAATTCTTTCCTACCCTCTCTCACACTGTATTTATCACTGCTCTAATCATTTATTCCTTTGATCTCTTACTTTTCTGCTTCTTGATGCATTTGTCATACTCTTAAGTTTCTCCTCCTTTTTTCATCAAAAACTATTTAATGACCTAATCACTGCACCATACTACATCTTCTCTTGCATTTTCTTTGACTTATATTATTACTTATTGACATCTTACTACTAATTTCCATACTTTCCTGGCTCTTACTTTTCTTATCCTGTTAAGTTTCCTAGGCATTTCTGAATTTTATTAAACTCTTATCTTAAAACATGTAGTATCAATACTGGAATCTATCCATCTACATTTCTGAACTTTTTTTCCTGCATTGATTTGCTTCAGTCTAGAAATTTCATATATCAAATTATTTTCCACATCAATATCAATGTGGAAATGTTTTTGTTCAATAGGACAGAGGTTCTCATCACCAGCATCAACATTAGCCTTTGCTTTCAAAGCTGCACTATGGACTTATGGCACTATTTTACACAATACCTTAAATTAGCAATACATGTACAAATATATAGTGAATACTCCGAATACAATAAATATACTAAAAGAACATGAAATAAAATTTAAAAAATACACTAATAAATCTAAGGAAACATTCAGTTGGTATTAACCTCTTGTGTGAGTGTTGATTATAGGATTCAAAGGACAAAATATTAACTATGGTGTCACTGCTCAACATTTGACAAATATGGTAATAACTGCTCCTTGATTGCTACACCAATAGAAGACCATAACATAAGATCCCACAACAATGGAATCCTGACAGATAAAACAAAATTTGAAGAAAACTGTCAACAAGAAGTTAGTAATAGTGTAAACTATTAGTGTAGTATATACTATCATATCAGGAATTTCATGAAGAAAATTACTATAGTATCGAGCCATCTTACTATAATGGAGCAAATGCCAAGATTTATTTCAACAATGTGTGCTACTATTTTAAATGACATAAATATACTTACTCCATTTATTGTTATTCTGTTTTATAATTTTCACTTTGGAAGTTGTAACTCTCATTAAGTGTTTCTGAAAAGAAAAAAAAAAAAAAAATATATATATATATATATTTTAATTTTCTATCGAGTTGCTTCAAATAGTTTATGACAAATAAACAAACAACAAAAAAAAAAAAAAATCAACATTTCTGGTTAGCGTCCTGATAAGTAGAACTGGACAACTATTCTCAGGAAATAAAGTTCAAGTCAATGGACCATTAGCAAAAATCACTTTAAGGAATGAGAGATGAAGGTTGGTTCTTTTCGAGCTGGGCTCATCTATCATTTTAATTAACTTATTGTCTGGACTTGCTAATTTCTGAAAAAAGTGACCATCTTTTGAAGGGTAATTTCATTAAGTCAGTTTGAATCGCTGTTTTTAAATGAATCCACAGTATTTTATACTAAATATGTTTGATTTTTACTTTAGTATTTTTTATATTATTAGTCTCATACATTTCCTGTTAACTTTGCACTGTTATTTTCTTATATCCTATTTTCTTTTTAACGTTGTTGTGTTTAGTTCATATTTTAGATTCTCCTGGGCAGTTTGCCTAGTTACCAGTTATCAACTGTATGAAATAAGCACAGCAAGAACTATTATGATCAAATCAGAATAATGTTAAAAATAAATTTTGTGATAACATAAGGATGAATGTATTTTGAATAGACTAATGAAGTGCTCACTAAATTTGAAGCTTAGTTTATATTACAGCATTGGTTTGCTTTGAACATTGCGATTTTGTGTAAAATTCCTTAATAATTTAATCGTTTTACAGGTGAGCATTTTGATGGTAGTCAGCATAAAGGATTATGAAGAAAGAAGTCATAGTGAAGTTTAAATTTAAAAATTTACTTTCCTTGTTATATTATTTATGTCAAATTAATCATCTCACTTTTACATGGTTACGTCTGTGGTTCCGAAGATTTCTGAATGCACTAGTCACGTTGGATCCAGAGCTACTGCATACTTCACAGAAAGAAAATACATACCATCTCCATCTGGCCAACAATCAGTTGTTAGCCTGAGTGAACAAGTGGTATGAATGTTTGTGTATATTTTCAGGTAGATGAATTTCACTGCCCAGCAAGATCCCTACTCTGTTTACTTGAGGCCTGAAGTCTTGATAAAGTTCCATTTTTGCCTTGAATAGCAGGATTTTCTGGATTATGTAACCTTCAGCATACCCATGGTACTAAACTGCACAACAGGTTTATGACCATTCATGGAACCAACATAAAAAAAAAGTTAACTTTAGTTGAAAAATCCTACAAAATATTCCTCACATCCTTGATGGAATTAAAATCCAGGTCTTTTCAAAAATAGAATATACATGATCTTGCAAATGTGCCATGTGAAGATATGTATGCATGCATGGGCACACAAATAATCTTGAGTATTATTAAACTGGCATACTGGCAGTTAATTTTAGCTACTTTCATGATACTTTAGAAAAAACCAATTAAGTTCTGCCCAGCAAAATTGTGAAAGAAAGTGATAAATATTTTAATCTAATTATAGTTGGTATTAATTAAAATGATCAAATTCAAAATTATCAAAGAGTATCAAAAATTACTCACCATGTATTGTTCCACTGAGGATTTTGTCATTACTCCATATATTCAACAATTCACTTCCTTCAGAAGGTTCATGAAAAGCTCTCAAATCAAGTATAAGTTTTCTCTCTACTAGCCTGATAGTTTTTGGTTAAATCTTTCAAACTTTTGAAATTTGTCACAACAATAAATAAAGCTATGCAGAAAAAAAAAATTACAAGAAAAAAAGAAATTTCACTTTATTAATTACCCAAGGTTATTTTAGATTACCACAGTAAACAGTCATGCTCACTGCCGAGTATGCTGTTTTTGATAAACTAAATACAGTAATATCAATGTAATGAGTGCCACTCATCTAGTCTTCCTTTAACCCTCTTTTACCTTTCAGTGTTGAGGGTTTATTAATCATTGAACCTCAAACCGTTCACAGGTTAAGGTGGTCAGCTCTATGCCCCGGTGTATCCTATGTCCTTAGTGTTGAGTTCTGAAGGCCGAATTTTTCATCCTGCTTTGCGGGATGAAAAACCTCAGGATAAACTGGGGAAAAACCCTACTGTCCATGCCCAAGACCGGCTAACTTGGCTATGGCTGAAGAAGATCCTTCAGTTCCTCATGTCACCAACGGGAATTGAACCTAGGACACTCCTTCCCCTGGCATATGGTTGTGAAGCGCACAGCCACTAGGCTAACCGCACGGACTAATGCGTACCACTCATAATGTTTATTAGCATTTTGCTTTAACAAGTATTTTCAGGAATGATTAATGTAATAGTGTTAAGTAGAGAACAATTTTCATTAATTTCAATATAACAAGCACTTTGTATGATGATCACATCATAACACACAACCATGTCAAACTGAGGAGATGACTAACACAGAGATACTGGAACTCATGTATAATAGTAATGCAGTTTCAAGATTTTTTTTTTCTTAGCCAAATGCATTAGAGCTAACTTGCACATGGTATCAGTAACTTATTTTTAATTTGTTTAGTCATTTACATGTCATGCTGTATAACCACAATGACAAACATCATATCTCAATTATACCACCCAAAGTCTATTGTAAAAATTTCCAATGCAACATTACTTTGTCACTGCAATGTCAGTCAATGCAAGAAATTTAGCTACCATTAAGCAAGGAGCATTAGGATGAAAATGACATTTCCATCCTACTACTAGAATACTAAATGACTGTCACATTGGTGGGTTTTGTAATATAATGCAACCTGAACACAAATCATGTCATTTTTCAGTTTGATTTAGTAACATGACATATCCTAATGATAGCATAAAATATCATGAGATATCCAAATGATAGCATTTGGTAACATAGCATGCCCAATGTACTTTTGGCTTTGGTTTTCAAATAGATAAACAGATAAAAAAACATAACTGAGAAATGAAATTATAACAATAACCACAAATTGCATTTATGAATATTTTTTACATTACTGTTTACACCTTAGATTTCTTGTAATTAGTTATCACTATCTTAACAATGTTACTGATAATAGTCATGTGAACAGTTGAAAAATAGATGTTTCCATAGCTTAGTCAGTAAAGACAAAGCGTTTTGGTTGGAAAGATAAGACATATAGAAAATGAAGAACTTCTATATAAAAAAAGCTTTTCAACTGAAGGCGAGTTAGATACTCATACAGAGGCGGCAGAGTTTTTTCACCCAGAAACTTGGTTTCTTATTTGACTAAACAAACAAAGACAAAAAATACATGCAATTGACAGACAAAGCACATTATGCAGATCTGCTTAAATGCTATCAGTGAATCTAAAATGTGAAGATGAGAAAATTAAGACTATACATCGAGTCAGAACTTACCAGAGCCATTAATAGTTGCAATAATTTTAACAATCTTTATTCAACATGCAGACTTAGTAATTATGGTACAGTAATACCTGGTTTTGCTAATGACAGTATAACAACCATTATTTATCACTGCTAAAATTTTGTAAAAGTGACTGATTGCACATGCACAGTGAAGAGATCTATGGGAGACTGACAGCTGTCACCTCAGAAACCCAGTAAGCAAGAAAATAATGAAGATAGGTGGATTTCTTTAGAAATTCTGGAGATTTTAGAGATTAGAATGTGCGACAGTATCTTTGCATAGGAACTTTTATGAAAAAGTGAATACTGGAATTGGCAGAATAGTTTAAATGTACAGCGCTGGAAAAAAAGTCAAGTCATTTTCTCAAGGAAAAAAGAAAATATTAATACGTGTTGTACTGCGACATTTTGAGAAATTCTGTTGAGGAAAACTTTAATCTAAAGAACATAACATTGTGATAAGAAGGAAATAATCCTTTAGAAAATTATTTCCTCAATCTGTCTTCATACTGTTACACCCTGATATCTTAAGAATATAGAATTCTCAGCTATCATGGTGTAACATGAAGAATAAATAAAATAAATTAAAAACCCTGCATAAAAGATAATAGTTGAATTAATTAAAAGAAAAAGAAAGATTCTTGCAACCAATAAAATATATAAAAAAATGAAGGTGTTTGTTAAACTAACTAACAAAAGAAAGAATATATTAATATTGTGATATGATTTAAATGAGAAAATTTAACTAAATAAGACAGAAAAGGATTAGTCATAAGAGATGGTATGTGAGAGGCTAGAGATTAAAATATTAAGTGAATTCATAGAAAAAAGTTGAAAAGGGGATTAAGTTAGAAGGATTTTTTCTGCCAAAGGACGTTTGGCAGAAAAAAAAATGCCACCCTAATTGGTCGGTGAAGTAAAAACAAGTAGGGGGTGGAGAAAATAAGTTAAAGAGGGTGCCGTTAGGAGAGCAAGTATAAAAGGGTTGACCCCCCCCCCGCAAGAGTCTTTTTGGTTTTTGTTTTGGTTCTGTTCCCGAGGAGTTCTCTACGAGCTCCGTGGCATAGGTTTCACGCGGTTTTCCTGAGTGGAGATTGGTCCGTCGTCACAACATGGAAACAAAAGTGAGCGGGATTTCGATTCCGGATTTCCTATGTAAGAAGCGAAGAATGCCATAGAGTCAAAGGAAAGGAAACATATTCTTTGTGTTTCAACTTCAGTGACAACCACGAGAAAGGGAATGCTATAAAGATATCGATATCCACGTCGCGAGTCGCGCAGCCATCATATAGATGATTCAAAGTGTGTCCTGAATTACGGAAGTTTAAGATCGTGTAAGCATAGTTCAACTCCAAAAGGAACATAGGAGTAGCAGATTATCGGAGAGGTTATACCAAGCTAGTTCAATCAGAAAAAGGTAAAGGCCCATATGAAAAACTAAAGAAAGAAAGGTACTGTTAAATATATCTAATGTTAACTAAAATTTGTCTGCAATAAGTATCATTATTCTAATACGGAACTGTTGAAGTGACCAAAAAAAATTTATACTAGGACTTTAGTATCTGACAGAACATATTAAAAGTAAGCTGGCTAGTGTTAATGTTATATAAGTAATTACGTGTCCTGAGAATTTTGTATGTCTATTGCAATGTATAGGAAAGTTGAAATGCCATAGTTGTGTGTTAGTGCAGAAAAAGGTTTAGTTAATCTACTTAAGTTTGAATAGTTAAATAGTATGAATTAATCTTATTTGTCCATGTCAAATGAATTTACGTGTTGAATGTGTATGGCGGCATGATCGTAATACTAGTTATGTGTTAGCGCAGTAAATGGTTTAGTTAATCTACTTAAGTTTGAATAGTTAAATAGTGTGAATTAATCTTATTTGTCCATGTCAAATGAAGTTATGTGTTGAATGTGTATGGCGGCATGATCGTAATACCCATTATTGGATCATAGCCTAATTACTTGTAATAAGTTAATGTTAGTTTGTAAGTATTTAGTTTAGCATTGAATTGAGTAATAACAAAATTTGAAATGTACCAAGTCATCATCATCATCATCATCATCATCAAATTCCTGCCATGTACCCTCAAGGGGTGTACAGGATATGACAGTACTACATGAAAAAATTACATCATTACTAACTTCCTATCTACAATTTTCCTCCAAATCAGCCAGTTACTTGTCAACACTCCAACATTATCAGATCTAATATTTCTATCGTCTAAAGCACTTTGTACCGTATCAATCCACCTATATCTTGGTCTTCCTCCGGGTCGTTTTCCTGCCAACCTGGCAGAGAACACTTGTTTTGCTAATCTTTCCTCGCCCATTCTGTTTAAGTGACCATACCACCTGAGATTAGTTCTGCTAACGCATTCCTGGATGCTGACAATGCCAAGTTCTTTCCTAATATCCTCGTTTTTAATATGATACTGCCATTGATGCCATCTGTTCACACCTATAATCTTTCTCAGGACTCTCATATCTGTGGTCTCTAGTCTTTGGTCAAGTGTTTTACTTCTGACCCAGCTCTCAGATCCATAAGTTAAAACTGGTTTGAACACTGTCTTGTATACAGCTAATTTAGTGTTCCGACTAATTTATCTCTTATTCCATATGAATTTATTCAATTGACTTCCCACCATACCAGCTTTGCTGATTCTGTTGTCTATTTCTATATTTAATTTACCATCTTCACTAAAAATCGTGCCTAAATAGCTGAAATGTTTTACTTGTTCCACAGGTTCTCCATTCACAACACAGTTGACATTTTCAATGATTCTGCCTATTTTCATTGTCTTTGTCTTTTTATTGCTGACCTTCATACCATATCTATTACAACAGCTATTCAATTTAGTCAGAGAAGCTTGCAGACTTCTAGCGGATTTATTTAGAAGTATAACATCATCCGCATAAAGCAAAGAGCTGACATTAACATTTCCAATTTTGATATCATGTTTAATACCACTTTCCTTCATAATGTGATCAATATAGATAATGAATAACAGAGGGGATAATGTACATCCTTGTGTCACACCAGATTTAACATTAAACCATCTTCCTGTACCTCCTTCAATTCTAACTGCTGACTTACAACTCAAATAAAGACTAAGTATTGCTTGATATAATGCCCCATTGACACCATATAACTGCAGCGTATTGAATAGCTTCTCTCTTGGCACCTTGTCATATGCCTTTTCCAGATCGACAAAACTTAAATACAGATCTTTGTTATATTCCCATGCTTTCTCGACTATTTGTCGTAAAGTGAAGATCTGATCCTGACAGCCTCTAATTGGCCAGAATCAAGCTTGTTCTTCACCAAGCTTTTCTTCCACAATTCTTCTTAACCGTTTCTCAAGTATACTCGCATAGATCTTGCCAGGAACACTCAGTAGGGAAATACCTCTGTAATTCTCACATTCAGTTTTATTTCCCTTTTTATATATGGGTACTATGAGAGCTCTACTCCAATCATCAGGAATTCGTCCCTCTGTCCAGGCTTTCTGAACTATGCAGTGCAGCCACTGTAAGACTCTTATACCACCATACTTCAGCATTTCTGGTCGAATATCATCTACTCCTGCTGCCTTTCCACATTTCAAGCCTTTGATGGCTTTTTCTACTTCAAGTATGGATATGTATTCCTGACTGCATGCCTGGTCAATGTTTTTTACCACTGTGCTATCATCACTGCTTGTTTCATTTAGCAGTTTTTCAAAGTAATTACTCCATACTTCAAGGATATCTTTTTCTCCCGTTTTCATGTCACCTTTATCATCTCTAATTCCTTTTATAGCACTCTTTCCTCCATTCTTAAGCTTCTTCAACAACCTCCAGAATATTTTGCCACCTTCTTGATATTTATTTTCTATATTCTTGCCAAAGTCCTCCCATGACTTTTGTTTAGCTAGTTTTACACAGTGTTTTGCATTCTTGCATTTGTCTCTATATTCTCTAAGAGCACAAGCTGACTTATTTGACAGGAACTTTTGGTATGCTTTCTTCTTTTCCTTCACTGCTTCTTTAACTTCCTGTGTCCACCAGGGAGTTAAAGATTTTTCTATCCTTGCAGACAACCTCACCACCACATGCCTCTCTGGCTGAATCAATCAGGGTTTTCTTCAAGGCTTGCCACTGAATCTCCAAGGTTTGGTTCCTGTTCTCAAACTCTTGCATTTTTTTTTTCAATAATCTTTGTGTATTTTAGTCTATAGTAGACAATTGAGAGCTTCTCAACTTTGATTCGCTTTAAAACTTCCTTACATGTTATTCTTTTCAATATGAAATTCAATTTTATCCTGCTCAAGACTAAATAGTGATCACTTCCAATTTCAAATCCTCTGTACACTCTGGTGTCCTGCACCAGGAAGAAAACATCACTATCAACAATAACATAGTCAATGAGACTTTTCTTATTCCTAGCCTCTTCTTCTCCATGTGAATTTGTGCGCATTTTTATGTTGGAACATGGTGTTAGTAATAACCAGTCCATGTCCTGAGCAGAAATCCAACAGATATTTGCCATTATTATTAGCTTTGCTCTTTTCTCCAAATTTTCCCAAAATATTTTTGTATGTCTCACAATCATTTCCTACTCTGCTATTTAGATTCCCAACAAGGACCAACTTTTCATTTTTCATTGTGTCAGTTGCTTTTTCTAAAGCCTCAAAAAATTCCTCCACTTCTACCTTAGTAGAACCTTCTGTGGGACCATAGGCACAAATAAGTCTCATTGTCCAGTTCCCCATTCTCATATTTGCCCACATTACTCTACTTGAGACTGACTGCCATTCAATAAGATTAGCCTCGTATTTTGTGTTGAATACTATGGCTACTCCTTCTTTTCCTTGATTGTCATTGCCTGAATATAACATTTTGTATTTATTGCTCAGAAAGATCTCACCAGTTTTGGTCTTTTTTGTTTCAGTCACTCCTATTATGTCGATCTGGTACTTATCTAATTCCTCAGCTAGTTCCATTTCTTTGCCATTCAGGCTTCTTACGTTGATAGTACCGATCTTTAACTCTGGTGATGTTGAGTTGGGGTTTATTTTCAGATTTGTTCCAGTAGCTGACTTTTCGCTGTTCGCCCTGGTTCCCTGGCGAAAACAACGGGGGCCTTGTTTAACCGGGCGACGCCCCAGCCAGCATGAAATTTTGTCATGTTGTACCATCATTCTATATTTTGGTTTAACCAATAAGAATACAATTTGGTCGGCTAAATCCCAAATTGCCAGCCCATCCTCGTCCATTCAGTATCCAAGTAGATACCCAACAGGGTGCACCACGAGAAGGTGAGGATTGGACATTAGGTCAGAAGCCCTGGTCGGTTCTCCACATTCCTTTAAAGGCTATGTGGAGGTCTCCTCTCAGTTATACAGCTTTGACCCTTAAGCACCCCATTGTACCATGTTAAAGTTTTTAATAAACTTTTGTCCAATGTTTAACATTGTACCATGTTAAAGTTTTTAATAAACTTTTGTCCAATGATAAAACAGTTGTCTGAAATTGCTGTCCAATGCACCACTTGAAAAATACAAACCTAATCACGCGGGAAATTAATGTGTTAAGAAACGAGATAAAGTGTCACGACTGCAACATTGTTTCACTTTCAGACATATTTGAGTTCTTCCTCCTTGTTTTTGTATATAATATCTCAAACTAAATATCCCAAAAGGCACAGTATAAATACAAATATTAAGGGTATTAAGGGGAGAAATAACTTAAGTATTAGTAAAATTTTTGGTGATATCTTGAGCATATATAATAGTAGAACACAGATAAGAGGAAATTACTAGATAGAATAAAAATCGTAAAATGGGACACAACAATACTCAGCATTCTAGAGACCAGAAACTACCATAATCAATTATCTCTGGAACCTTTCAAATATCTCTTCATATTTTTAAAAACATGGTAATATATATGAGGTCCTCTGTAGCTCATCTGGTATAGAGCAAGTCCTTGGGTTGGAAGAAACTGGGTTTGAATCTCGTCTGGAAAGCAAAGAACTGTCATCAGGACTTTTCAACTAGAGGTGACTTAGCCAGTCTTATATGGAAGTATCAGGGTCTTTCATCTCACAAAACAGGCAAATGAGCTAGAAGAATAGAGAGCTTGGTGTCGAGGCTAGCTGGTGAACGGACGTGCTATCGGAGAGCTCCTGAGAGATTTGTGTTTTTTGTTGATTTATTGATGTTTTGGATTCAATTTAATGGACTTAAGTGTGTAATTTTGGTATATTATTGGATCTTTATTAGCGTGGTTAGTGTACTAAAGTGTTTTATAACATAATCTATGTCGGGAAGTCGCCGCTAGATGAATTCGTAATGTGTAGTGTTCGTGCAAGCTCCAGATAAGATAAGTATCATTTTCAGTTATCGATACAAATTACTTAATATTGTGTAGTTTTGTTTTGTTTGTCTTGCGTATTTTAGTGCGTCTGTTTTTGGTGTGTTATAACGTATAATTTGACAAAACACGTTGCAAATAAGTATGGCATCTGTGCGAAGGAAAATGGCGGCCAGTAATGATGGTTCGCCATCGTTATCAAAGAACGGTAGCATAAAAGAAATGAGTCAGTGTACTAGCTGTGAAATGTACGCTTTGCTGAGTGCGGTTGGAGTGTGGTTAGATGATAATAAAGGATTGAATGTGTGTAGAAAATGTAGGTAGAATGAGGAATTGAGGTGTATTTCGGATCGTGAGTGTGATATTTTTGTCAACCTTCAGAATGAAGGAAATAGGGATATGACAAGAAACGGCAAGGTTGTACATGAAAATTGTGAGAGTGCGAATGTAGAAAGTGTGAATGATAGTATAAATGGTTTCTCAGAGAATAAAAAAGATGAGATAGATGCATTGAGTGAGATCGCGTTGTTGAATAGTGCGATAGAAAGAGCAAAACAGCAGCTAGAGTGCATGAACAAAAGTAGACTGAATGAACCAACCAATAATAAAAGGTATGACAGGAAAAATAGACGTATGAATGTGAACATGAACAAAATGAAGGATAGAGTGCTGTATGGAGACTCGTTAGTACGAGGTGTGTTAGTAGAGGATTTGACAAAATCGTACCAACCTGGTGCGACCATAAAGGATGTAACTGAGTCTATTAGAGAGCAAAAGGAAAGGGTGAAAGAAATGATTGTTGTGGCAGGTACGAATGATTTGAAAGGAGATAAAATGGAAATGATAGAAGACCTGAATGAATTGTTTGAGGTAGCAAAAGAAAAGAGTGAGAGAGTTAGAATGATTAGTCTTTTGCCACGGTATGACAGTGAAATGTTTAAAAGGAGGGCCATAATTGCGAATGACTTTATGCGTGGGTTATGTATGACGAGTGGTGTGGAATTTGTGGATGTGTGGAGTGAGTTTGATGGGCGAAAGGATCTATATAAGATGGATGGCTTGCATTTGAATGGTTACGGTGTAAGAAGACTTGAGAAAGTGTTGCTGAATGTAGTGCATATGCAAATTCAGGGAAACTAGATTTGTTAATGGGGGGGGGGAGTAGATATACAGTCCTTATGGAGGCAGTTGAATGTAAGAATGAATATAATATGCCAGAGCAAATAAGGACAACAAATCTGAGTGGGATAGTTAATATAAGGCATCAAGGTAGGGTTGGGGCTAATGGGGGTCTTAAATTCATGTACACTAATACTAGGAGTATTAGGAACAAGAAGGAAGAGTTTTTGGCCATGGTTGGCACTTCCAGACCACAGGTTATAAGTATTAGTGAAACATGGCCGACTGTAGATGATATAACTAGTGGGATTGAATGTGATGGGTATAGTGTGTTCAGGAATGACAGAGAGAATAAAATGGGGGGAGGAGTATTGTTGATGATAGCTGATGAGCTCCAGCCAAGGAGAATAGAAGTTGAATTGCAGGATAGAGAAAAGAGCACATTTGAGGCCATTTGGTGTGAGATTGTGGCTAGCAGAACTAAATATACAATTGGGTGCTGCTATAGACCAGGTGATGGAAAAGATGGTGGTGACAGTATGCACAAGCAAATAGAAGAAATGGGTGGAAGGAGGGTGATTATTATGGGAGATTTCAACTATGGTCGCATTGATTGGAGTGAGGAGAGGACACACGGGAGGAAGGAACTGGATTTTATGCGGTTATTAAGGGATAACTATCTGCGACAGCATGTAATGGAAAATACTAGGGGTCAGAGAGTGCTTGACCTAGTAATTACATCTGAGGATTTGGCTGTAACAAATATGACCACATTGCCACCAATCGGTGAGAGTGATCATAGGGCCTTAACTTGGGAGGTGGCTAAAGGTGTAGAATTTTCAATTAAGACAGGGTACATGTGGAATTATCGGGCTGGAAAGTATGACAAGCTTAGGAGTTTGATTGGTTCAGTGCCATAGCATGTACAACTGCAAGGACTAGAAGTTGACAGTGCATGGGAGGTAGTTAAGAAGTGCTTGCATGAAGCAATGGCTGACTGTATACCTAGAGTCCGAATAATAAATCAAGTAGGGGTTAAATGGATGAATAACACCATTAAGCTTGAGCTGCAAAAAAAAGAAACAACTATGGAGGGAAATTAAGGAGAGGGGTGACCGGCAGGCACATGAACGGTATAAAGCGCAAGCCAGAAGGGTGACGAGTGTGATAAGAAAAGCAAAAAAGGATTACGAAAGAACATTGGCCATGCAGGCTAAAGAGAATCCTAAACAGTTTTTTAGATATGTAGCAAGTAAAAGGAAAAATGTACATGGCAGATTGATTTTAAAGAATGCCGATGGTAGGGAGGTAACTGAATCAGTTGAGATAGTTGAGTTACTGAGTGAGCACTTTGCAAAAGTATATCATCCAGGTGGTGACATTGCAGAAACGAATAAACCAGTAGATTATACGGGAATTGTGGTTAATGAAGTGGAGGTGAGTAGTCTATTGCATAACCTCGATGTCAATACATCTGTGGGATTGGATGGTATACCAGCTCGTGTTGTACGAGAAGCAGCTAAAGAATTGTCAGTACCCTTGACCATTTTGTTTAATTAGAGTCTCGTGTCTGGGTTAGTCCCGAGCGGGTGGAAAGAGGGGAAAATAGTTCCACTGCATAAAGGTGGTTCCAAGACTGCTGTTGTAAATTACCGACCAATTAGCATATCAGGAATCATTGTCAAGGTCTTAGAGAAATTAGTCAAGAAAAGAATACAGGATTGGATAGATGAAAATGGGATATTGTATGGGGATCAACATGGTTTTGTGAAGGGTAGATTATGCCTCAGTGACTTGCTCACGTTTTATAACACAGTGACGGCTGAACTGGATAGGGGTAATGGGTTTACAGTGATACTACTGGACCTTGCCAAGGCCTTTGATAGGATACCACATGGAACCCTAATCAGTAAACTGGAGCAGATGGGTATAGATATAGGGTTGGTGAGATGGATAGGAGGGTGGTTGAAGGAGAGATATCAAAGAGTGGTTTATTCAGGAGTGGAGTCTAAAAGACAGCTTGTGACTAGTGGAGTGCCACAGGGCTCTGTTCTTGGACCACTGCTTTTCAATTTGTTCATCAATGATATTGGAAAAGATCTGAGAGGAAGTGTTCACTTGTTTGCTGATGATGCAAAGTTGGGTAGAGCAATTGTGAGTGCACAGGATGTCAAAATTTTACAGGATGATTTGGATAGTTTGGAGGACTGGGCTAGGAAAAATGGATGTCAATTTAATGTAGCAAAGTGTAAGGTTATGCACTTTGGGGTGAAAAGAATAGCAGCAGTATATCGCATTGGTGGAACCATACTCCAGGAGATTGATGAGGCCAGGGATTTGGGAGTGTTGGTGGATAGGGAGTTGAAGTTTAGGGGGCACATTGCAAAAGTAACTAAAACAGCTCACCAAATCACTTGGCTTCTGAAAAATACTTTAACATGCAGAGACGAACAAGTTGTTGTTCCTCTGTATCGAGCCTTGATAAGACCCCATCTGGAATTCTGTGCCCAGCTATGGGCACCAGGGTTTCTTCGTGATGGGAAGTGGAGAGGGTCCAGAGACGAGTGACCAAGATGATAGCAGGTCTGTGGAATGAACCTTATGAGAATAGGTTGAAGATTTGTGGGTTGCAGAAATTGGACGATAGGCGAAGGAGGGGTGATAATGATTGAGACATTCAAATTACTGAAGGGTTTTTATAAGATTGATCCAGAAGATATTTTTGAAAATATGACTGGTGGTGGGAGGACTAGGGGCCATGCATGGAAGCTGGGCAAGAGCATGGTTGACAAGGGTGTTAGAGCTAGGTTCTTTACTTGGAGAGTGGTAAATGAGTGGAATAAGCTTCCAGAGTCTGTTGTGGGTGCTACGACCGTGAGTGAGTTCAAGGCAAGGTATGATAGATACTGTGTGAATGTCGAATAGTTGTTCTTGACATGATGTTAGGCCTCCCTTGATGAGTCTGTCGACTCCTTGGAGTTTCCGGGAACAATAATAATAATAATAATAATAATAATAATAATAATAATATATGCAATTTAGCCATAGCACAATACATATAGGATTAACTGTCATATCATAATCAGTGTCAATTTTCTAAAAAGCCAAGTTACTTGGCAATTGAGCCTAAATGGGGGGGGGACAGTGAGAGAACAAGAGACAGATCATCGCTGGAAGATGTATAAGGAGGGAGTGAGGAGCAGATTTTTTTCGTGGAGAGTGGCAGGTAATTAGAATGAATTGCCTGAGAGTGTGAAAACCATGAAGAGATTTAAGGCACAATTAGGTATGTTTGATCATGAGTGGGACCTTCCACAATGAGCCAATGAGACTCCATATAAGTCTGATAATAATAAACCTTTTCAGACTACACAAATCTGTATTTATGGGTAATGGAAGATGCATTCGTTTAATAAAATCTAAATAAGTACATTTTTATGATGGAGATGAATATGCATAAATTAAAGGATACTCTGCATTAATAATTCTATTGGTCTTATTAATGCTACTCAACATTGTAGATATAGGAGGTCTTGTATATTTCTTTTCATTTAATATCTCTTCTGAAAACTCCTCTTTTGTTATTAGGGCTTCACAACAGTGTTCCTCCAACTTCTCATATTCGTTTTCAAGTTCTTTTCTATAAAAAACACTGAATTAGAGTAAATATCATTGTTTTATTATATATTTTATCAAATAATACATCAATAATACAGCAATGTATCAAAAAATGTCACAACTAAAGACAGGCACTAACATAAAACATATCAATGGAAAAGAAATCAAACTGGCAGAACTTGAGAAATATCACATGGACATAAATGAAGTTACTGAGACAACCAGATGAGATCCTCTTGTAATGATATTATTATATAATGATATCATATAATAATATCATTACATAATGATATTATTGTATTATACTTAAAAGAAATACAAATGAATGTATAAAATAACAAACAACATTAGTACAGTCGTTAAATAGTTTCAACGAATCATAATTAAATGTTAATATTCGTCTCTAATTTATATGATACAATACTAATTTCAGTAAAATTAAAAATTATAAATTTTTAATTTTACTAAAATGCAATTTAAAATTTAAAATTTGAATTTTATTTTTTGTTCAGATTTCTAAATTTATGAAAGATCTTCAGCTCTTTTTATGGGACTCAAGAAAAAGATTTGAAAATTCCCTGGACAGAAACCCTACTTGTTATATATACTGTGTTAGTGATGACTAGTCTGTATCTTGTACAGAAATCCAGCATGCACTTACCATTACTATTAGCTTTGCTCTTTTCTCCAAATTTTCTGAAAACATTTCTATATGCCCATGATTCATTTTCTAACATGTTGTCTAGACCAGTGCTTCCCAAACTTCTGGATGTCAGGGCACCCTTTGCAAAAATTAAAATATTTCACGGCCTCCCTCAAAAAAAAATCGCAATAGATAGATATATTATTATAATATTTATTGTATTTATATTCAATACAAAACATACACAGCGAATAATGCAAAAATCAAATGCATATATTACATTTTTTGACTCTTACCGTTTGGTTCTGAAGACGATGCGGGCTGTTCTGTAAAATCTGAAATACTGTCATTTTTTTTTTTTGAGTCTGTTTCTGCTTCTTCTGATTGTTCGTGGGAATTTTTTTAAATTTTTTTTATCAGCCACTTATCCATCTCAGGGTTAAAGTTTTTAATAGAATACATCAAATAATATCACCACTTACTGATACTGGCACACCCGATAACATGAAATTAGTGAATATTACCTGAATAAGGGAATCCCCGGACCAGGAACATTTTTCTCTTTTGTGACTTTTCTCCTTTTAAGGTAATTAAGCCTAACGTGAAACAAACAGCAAATGCAGGTTATTAAAACGTGTATATGATTTGTGCGGTATTAACAAAAGATCGTGCAACCGAAAGATAAAAGCATAGCTGACAATTGAGTTGAAATGCTAACTCTCTTCAACCGAATTCCATATGTGAAACCGCCATAACATTCATTATATATATATATATATATATATATATATATTACTTAGTTTTAACACTTTTACGAATTTTAACACGTTCGTTCGGTTGAATTTTATTGCTGCCTTGGGAAATCTAACTCACACACATCTAATTAATAACAATAGTTTTTAGTTAGATGCTGTGTTTGCCCATGCAAGGTTTTGTTTCAGTCTATACAGCATAGTTTCTATATGAGGGGACATGTGATTCATTAATTAGTGTGTTTTTATCCCAGTTGTCTCTAATTGCACTATTTGTTGAGAAATATATTACACAGACTCCTCATACCTTATTCACTGGCATAATAAAAGTACTTGTTTTTATTGCCTCTGCAGTATAGGTGGGCGGTGTTGTGTACCACTGCAAGCGAGTTACCATCTCCCCACATGAACTTGTTTAAACTTTTTTCATGTGTGAAGTATATGCGATACTTTTATTGGTAACAGAAAACTAGCTCGAATGACAGTGATAATATAGAACGAGTTTTGATATGTATATAAAGTTAATATCAATAGTCCCTGATTACGAACGCGTGATGAAAGGGACAGGAAGATTTGGAGCTTCCCTGGAGAGCATTCGAAGTAAACACAATTAACCGCTGCTTTGAAATGAAACATATGAATAAGCAATATTTACTAATATTCATTAAGTGCCGAAATACGCAGGAAGCAAAGTTTGTAATCCAACACCAATGTGTGAATTTTTCCATTAAAATATAAAAAATAACAAAAAAGAAATAATAAATAATAAAAGTTAAATACGTTTCTTTTAAAATAAAAAAATCTACTTAATCTTTAAACATTTTAAATTTATTTTCATTATTTCACGGCCCCCTCAACAAAACCTACGGCCCCAAAGGGGGCCGCAGCCCACAGTTTGGGAAGCGCTGGTCTAGACCTCCAGCAAACACCAGCGTTTTTGTTTTCTTTGTCAGCTGCCTTCTCAAACAATTCCTGCAGTTCTTCCTTCTGTGGGAACCATAGGTACAAAGAAATTTCATTGCACAATTCCTTGTGCAGAATTTGTACACATATCAAAAGGCTCAAGTGTAATTGATTATTCACATCAGTGTTTCACAGTATAAACAACTTAATTTTTTCAATAAATTAACTTAGTGAAATGACTAATATTCTACCCAGCATCATCAGAGTGCAAATTGTAACTGTGACAAACACTACACTAAAACATTTAGAAACAATTCAATTTGTAACTGACACTGAACTAATATCCTCTCCAAATATGATCTCCATGCCACTTTTAATCTACTCATGCAGCCTAACTACTACAGTACTTTCATCCACTCTCCTAAAGATCAACTTCATTTTCTTACACATCGTGGAGTGAATTGCAGGCACAAGGAACTTTGTTCCTTGTGCCTGCAATTTGACCTACTTTTGATGAACTGAGATCAGTTGACATCTACCTTGAAGAACATAAGAATTACATCCACGATCATCATTATAGAAATCTACCTTATTCTTCATCTACATGAATCACATTATGAAAGAAAGTGGCATCAAGCCTGATATTAGAATTGGAGATGTCAAACTTAGCTCTTTGCTTTATGAAAGAGCTAAGTTTGTATTCCTAGTGCAAGTCTCCAGGCTTCACTAACTAAACTAAATAACAGCTTTAACAAATTTGGCATGAAGATCATCCATAAAAAAGACCAAAACCATGAAAATAGGCAGGAGCACAAAAAACTTCAGCTTCATTCTGAATGGAGATCCTATAGAACAAGTAAAATATTTCAGCTATTTAGGCAGTTTTTAGTGAAGATGGCAAAGTTAATTTTGAAATAGACACAACAGAATAAGCAAAGCTAGTATGGTGGGTGGACAGCTGATAAGTTTATATGGAATAAAAGAGAAATTAGTCAAGACACCAAACTAACTCTATGCAAGACAGTGTTTAAACCGGTTTTAAACTATGGATCTGATAGTTGGGTTAGAAATAAAGAACTTGATCAAAGTTCTTTATTTCTAACCCAACAATAAAGAACTAGAGACCACAGATATGAAGGTTCTGAGAAAAATTAGGAGCAAACCGATGGCATCAATGGCAGAATCATTAAAAATTAGGATATTAGAAAGGAGCTTGACATTATTAGCATTCAAGAATATGTAAGCAGAGCTAATCTAAAGTGGTATGGCCACTTAAATAGAAGAGGGTGAAGAAAGGTTAGCAAAACAGGTGTTTGATGCCATGATAATAGGAAAGAGACCCAGAGGAAGACCAAGGTCTAGGTGGATTGATTCAGTCAGAAGTGCCTTAGAGGCATGAAATGTTAGATATAATATTGGAGTGCTCACAATTATTATTGATTTGGAGGAAAATTGTTGATAGCAGATTAACACGTTCGCTGCCAACTACGAGTATACTCGTAGTTGGTATATAAGCCCCCACAGGTATACTCGTATGTCGATTACCGCCGGCAATGAGATTACCTGTACTGACCTTGAAGAAGTGAAATTGCTTGGCGTACAGGAACAAACTATGCCAAAGTAACATGGCAGCGAACGTGTTAATAATAATATAAACTTAATCATGTAGTGCTGTCATAGTAACTTGAATACCCCTTGTGAGTACATATCAGGAAACACTGATTATAAAACCTAGCAAAACATATAAATAATCAGCTTCTGCCAAAAAAAAAAAAAACTTGGTAAGCATTACTATTTCTAATAATGCCACCTGGAAAAAAGTTGTAAACTTACAGTGTATTACTATCGTGAGAGAACAGGCTAAGAGTTACATAATCCAGAAATCCTAAAACTTTATTATTTAAGTTGGAACAAATGGGATTAGACATGAAATCAGAAAAATATAACAAGGATCTGTATTTGAGTTTTGTAGATCAGGAAAAGGAACATGACAAGATGCCGAGAGAAAAGCTGTTCAAAATGCTTCAGTTACATGGCACAAATGGTACATTATATCAAACAAAACATAGTCTATATTTGAGTTGTAAGACAGCAGTTGTAATTCAAGATGATACAAGAATGATTTGATATTAAATTAGATGTGAGATATGGGTACACATTATCTCCACTATTCAATATGAAGGAAAGTGGATTAAACCTCATATCAAATTTGGAGATATTAATCCCAGTTCTTACTTTATGCAAATGATGCTGTACTTCTAAATAAATCTAGTACAGATTTGCAAGTCAGGGAGAAAGAATCTGAATAACTGTTGTAATAAATTTACAACAGTTATAAATAAACAAAGACAATGAAAATGGGCAGAAACATTGAAAACATCAACTACATCCTGAATGGAAAGCTTATAGAACATGTAAAATATTTTGCCTATTTATGCACAATTTTTAGTGAAGATGGCAAATTAAATTTGGAAATAGACAAATAGCAAAGCTGGTATGGAAGGAAATAAGAGAAATTAATCAAAATTCAACTAGCTGTATACAAGGACAGTGTTCAAACCAATTTTATCTTATGGATCTGAGAGCTGGATTAGAAATAAAATTCTCAATCAAAGACTGGAGACTACACATATGAGATTTCTGAGAAATATTTAGGGAGCCAACAGATGGCAGTATCATAATAAACACAAGGATATTAAGAAAGAGCATGACATTGTTAGCATTCAGGAATGTGGAATTTAAGTGTATGGTATAGTCACTTAAATAAAAAAGGAGAGAAAAAGTCATTTTCCTCTTCTATTTAGTCAAGTTTTTAAGACAGATATATAAGATCTGATAATATTGGCATTTTGACAGATAACTGATTAATTTGGAAAACTGAAGAAAACTTTAATTCATTATTATCAATAGCCTGTAAACCCCTGAGGATACGTGTCAGAAATTTGATGATGATGAAAATAGTGACATATAAGAAGTTATCAGTAGTGTGTGTGATATGCCACAAAGTTCTGCACTGAGGATGCTACTGATCAATTTGTACATCAATGACAATGATACTGGTAATGATCTGAGGGGAATATCCAGTTGTCGGTTATACAATAATACTAAACAGAGAAGGGCAACAGTTAAAGATGTAGAGATCATGCTGGATGATTTAAACAAACTAGTAATTTGTGAAAGGAAATTATTTGCTAAATCAGGTATCAGTGTCAAGTTATGCACTTCAGGATAAAAAATTTACACGTTGTATATTGCAAGAAACTGATGAGAATAGGGATTTAAGGGGACAAAAAGTAGGTAAAATATCTCAAAGGATAGCTTGGATGTTAAGAAATACAAGAAATACTGATAACTAGGGAGATTATTATTCCTCTTTATAATATAGCCACATCTTTGATATGACTGCAAACTGAACTATTCTGCATTGATTTGTTACATGAGTTTCTTAGGAATGAATGGTACAGAGGATTCAGTCACAAGTGACCAAAGTGGTGAATGGAAATTATGAAATATTAGGGCAGAAAAGTGAGGATATGATAGAAACATATAAGTTATTAAAGAAGTTATGTAGAGTAGATGCTAAAAAATTTTCAATACATGAAAGGATGAGAGAAAAGAGATCACTCCTAGAAGTTTTGCAGTTGGAAGTGCAGTTGCAGAATGATAGATTTTTGCTAGAAGTGCAGTAAATGAGTGCAATAAGATGTAAGACAGAGGTGGTTGTGAGTATTGTCAGTGAATGACTAAAGAGAGAGATATGATATTCATTGTATCAATAAAAATAAACATGAAACTCCCATGATAATTTATCGGAATCCATGTAATAACAACAGAATAAACAAAAAAATTTCCAAGCCACTTCAGGCCTCCAATAAGCAAGTTGGTTGTCCCACACTAGTTAATGAAATCAGGTATGACCTAAAATCATTCACAAATATCCATAGAATCATACTGGAATTTGAATCTACAACATGGTTGATTGGAAAGCAAAAATTCTTTCCACTTGGTCAACTAGGCCAGCAATTATTTTATATAGTACTATTTGTAATTGTAATAAACTTATACTTACAGAAGATCTTTCAAGTCTTCTACTTCTTTAATTATCTGTAATCCCAGTTTAACTGCCGTTGTTGATCCAATCTGAATCTGAACACTGGGCTCTGGTTTAGATTTTTTAAGAGTCCATAATGAATTGCACAGTTTGTTAATCTGTTGACATACAGGATATCCTTCAGCCATAGATTCCTTCCATTTCTTCTGAAATGTTTCTAATAGGCTGAAATATGATTTCAGCTGCTGTTCCAAGACCTGAATGTTTTGTGTCATCTATAAAATACCAATTTAGTGGAGAGGGGAAAAATGTAATTCAATTTAAAAACATGACATCTTTACAAAAGCATTAATTATCTTCAAATATCATTAATATCTAATGCATGCTTTATAGGTTAGTCTAACAGAATGAATAGAACAAGGAATAACATAGAACAAAGTCTGTTCATAGAATCACGCTAATACATATAAAAAATGTATATTTAAGTATTTTATATGATCAGTGGTTAGCATATCTACTCATACAATTTCCAGGGTAACCCCTTGAAATTGTATAAGAGTGGTCTGCAAGAGAGTGAGGATTAGCTTTTGCCTGGAGGGTGGTATATGGGTAGAATGGACCTGCCAGAGGTGGTTGCAAATGCTTAATTTCATTTTTATTTATCCTCCCACCCACAAAAGGTTATTTGTAAAACTATACAACATTCTGTACCGTGAATGGGCTAGGAATATATATATATAGAGAGAGAGAGAGAGAGAGAAAGAGTAATCCCTCGATTAATGCTCCTAATGCGTTCTTTAAAACAGGAGCATTAATTGAAAATAATAACCTATGGGAAAATGTATAATTCGTTCCTCAAATTTCTTTTTTGACCCTTACTTTTTTTATAAAAGAATTAGGGTATGTCTCAGGACCAAGTTAAAGGAAAACCATGAAGCTGAAAGACAATAAAACATATTCAGAATATAAATTTATTATTCTGCTTCTTAACATTGAATTGAGCTAATGTAGTTTGGTAGGCATTCTGTTTCTTTTTTTTCATATAACTGATAGTATGGCCCTATTGCCTCTTCTGCAAATTTTACTGGTTGTCTCTTCACCAGGGTCAGTCTCTAAGCATTGCTGCTTAAAAACTTCGACTGTACGAAAACTATTTTCAAATTGTTTCTGCAATACCTCTTTGGGTTTGTCAGTGATTAAATTTTCTTCATATTCTTTCCGCCGTGCATCTAGATTTAGCAGGCCGGAACCTCTCTGAACGAGATTTAATTAACTTAGTTTCATTTGAAAAGCCTCTAAAATTATTTGCACAATGTGGGAGAATGTGCTTCCAAAAGGCTCGCATATTGCTAGCAGTAATTTTATTCAACTTTGCCAATTTATAACCAGGCTTAGATTTCTCTGATTTGGCTAGAAAAGTCTTGGAAGGCATTCCCTTCCAAAAAAAAAAAAGGCCGGTTTCATCAACATTAAATATTTGTTGATCACAATAGTCCCCTTCTTACACAATTTTCTTCAAAATCTCTGGATATCTCCTTTTATCTGCACTTGCAGCTTCGCCTGTGATTAGAACATTATGTAGGCTATTTCTCTTTTTGAAATGCTCAAATCACTAGCACTAACGTGGAATCCTTCTTCTTTTCCATCATTGATAGCCCTTTCTTTCCAGGTTATAAAGAGACAATGCTTTTGATTTAATAAGGCCAGTGTTTAGCGGGATCCGTTTTTGGTTACAATCTTCGATCCATCTAAAAAGAAGTCTCTCTAATTCAATCATTATAATACCTTGATTTCGAGTGCATGCATAATGAACTTGAAGCAGCCTTACCTTTCTCTTTGTATTCAGTAGATTCACCCATTTTTGTGTTCTCATCCTATCTTTGCTCTGGACTCGCCTTGTTCATTTTTCTTTATTTCAAGTTTTTCTTCCAATGAGATTACTTTTTGAATCATTTTCATACTTCTATTTTTTGCTCACTAATTCTTTTACTCATGATTAAAGGTGAGGAAAATAATTTAAAATAAAAAAGTAAGGAAAACAATTGCACAAGATATGCTGAGCAAAATGCTATGTAAAGCAGACAACATAAATTTCGATGGTAAATTTGGAACACAGTGTACATGGAAATAGTGTAGTATGCCATTAAAAAATTACTTTGTAAAATGTTTCAAATCAGTAATAGGATGAAATAACTAAATTATTTCATCCTGGTGAGTGATTTTTTAAAATAGTTAGCCATTAAAAAATGTATGGATCAAAAATTTTTAAAATCTGTAACATTTATTTTTAAGATGCATGTAGGCGCACTAATCGAATTTGGGTATCGAAAAAAATTAAGCACTAATTGAGGAATTGCCGTATATATATTTTTATATCAATGCATTCAAGAAATATAACAGATATTGTATAAATAATTAGTACATATTCCTCATGATTATCAACTCCATGCAGATGCCCAATAAAAAAAAAATCCTAAATATCTACATGTTTAAATAGAGAGTAATATGCTTTCTCCTTTCCTTTACAGTGTTACCAAGCATATTTGGTCCGGATCAAGCATATTACATATACTTGATCGGGTACAATCATAGTTATCAGAATGCTTCTGGGAATTATTATTATTACTACCCCAAGACCTCATGGAGTCAAAGACTCATCTGGAAAGTCCTTTTATCACACACATATCTCATCATACCATGTTTTAAACACATTCAAACTCTTTGCAGACACCACATTCTCAGGCAAGGCATTCCAATCATTCACAACTCTGCACGAAAAAAACCTGCCTCTCACTCCCCTACTCACACCCTCTTTATACAGTTTCCAAGGATGACCTCTGGTTCTCCCCTGATCTTTCACTACTCTCTGTAAAACTTCTCCAGCATTGATCCTATAACAACCCCTTACCAACTTGTAGGTCTCTATCATATCTCCCCTCTTCCTCCTGTTGACCAGACTCTGCAAATTACATCTTCTCAATCTTTCCTCATACTCGATATTATATATATAAATTCCATTTATGCATTTGTAATTTGTTGTTTATAAATTCCTTATTCATAGATGCTATTTCTTTATTCCTATCTATAATTTTCACATATAATGATCACTGACATATTCACTAACCAATTTGATTTATATGTCCGTGTCTTAATCTAGATGCATCATTTCACTTTTCATTCTCACCCATGGGTAAGTTTGTTTGTAATCTACATTCATTAACACTAGCACTGCATGCTTATATGCAATACAGATGTCTCCCACTAAATTAATTTTGTTTACAGTAATGATCCACATTGATGATGACCAGCCTATTTTTCTACCCACTGCAAGGTGAAGGCCTCTCCCATTGCAGGAGGTTTTGGGTCTACTACTCCCATGGTGACTCAATCCATATTGGGAAAGTGTATCTATACTTGAGTGAATGAATGTATGAAGGTGGAAAACAGTCACAAACATCCATGCCTACGTGGGATTCGAATCCACAGCCTCTTGGCTGGAGAGCGGATACACTAACCACTCAGCCAACCAGGCCGATAATGATCCACAATAAATTTCATTGCATTGTGGAAGTTTTCTGGAACAAAATGTTGTCTCAATGTATGAAAACGAATTCCTCTCTAAATTTTAAAAAATTTCACATTATGCAAATTATTATTATTATTATTATTATTATTATTCAGGCCTCCATGGAGTCAAAAGACTCATCGTGGGAGGTCCTTCCTAAGAACATAAAGTCTGTCAAGACTCATCAAGGGGAGGTCCCCCCTAAGAAAGACAAAATCTATCATATCACTCCTTAAACTCATTAACCGTTGTCGCTCTCACCTCTCCATCAGGCAATGCATTCCACAGTTCAACCACCCTCCATGCAAAGAAACCACTCCTCACCCTCTTGCTCACAGTTTCCTTTCGTAACTTCCAGGGATGGCCTCCTATCATCACTCCTTCCCACTGGTCAACAAATTCCCTACCTTTAGAATGCCACAAAATAGGAGTGTGATTTTCAAAGCCCAACATTTCAAAAACTACTGAAGAGTACTTAGTTCTTTTGGTTCTTCAGTAATATTCTAAAGATAAGGAATCATGATATCAAATTATTATCATCATCATCATCACACTCTCCATGGAGTTAACAGATTCATCATGGGAAGTTCACTCATCTGACAACATATTTTTCATATTGAACCTTAAAACTCCCTGCATTCGCAGCATATTCTGGTAATGTGTTGCTTTACCCACAATTCTCCATGTAAAAATCTAATTATCATACTCTTCTTCACCACACTCTTATATAACTTCCAGGGATGGCCTCTGGTTCTCCCCCTCTCACCTTCTATTCCATTTATAATCCCCTCTATATTAATCTGATAAAATTCCCACACTAACTTAAACATCTGCATCATATCACCTCCTTTCCTTTTATTCACTATACACTGCAATTTACATTCCTTTCACCACTCTCCATAGCCTACATTCCCATCCTGATATTGCATGAGTCATCACTCATCTCTGGACCTTTCCCTCTAAATTCTTTAGAGGGAAATTTAGAAGGAAATGACTTTATCAGACACTGAGACCCAAAAGACTACATGGGATTCAAGTGAAAATAATTTAATCAATAAATTAAATGACAGTGTTCAATATCCATTCACGATCACTTTTCCTTTATTGGGATAACTGTCACATCTGGCTTATTATTATATAGTATCTCCATGGAGTCTGGAGACTCATCATGGGAGACCCAAACTAACCATTATATACACAAAACCTATCATACCTCTCCTTAAACTCATTCACTGTCAGAGAACTCAACTAATTCTGGCAATTCATTCCACTCGTTCACCACTCTCCGTGCAAAAAATCTGATCCACACACACCCCTACTAACCATACTCTTACACAACTTCCATGAATGACCTCTAGTTCTCTGACTACTTATCAATATATACTAAACAATTTCCTTTGCATCAATTTTATAAATCCCTTTAATATCTTAAAAGTTTCTATCATGTCCCCTCTTTTCTGCCTATCAGCTAAACTTTATAATCCACACACTTTCAAGCTGTCCTCATCAGGAGCATTCCACAGACCTGTCACCAGCTCATTTACTCATCTCCATCATTCCCAGATCCCTAACCTCACCAATTTTCTGTAAAGTAATACCATCAATATTACACTATATGCAACCTTTTCAACTCAAAGTGCACAACCTTACATTTTGCAATACTAAATTGACAATCATTATTCTTTGCCCACAATATTATTTAAAATTCATTTTATTTATTTAAATCATCCTGCCTGATATCTACATCACCTTTATCAGTTATTGCTGTCCCCAGTTTTGGATCATGAATATCCCCTCTTAAATCTTTCTCTATATCATTGATATACAAATTAAAGAATAGTGGCCCTACCTCTGAGGTACTCCACTAGTCACTCTCAATTCTCCTAGATTTCACTCCACCATACACTACTCTCTGGTGTCTGTTTGTCAGCCCCCCCCCCCCCCCCAAATCCATGCTACTAGCTTCATATCAATTCCAATTTACTCTTTAAACTATTACTTTTGTAATAGTTTTCCATGCGGTATTATCAAATGCCTTTGCAAAAGTCCAGCAACATCATGTAGCCATTTCATTTATCCAATTCTGCTGTCAGTTTATTATAAAATGTGAATAAATTACTAAGACAGGGCCTACCCTTTATAAAGCTGTGCTGCCTACTAGAGTATAGTATCCCTATCCCACCGAATGTTGGATTTTACCTTTAAACAACTTTTCCAGTACTTTAATAACCACTTTTGATATATTAATTGGTCTGTAGTTTACTACCTCTGTCTTGGAGACACCTTTGTGCCATGGAACTATCTTACCCTCTTTCTATACCTGGAACCCTGCCAAAGCTGAGAATTAGACTGAACAATTTCATCCAAAGCAATGCCAATTCTCTTGCACATTCACATAGTACATGAGTTGGCATGCTGTTCAGTATCACTGCTATGTTCACATTCATATTTTTCAATATGCTGAAACCTCCTCTTCATTTACAGTAATAAACAAATTAATCCAAGCACTCACATTGTAAAGAAAAATTTTAATTTTGCAAGAAAATAAGCACAAAAATTAAACTCCAACTTTACCTAATCACTTATGTGCTCCTCTGTTCCTAATAATATTATTAATTCACTTAGGCATGGACTCTACCAACATGGAACACATTTTTTTTATCTGCATCTCGAAACTATACTTTTATAATGGATTGTATTAGGTTATCCTTTATATCACAATTTAATCATCTAAGTGTCTTTTTCACTATGTCCATAAATTTTCTATTCGGTTAATGTCAAGAGAGTTACTGGCCATTGAAGCAATTAGATGGTGTGATTTCTGAAGAGATCTTTCACTTTTTTTTTGAAGTGTAGAATGGAGTGAAATCCTATTGGAAGATGATCCTTTCCCCTTAGTGTTACACAGTGATCAGCATTCATTTTAGACAAATTATGGACTCTACATTTGTGTTAGAAATAATTTTAATTTCCCGACGTTGCAACCTTCATATTAAAGTCATCATCTGGAGCGCACGCACGCATGCACACACACACACACACACACACACACACACACACAAAGCTATATTACATTTCAACCAGTATGCTAAGGAGAATGATTTGATCAACGGTTATTCTACTGGCCTGACCTCTAGTGAAAAATTAGATTAAATTAAGATAAATAAAATAAAATAAAATAAAATAACTACACCAAAGCTATATTCTATTTAAGACAGCATCAGGGAAAAAATGTTTTGCTTATAGATAGTTTTATTGCAGCAAAATGATATCCTAATTTGATGTGAGAATTGTTATATTAGATTTAAGATCCTGGATTAACTCTTAGGCAGAAAGGTTATGTGGGTAGAATATGTGCCTTCCATATTCTTGGGATTTTTAGACCATCATTACCGTTAAGATTAGGGCAGTTGATAAGAATTTCACAGGCCTCCTTAAATTTACAATTAATGATACCTTTACCTATGTAAAGAACAAGTGCTTTTCCAGTCAATTCTATGTAAAGTATTCAGGGCATGATCACAAAGGCAAACTTCATCATAGTTATTAAATTTAATGTGTCGTTTATGATTCTTTTGTCTGATAGGAATTGTGCATCCTGTTTCTCCTATATAGGGCAAATTATTATTATTACAGGCAACTCCAAGTAATCGACAGATTCATCGAGGGAGGCCCTAACATCATGTCAAGAACAACTATTCATCTTCCACACAGTAGCTATCATACCTCGCCTTAAACTCATTCACGGTCATAGCACCCACAACAGACTCAGGCAGCTTATTCCACTCATTTACCACTCTCCAAGTAAGAACCTAGCTCTAACACCCCTGTTAACCACATTTTTGCCCAGCTTCCATGTATGGCCTCCAGTCCTCCCACCACCAGCCCTATTCTCAAAAATATCTTCTGGATTAATCTTATAAAAACCCTTCAGTAATTTGAATGTCTCAATCATATCACCCCTTTTCTACCTATCAACCAATTTTTGCAACCCACAAATCTTCAATCTGTTCTCATAAGGTTCATTCCACAGACCTACCACCATCTTGGTCACTCGTCTCTAGATCCTCTCCACCTCCTCCCCATCAAGAAGAAACCCAGGTGCCCATATCTGGGCACAGTAGTCCAGATGAGATCTTATCGGGGCTCGATATAGAGGAACAATAACTTGTTTATCTCTGCTCGTTAAAGTATTTTTCAGTAACCAAGTGATTTTATGAACTATTTTAGCTACTTTTGAAATGTGCCGCCTAAACTTCAACTCCCCATCCACCAACACTCCCAAATCCCTGGCCTCATCAATCTCCTGGAGATTGATGAGGCCAGGGATTTGGGAGTGTTGGTGGATGTTCCACCAATATGATATACTGCTGCTAATCTTTTTACTCCAAAATGCATAACCTTACACTTTGCCACATTAAATTGACATCCATTTTCCTTAGCCCAGTCCTCCAAACTGTCCAAATCATCCTACAAAATTTTGATATCCTGTGCACTCACAATTGCTCTACCCAACTTTGCATCATCAGCAAACAAGTGAACACTTCCTCTCAGTCCTTTCCTATATCGTTAATGAACAAATTGAAAAGTAGTGGTCCAAGAACAGAACACTGCGGCACACCACTAGTCACAAGCTGTCTTTTGGACTCCACTCCTGAATAAACCACTCTCTGGTATCTCTCCATCGACCACCCTCCTATCCATCTCACCAACCCTATATCCATCCCCATCTGCTCCAGTTTACTGATTAGAGTTCCATGTGGTATCCTATCAACGGCCTTGGCAAAGTCCAGTAGAATTACTGAAAACCCATTACCCTTATCCAGTTCGGTCGTTACTGTGTTATAAAACGTGAGCAAATTACTGAGGCATGATCTACCCTTTACAAAACCATGTTGTCCCCCATACAATATCCCATTTTCATCTATCCAATCCTGTATTCTTCTCTTGACTAGTTTCTCCAAGACCTTGACAACGATTCCTGATATGCTAATCGGTCAGTAATTTACAACAGCAGTCTTGGAACCTCCTTTATGCAGTGGAACTATTTTCCCCTCTTTCCACCCCCTCGGGACTAACCCAGACCCGAGACTTAGATTAAACAGAATGGCCAAGGGTACTGACAATTCTTTAGCCGCTTCACGTATGACAGGAGCTGGTATACCATCCAATCCCACAGATGTATTGACATTGAGGTTTTGTAATAGACTACTCACCTCCACTTCATTCACCACAATTCCCATATAAACTTTTGGTTCATTCATTTCTGCAATGTCACCACCTGGATGATATACTCTTGCAAAGTGCTCGCTCAGTAATTCAACTATATCAACTGATTCAGTTACCTCCCTACCATCGACATTCTTTAAAATCATTCTGCCATATACATTTTTTCTTCTACTTGCAACATATCGAAAAAAATTACAGGTGAAATGAATATGGTATACTCCAGGGTGGGCCAACAGAGGAAGTGGATCTCTGGATGAGGTGAGTAAGTTCTTTAATTTTGCAAGAAATTTAAAGGTGGATTTTAAGGTTGTATTGTAGGTAGGGAGTGACGTGTGGAGTGAGTTTGATGGGCAAAAGGATCTATATAAGATGGATGGCTTGCATTTGAATGGTTATGGTGTATGAAGACTTGAGAAAGTGTTGCTGAATGTAGTGGATGTGCAAATTCAGGGAAACTAGATTTGTTAAGAGGGGGGGGGAGTTAGATATACAGTCCTTAGGGAGGCAGTTGAATTTAAGAATGAATATAATATGCTAGAGCAAATAAGGACAACAAACCAGAGTGGGATAGTTAATATAAGGCATCAAGGTAGGGTTGGGGCTAATGGGGGTCTTAAATTCATGTACACTAATACTAGGAGTATTAGGAACAAGAAGGAAGAGTGTTTGGCCATGGTTGGCACTTCCAGACCACAGGTTATTGGTATTAGTGAAACATGGCTGACTGTAGATGATATAGCTAGTGGGATTGAATGTGATGGGTATAGTGTTCAGGAATGACAGAGAGAAGTTGAATTGCAGAATAATATCCTGCAATTCAACTTCTACTCTCCTTGGCTGATGAGCTACAGCCAATGAGAATAGAAGTTGAATTGCAGGATAGAGAAAAGAGCACATTTGAGGCCATTCGGTGTGAGATTGTGGCTAGCAGAACTAAATATACAATTGGGTGCTGCTATAGACCAGGTGATGGAAAAGATGGTGGTGACAGTATGCACAAGCAAATAGAAGAAATGGGTGGAAGGAGGGTGATTATTATGGGAGATTTCAACTATGGTCGCATTGATTGGAGTGAGGAGAGGACACACGGGAGGAAGGAATTGGATTTTATGCGGTTATTAAGGGATAACTATCTGCGACAGCATGTAATGGAAAATTCTAGGAGTCAGAGAGTGCTTGACCTAGTAATTACATCTGAGGATTTGGCTGTAACAAATATGACCACATTGCCACCAATCGGTGAGAGTGATCATAGGGTCTTGACTTGGGAGGTGGCTAATGGTGTAGAATTTTCAATTAAGACAGGGTACATGTGGAATTATCGGGCTGGAAAGTATGACAAGCTTAGGAGTTTGATTGGCTCAGTGCCATGGCATGTACAGCTGCAAGGACTAGAAGTTGATAGTGCATGGGAGGTAGTTAAGAAGTGCTTGCATGAAGCAATGGCTGACTGTATACCTAGAGTCCGAATAATAAATCTAGTAGGGGTTAAATGGATGAATAACACTTTTAAGCTTGAGCTGCAAAAAAAGAAACAACTATGGAGGGAATTTAAGGAGAAGGGTGACCGGCAGGCAAATGAACGGTATAAAGCGCAGGCCAGAAGGGTGACGAGTGTGGTAAGAAAAGCAAAAAAGGATTACGAAAGAACATTGGCGATGCAGGCTAAAGAGAATCCTAAAGTTTTTTAGATATGTAGCAAGTAAAAGGAAAAATGTACATGGCAGAATGATTTTAAAGAATGCCGATGGTAGGAAGGTAACTGAATCAGTTGAGATAGCTGAGTTACTGAGTGAGCACTTGGCAAGAATATATCATCCAGGTGGTGACATTGCAGAAACGAATAAACCAGTAGATTATACGGGAATTGTGGTGAATGAAGTGGAGGTGAGTAGTCTATTGCATAACCTCAATGTCAATACATCTGTGGGATTGGATGGTATACCAGCTCGTGTAGTACGAAAAGCAGCTAAAGAATTGTCAGTACCCTTGACCATTTTGTTTAATTTGAGTCTCGGGTCTGGGTTAGTCCCGAGCGGGTGGAAGGAGGGGAAAATAGTTCCACTGCATAAAGGTGGTTCCAGGACTGCTGTTGTAAATTACCGACCGATTAGCATATCAGGAATCATTGTCAAGGTCTTAGAGAAATTAGTCAAGAAAAGAATACAGGATTGGATAGATGAAAATGGGATATTGTATGGGGGACAACATGGTTTTGTGAAGGGTAGATCATGCCTCAATAACTTGCTCAGTAACTGTGACGGCTGAACTGGATAGGGGTAATGGGTTTACAGTGATACTACTGGACCTTGCCAAGGCCTTTGACAGGATACCACATGGAACCCTAATCAGTAAACTGGAGCAGATGGGGATAGATATAGGGTTGGTAAGATGGATAGGAGGGTGGTTGAAGGAGAGATATCAGAGAGTGGTTTATTCAGGAGTGGAGTCAAAAAGATGTCTTGTGACTAGTGGAGTGCCGCAGGGCTCTGTTCTTGGACCACTGCTTTTCAATTTGTTCATCAATGATATTGGAAAGGATTTGAGAGGAAGTGTTCACTTGTTTGCTGATGATGCAAAGTTGGGTAGAGCAATTGTGAGTGCACAGGATGTCAAAATTTTACAGGATGATTTGGATAGTTTGGAGGACTGGGCTAGGAAAAATAGATGTCAGTTTAATGTGGCAAAGTGTAAGGTTATGCACTTTGGGGTAAAACAGCAGCAGTATATCGCATTGGTGGAACCGTACTCCAGGAGATTAATGAGGCCAGGGATTTGGGAGTGCTGGTGGATAGGGAGTTGAAGTGTAGGGGGCACATTGCAAAAGTGACTAAAACAGCTCACCAAATCACTTGGCTTATGAAAAATACTTTAACATGCAGAGACAAACAAGTTATTGTTCCTCTGTATCGAGCCTTGATAAGACCCCATCTGGACTTCTGTGCCCAGTAATGGGCACCAGGGTTTCTTCATGATGGGGAGGAAGTGGAGAGGGTCCAGAGACGAGTGACCAAGATGATAGCAGGTCTGTGGAATGAACCTTATGAGAATAGGTTGAGGATTTGTGGGTTGCAGAAATTGGACGAAAGGCGAAGGAGGGGCGATATGATTTAGACATTCAAATTACTGAAGGGTTTTTATAAGATTGATCCAGAAGATATTTTTGAAAATATGACTGGTGGTGGGAGGACTAGGGGCCATGCATGGAAGCTGGGCAAGAGCATGGTTGACAAGGGTGTTAGAGCTAGGTTTTTTACTTGGAGAGTGGTGAATGAGTGGAATAAGCTTCCAGAGTCTGTTATGGGTGCTACGACCGTGAATGAGTTCAAGGCAAGATATGATAGATACTGTGTGAATGTTGAATAGTTGTTCCAGACATGATGTTAGGGCCTCCCTCGATGAGTCTGTCGACTCCTTGGAGTTTCCCGGAACAATAATAATAATAATAATAATAATAATAATAATATTTCTGTAGAATTTTTTTTTTATTTTATCTAATATCCAGCAATACCTTATATCTAATAATATAAGGTATTGCTGATAACTTTTAATTCTTCTTTAAGTGCTTGTTCATTGGAGCAAATGTTCCAAGTCCTGCTGTTTTTTTTTAGTTTGTTAATGATACCTAGTTTTTGTGTTGGGTGATGGTGGTGGTAGAAGTTCATGTGTACATGTTGGCCAGTATGTGTATGTTTCTGGTAAACAGTGAAGGAAAGACTGCCAGAAGGAAGATGTGTGACAAGTGTATCTTCTCCTTTGAAGGATATTCCTCTCCTTTAAAACTCAAAGTCTGGCTTAGATACATTAATGAAGTTTTCACTATCTGGTCCCATGGTCGCCAGACATTACACACTTTCCTCGGCTACCTAAACAAACAAACAACACAAATGCATACAATGAACAATTGAGATTGAAAAACAGAACACACTTCCTTTTCTAGATACACTTAATCTAAATTTAAAATTTAAACAAAATTCTCATGTTAAATTAGGACATCATTTTGCTGTAATAAAACTATCTATAAGGAAAAAATTTTTTCCCTGATGCTGTCTTAAATAGAATATAGCTTTGATCTAGTTACTTTATTTTATTTCATGTATTTTAATGAAATTTAATCCCATTTTTCACTAGA
The DNA here is from genome assembly GCF_054136105.1 of Typopeltis vanoorti. NCBI lineage: Eukaryota > Metazoa > Arthropoda > Arachnida > Uropygi > Thelyphonidae > Typopeltis > Typopeltis vanoorti. The sequence continues at coordinate 109,235,080 of NC_143557.1, forward strand.
GTAAATTTCAGGCCAGTAGAATAATGGTTGATCAAATTATTGTCTCTTTAGCATGCTGTGTGAAATGTAATATAGCTTGTCCCTGTGTGTGTGTGTGTGTATATATATATATATATATATATATATATATATATATATATATATATATATATATATATATATATATATATATATATATATAGGGGACTAATGGAAGATGAGTTTTGTCTTTCTGGATCTGTGGGAGACCACTCTTCTCTTTTCTCCAATATTTTTATATATTGGTCACGTTTCATTATACCTTCAACAGGCACAAGTGATCCTGGACCATCATGTGTAAAACAACCCCAGAACATCTTTTTAGCTAGGTGATTACGAGCTTGTTGAAGATGGGTGGGAGAAGTCTTCTTAGAAACTGATTTGTGAACATAGGACACTCGCTCGCCTTGGACAAAGAAATGGCTCTCATCTGATGATATGACCTTCTTCCACTTCTCAACAGTCCAATATTTGTACACTTTCACCCACTGGAGCCTTTTTTTCTGCATTGCCTTCGTCAACAGTTTCTTTTTTTTTGGTCTGTAGGCAGTCCTCCCTGCTACCAACAATCTTTGACAGACTGTCATGTCAGAAACATTAATTCCATTAGCTACCAATCTCTCTTTAAGTCTACAGCAGACAATATTGGATTCATTTTGCTTTTCTAACTGGTAAACGATCTTGAGCAAATGCAGTTTTCCTTATTCGCCCACATTTTCCATTTCTGTCGGGAGAAAAAGGTACCTGTCTCCCTAATCCTCTTTAAAATCGCATTAACAGTACCCAAACCAACACCAAACTCACTGTCACCTTGAGTCATGGATGTGTGCTGAGAAAGAGTACACATTTTTGAATGCATTCCTGGAGATGTATTCATTTTATAGCTACACAGAATGAAAACACTATGAATATCAACTTGTTTACACTATTAAAAATGCACGACACTATTAATAAACATCGTAGAGACAGTTAAAACAGTTAACATACAGCATGCAACCAAAATTATTGTGAATTGAAACAAAATCAAACTAACACCATAAACATGACGAAAATTCTGCATGTTCGGATTAATTTGTTCGCTACTGTACTTCAATTTTGATATGCATCTCTGTCACATCAGCAATCACAAAATCTCCACCTTTGCAAAATGATCATTATTATTATTATTATTAAAAACAAGACCTCATGGAGTCAAAGACTCATCTAGGAGGTCCTTTTATCTTACACACACATCTCATCATACCGTGTCTTAAACACATTCAAACTACTTGCAGACACCACGCTCTCAGGCAGGGCATTCCAATCACTCACAACTCTGCACGAAAAAAACCTGCCTTTCACTCCCTTACTCACACCCTCCTTATACAGTTTCCAGGGATGACCTCTGGTTCTCCCCTGATCTCCCACTATTCGGCAATTCCATGAGCATTGGAATTGGAATATCATTCGGCAATTCCATGAGCATTGTTTACAGTCATTTTTCCTCTTACTTCTTACATAACAAAAAGGCTTCTGTTTATTTTGGCCTTCTTAGCTAATTTTTTCCAATAATCTCTCTCATTCTCTCTCCTGACACTTTTTTAACTCTCAAATCTTACTAAACTTGGAATACTGTTATCACATTTCTGGTGGTGCACTAAAACGAAACTAAGAATTCCTGATAATAAACAAAAGATGGCAATCTACTTCAAAGGTGATCCCGTCTCTCTCTCTCTCTCCCTTCAGCCACTTTGTGAAAGAAATTTTCTGTAGGTACTTTCATGGTCACTGCTCTGCTGCACTAGCTACTACCACACCTCCACTTTCTTCTAATCATGTAAGAAGTAGGACAGTCACCAGTCAACACCCATACACTGCCCACCTCCAAACATACTAATCCCTCATCATCTTCCTTCATTCCATCTACTTCTGTTCTTTGGAATGATCTCCCCCAGTACATTTTCCACATGAGTACAATACCAAACTAAACAAGAAATATATTAATTGATTACTTCTTTCTCCTTAATCACATTATATATATATATATATATATACAGGGTGTTCGGGATAAATTTGACAGTTTCGTAAGGAAAAAGAAAATCTTCTTTGTATCTATTAAATTTAATGAATTGACAAAAAAACATTACAGGCAGAGTTAATTACAATACTATCAACAAGATTTACTCAAAATAACCACCATTAGCATCGATCACAGCTTCAATTCTGCTTCGGAATCTCGAACAAGCTGATGCTACAGTCTCCCTGGGAAGGGCTGCAAAAACTGTTTTAATTTTATCCATTAACTGGGCTTTTGTATTACTGGAAGTGCGATTGGTGTCTTTTTCAACTGCGCCCCATACAAAATAATCCATGGGGTTAAGGTCTGGGGAGTTTGGAGGCCAAACATTTGGACTGGTGAAGTCGTAGAAATTTTCAGACAACCATTTTTGACTTTTCCCAGAGGTGTGGCAAGGGGCCGAATCCTGCTGCCATACATACGGCCTACCATTAGCTACCCTTGTTATCCAGGGCTTGACTACAGTTAGCAACTCCACGAACAAAACCCGAATTCCAATGCCAGGGTTCTTCAACACCTGTTCCTGCAGATTTGCGAGGAATTCTGCTGTACGAACGCAATCAGATCGTCTGCTAGGGATCTTTCTTCTTGCTACATCCTCGTAGTCACCATTGCAAGTCTCTAGTTCATGCCTGATTGTTTTTACTGTATTCAGGGAGCATTGGGCAGCAGTCGTAATATCCTTATTTTGATGGCGGGCACGAATCATCATGATACAAGTTATTCTCTTCCATGATTCAGGTGGGTTCCAGCTATCCATCCTTTCTGACATCTTGTATATGAATGAAGAAGGGTCCAAACTTTTAAATGAAGAGAAGTGTGTGTTAATACATGTAACTTACGGAAAAATATAATTAATTATAAATATGTCAAATTTATCCCGAACACCCTGTATATATATACATACATATATATACTAGGGGGCTCCCCCCCTGGCACCTATGGCTCCGAACCCCCCTGAGTCCAGGCTGGTAAGCCGGTAAGACAAAAAACATGACATAAAATGTTTCAAATTTCGGCTTATCTTTTTATATATATAGAATATATATATATACATATATAATATTCATCAAAGCTTGATTTGCTTCCTCGGTCTTAAGAAAAGGCTGGTTATATTCCACTAATTCGAGCCCTACCCAAGGGCCTATGAGTAGCGGAGCTGTGCCGAACAAAGCAGCCTTTTGCAGCTGCCCAATTTTTAATCCATCTAACTCGAGTGCTTCTAGATGTTTTTTCAATGTTTTAGGGATGGCGCCTAAAGCACCTATTATTATGGGAACAACTTTTGTTTTCTTTTGGGGGGGGAGCAGAATGGGGAGAGACTATTCAAAGAACAGAAAGAGATGGACTGAAAGAAGAGGCAGTGAACTTGGTTCAGTGAGTTTCAAGATAAATTGTAAAAGTATATTGTTAGCAGTGACTCTTGTTCTAATGATTTTGAAGGAATAATAGTGGCCAAGTCAGTAGAGCATTGTCCATGAAAGTATCTGTAGATAAGGCACAAGGCAGAAACTGAACGTCTGTGAGAGTGGAATTGAAGTGGATATGTGAGAGAGATGGATAATTAATTAGCCAGACTGCTCTCTTCTGGAATGAATCAAGCAATTTTAGAGAGGATTTTGGTGCACCACCCCAAATATGGGGACAATATTCCATGGTTTGGTGGATTTGGAATTTGTACAGAGTTAGCAATTGTGAAGGTGTGAAGTAATGTCTTGTGCAAAAAAGTGCACGAAGTTTTTTGGTGGCAGCAGAAGCTATAGTTGAAATGTAGTTGTGCCAGGAAAGATCAGAGGCACAAGTCCGTCCAAAAAGAGAAATCTGATTGTGTATGGATATCTGATTATTAATGAAGGTAAGGGGTAGAGATGCGAGCTTTTTCTTGTGAAACATCAAACAGGACTGAGTTTTGGTAGCACTGAAGTCTACATAGTTGTCCTTGCCCCATTGGGATATAGCTAAGAAATCAGAGTTCAGGTCACTGGTTGTGGTGGACCTTGAGGATTCTAATACTTTAACACTGCAAGATTTGTCAAATGAAGAGGAGAAATGGAGTGTACTATCATTGGCAAAAGCTATGGATGGAATTAGAAGTCTGTGAGCACAAGTCGAACAGAGTGGAATATACAAGAGGAAGAGAGCGGGTTAAAGAACAGAATTCTGGAGTACTCCTGCATTGGTGGGGAAATCTAAGGATAGGACACCATCCACCATGACAATCCACTTGCAGAGTATCGAATGCAGACCCCAAGACGGCAGTTTGTTAAATAGGCCCCTGTGTCAAACTTGATAAAATGACTTTGAAAGTTTGTTTATTTTGTGTATTTTGTCTTGACTTTTTTTTTTTTTTAATCTGAAAGGTTTAGAACTTGTGACCTTTTGCGTGTCGAATCATTATATTAAAATTATATTATATTATGTTTCAAAAAAGTACATGCAGATGTTTCAACAGTTCAAGTAGTATTATAAAATAACACTTGAAAGTTACGCTCAGTGATGAGTGAGAATGAAATAATCTCGAGAAAACGGAAAATCAAGTACAATATACGGATGTGAGTGCCATTGATTTTCTATTAATGGGAACATAAAATAGAGAATCAAAATTCGTGTAGCATAATGGCATAAGAGTGCAGTTCTCACATGGTATGGAAGAATTGCAAATGATATATTCTTGCTTAGAATATAGAAAGATTTCTTGGTAATAATAACAGCAGACGACTGTTACGTGTTTACACCGGACCAAAAGCCACGTGCATTACGTATCACGTTTTTATGGTCACTTCTCCTAATGCAGTACTTTTCGTATACGTACCCGCCGTAAATATCTTACAAAAAATAGTATCAAAAAAATGTTACTTACCTTGCTGAAACCACAAGCATTCGTGGAACGGAAAATGAAGAAGAAAAATAAATAGGTAATAAATTATCTTGAATCTTATGCATCAACAGCACAATTGGTACAAATTTTTGATTGTTAATAAAGCGCCGTCTATGATTAGAAAAAGAAATAATTTATGAAAATGTAACCATAATTGAGGCTTTAAAGCACTGCTCTATAGATAGCAAAGAACAACTTCTATATATGCAACTTTGCACTTTCCTCTGGGAAAGTTCCTGAACAGTGGAGGAAGGGTCTAATAATACCAATTCCAAAAAAGGGTAACCTGAACAAATCTGAAAACTACAGCGGAATCACACTCCTCTCTACTCCACTAAAATCTACAATAGAATGATATTAAATGGAATTGAACCACATATAACTCCATTACTTCGTACAAACCAGGCTGGATTCCTCAAGAAAAGTGGTACTCTAGAACACATTCACTGCATCAGAAGACTAATAGAAGGTTCAAAGGACAAGAATCTACCATTGCTTTTGAACTTTATTGACTTTACTAAAGCATTTGATTCTGTTGACAGGGAACGACTATTGGGAAACGCTCAAACTTTATGGCATTCCACCTAAACTTATCAGGGCAATCAAGGCACCCTACCAGGGATATCAAGCCACAGTTCTAGTTTACGGAGACAAACAGACAGTTTTCGCATCACCATAGGAGTCCTACAGGGAGATACTCTGGCTCCATATCTCTTCATCATAGTGATTGACTATATTTTTAAAGTAATGCAAGTAAAATCTGGAATCCTTATCAAAGATCCATATGTACAGATGCACCTTGAAGAACTAAGCTTTGCAGATGATATAGTCCTCATTGACTCGAACATTACAGATGCCCAAAACTACTTCAACAGCCTTAGGAGAACTGCAGAAATATTTAAAAAAATTAAAAAAACATCTAACGCCTTTTTATTCCCGTATACGGGAGTAGGCGAGGCCATTTAGCCCTATCTAACTTTTTTTGAGGGAGACTGAGTGGGCAGTTCAATCTCCACTGGTACCCAATCAGAGATAGATGGCCCAAGACTATCACTAATTAAGCGGTACACAGTGAAGAGAGACGGCTCCAATGTGCCGCCATCTCGTGGTCCCTAACCCTAACACAATATATTTAATGTCTGAAATAATGTGGGTTCTACGGGCGATTTTCTTGAGTTTACAGGACGAAATACCCGAGTTTCCGGGAGGAAAAACCCGCTTGCCCGTGCCAGAGATCAACTAACTCGGGAACCGGTCGAAAAAAGGCTTAGAAAAATTTCCTCTAGTCGCCGACTAGACTCGAAACCAAGTCTTCTTTCGCGCGGCCAAGCGCCGTGGTATGCAAACCCCACATCCACTGAGTACACAGGCTCTTCTTTAGTCCAAATATTTCTGCAGAAATATTTGGACTAAAAATAAACTCCCAAAAAACAAAGATATTAAAACATCAGGCAGATGGGCACATCTATATAAATCAAAATGATCACCTTGAAAAAGTATACATTGGATCAGACATCTCAGACTCCTTAACAGACATTAAAGTAAGAAAGAACGGAAGTCGAGCCTCATCTCGAAGGAGACGAAGATTCGTCTTTATAAGTGAACTAGTCACTCTACTTTTCTGTATTCCTCTCAGAGCTGGAACATCTCAACAAAAGCAGCAACCAATATTATAAATAGCTTTGGAACTACTTGTCTAAGAAATATCCTGGATTACTCCTGGGAAGACCAATTTTCCCAATTCTACTATATTAGATGAAACCCAGCATGATCCTCTAGTCAGCACTGTTCAAAGAAACCAAATAAAATAGCTCAGCCACAAACTCATATATCCACCCTCTGTACCCTTTGATGCTCTGGTCCTCTACGCCCCTACAAATGGAAAAAGGAAAAGATGCAGACCACGAACTCCATATTGGAAATAGATCAGCAATATTCTGCACATTTCCCCCAACTCTGCATCAGAGATCCGTCAATTAGCATATGACAGAGAAGCCTGGTTTTCCTTCACGTCATAACAACCTCCAAGTCCTATCTTAGTGTACACAGATTACTTATTTGTTTTGATTGGTTTACGTATTTATAATTGTAAAATTATAAATAAATGATGATGATGATGATGAACCATAATGCCAACATAAAGGAAATGTTAACTGTAATCTGCAATATATATTGTGTGAGTTCAAGTCTCTCATCGTTGGCCTTTGAGCATAAAAGTGGCGCTGAGATTTAGAGAGAGAGAGAGAGAGAGACAGAGAGAGAGACAGAGAGGGGAAGATAAGCAGATAGAGGAGAGCAAGAGACCTCAGTTGACAAGTTTTAACTATTGAACAACTGGGTATTTCTAAAGCGGTTGTTTGATTTTTCACTCATTAAAGGAAATGGCCCCAAAAGTAAAAGATACACCAAAACCCTAACAAGAGTAAAAAGCTAAAAAAGAATATTAAAAATACTCGGGGCCGTTGCCAGATTAGATCGCGCCCTGAGGCAAACAATTAAATATTGCCCCAGATGGATTACAAGACAAAAATATAAGAAAATCTCCAATTGCTATTTTTTTAATTACAAGAGAAACATCAATGCAAAACAAGTACATAAGAATATTAATTAAATGAAGAGCCTGTGTAGCTCTTCATTTAATTAATACAGTGGATGTGGCATTTGCACACCACGGCGCTTGGCCGTCAAAAGGAAGACTTGATTTCGAGTCTACTCGGCGACTAGAGGAAATTTTTCTAACCCTTTTTCGACCGGTTCCCGAGTTAGTCGATCTCTGGCACAGGCAAGCGGGTTTTTTCTCCTGGAAACTCAAGAAAATCGACCGTAGAACCCACATTATTTCAGACATTAAATACGAGTGTTAGAGTTAGGGACCACGAGATGGCGGCACTTGTTGAGCCATCACTCTTCACTGCGTGCCGCTTAATTAGTGATAGCCGTGGGCCAGCTATCTCTGAATGGGTACCAGTAGAGATTGAACTGCCCACTCAGTCTCCAAAAGTTAGATAGGGCTAAAAACGGCCTCAGCTACTCGCTATATATACGGGAATAAAAAGGCCTTAGCTGATTTTTTTTTATTATTATTATTTAAATGTTTGCTCTACGAAGATATCGTAAAATAAAACTGTTTATAAGCTCTTCTAAATTTAAATTACAAGCTATATCTGCCCTCTATCGATATAGTTGCTAGACCGACCAATCTTTCTTGGGTCATTGCTGTTCGCAAATAATTTGTAATCAGTTCAAGCTTGGAAAAACTTCTTTCGCCATTTGTTATGCTAAGAGGAATTGTTAACAATTTTCTTAGGGCGGTGGTTACATTGATAAATTTCTAAAATGATTTTGGCTATATTTATATATATGATTAAATTTGATGAGGACCAATTTTCTCTTGTATTATATTTGAGAGAATTTTTAATTCTTCAAATAAATCTATTGCATCTACATCAGATGTAATATATCTTCTTGCCCTAACATGGCGCCTATGGCTGAACGAGCGCCCTTAATTAATTGGCGCCGTGAGGCACGCTGCCTCTATGCTGCACCCTGAGGACAGTACTGAAAATTCTATAAAAACCAGTATACGAAGTATAAAAACCTGTAGAACCAAATAATTATCATAATTAAAGTCGCCAATAATGAACACTCATTTCTTGCTAGCTAGGTTAATTTGCCTATACATTTCCTTCTCATTATCCTGCATATTACCAGGTGTATAACAACACCCAACTAAATATTTCATGCTGCTCACCTCCACCTCACACCAAACTGCCTGAAAACTGTGGCCACTATTTGCACCTTGCAAATTCACCTTAGATGGGCACAAAGTCATCTGCTATCATCTACAGTACTCTTCCTCACTTTCTTCTCTGTTCACAAAAAATATCATATCCGTTCTTCACTATTCCTATCAGAATGCCATCTTCATCTAACCATGTCTCGCTTATACCAACAATTTTGGGAGAATAAACTCAAGCAATGCAACAGTTTTGTTCCCCTTACTTCGAATACTTCTGGTATTAGTAAACAAACATAAGAAATCATTTCTGGGTATACAAGTCCTACAAACATCACTTCTCTGGTGTCGTTTCCTCTATATTACCACTAATTCTACAACTTTCATCACACTCAAACTCTCCCCTCATATCCCAGGCCATCTCGATCTTTTTTTTTTTTTTGCCCACTCACACATTGAATCCAGCATTTATATGTTCCGCACAGTGTCTCACCGTTTCCCTGCTTGTGTTGTGCTTCCACTCTCATATTTACTTCATTCATAGTATTGACCTCTCCATTTGCAAGTCTCCCTAAACTGCTTTTTTGCTTTCATATCACCTCGCACCACGTCAGATCTATTCATAACAGACATTGCCTCTCCTACCAGCAACAATCTCTCCAACCGACTCAACTGAAACCATTTAAATGCAGCCCATCTTCTTTACACAGTTCCATCTGTTCCTCAAATTAATCCCACACATTCATAAAATGCACTCCTTTCTCTTCACATAACAGCAGTGGTTAAATTCAGCCAGGGTTTCTCCGGAGCCAGGCCACAGAATTTTTTTATGCACGTGACGCAGAACATTTTTCTGTTTTGCGATTTTTCTCCCTTTACGGTAATTAAGCCTAACGCGAAACAGACAGCAATGGCGAGTTATTAAGATGTGCGTATGATTGGTACGGTATTAGCAAAAAATTGTGCAACCGAAAGATAAAAGCATAGCCGAGACATATGTGAAACTGCCATAACAATAATATATATATATATATATATATATATACAGGGTGTTCGGGATAATTTTTGACATATTTATAATTAATTATATTTTTCCGTAAGTTACATGTATTAACACACACTTCTCTTCATTTAAAAGTTTGGACCCTTCTTCATTCATATACAAGATGTCAGAAAGGATGGATAGCTGGAACCCACCTGAATCATGGAAGAGAATAACTTGTATCATGATGATTCGTGCCCGCCATCAAAATAAGGATATTACGACTGCTGCCCAATGCTCCCTGAATACAGTAAAAACAATCAGGCATGAACTAGAGACTTGCAATGGTGACTACGAGGATGTAGCAAGAAGAAAGATCCCTAGCAGACGATCTGATTGCGTTCGTACAGCAGAATTCCTCGCAAATCTGCAGGAACAGGTGTTAAAGAACCCTGGCATTGGAATTCGGGCTTTGTTCGTGGAGTTGCTAACTGTAGTCAAGCCCTGGATAACAAGGGTAGCCAATGGTAGGCCGTATGTATGGCAGCAGGATTCGGCCCCTTGCCACACCTCTGGGAAAAGTTAAAAATGGTTGTCTGAAAATTTCTACGACTTCACCAGTCCAAATATTTGGCCTCCAAACTCCCCAGACCTTAACCCCATGGATTATTTTGTATGGGGCGCAGTTGAAAAAGACACCAATCGCACTTCCAGTAATACAAAAGCCCAGTTAATGGATAAAATTAAAACAGTTTTTGCGGCCCTTCCCAGGGAGACTGTAGCATCAGCTTGTTCGAGGTTCCGAAGTAGAATTGAAGCTGTGATCGATGCTAATGGTGGTTATTTTGAGTAAATCTTGTTGATAGTATTGTAATTAACTCTGCCTGTAATGTTTTTTTGTCAATTCATTAAATTTAATAGATACAAAGAAGATTTTCTTTTTCCTTACGAAACTGTCAAATTTATCCCGAACACCCTGTATATATATATATGTGTATATATATATATATATATATATATATATATGTAATTAATTTTTTAACTTGGGGATAATTAGTGATAGCCTTGGGCCATCTATCTCTGATTGGTACCAGTGGAGATTGAACTGCCCATTCAGTCTCCAAAAGTTAGATAGGGCTAAATGGCCTCGCCTACTCCCATATACGGGAATAAAAATGCATTAGTTGATTTTTTTAGCTAGATATTGTATATTAGGGTTACCAAGTAATTTTATAAGCTTGGTTATTTAACTCCTAATCCCAAGCAAGCAAACAGTTAAGTTTGTGCCTGAAATAATTCAAGTCTAAAGATAGTACAATACCAGGGAAACTCATTGTAAAGGTGGGTAAAGTTCTGATCACTATTCTTAGTATTTAAGAAATATATATTTTAAATATTAGATATATTTCTTAGTTTTAACACGTTTACGAATTTTAACACGTTCGGTTGAATTTTATTGCTGCTTTGGGGAAGGCGAACTCACACACATCTAATTAATACCAATAGTTTTTAGTTAGATACTGTGTTTGCCAGTGCAACATATGATTTTGAGTCTGTACAGTATAGTTTCTGTATGAAGGGACATGTGATTCATTAATTAGTGTCGTTTTTATCCTAGTTTTCACTAATTGCACTATTTGTTGAAAAATATATTACACAGACTGCTCATACCTTATTCACTGACAATAAAAATACTTGTTTTTCTTGCCTCATGCGGTATAGTGGCTGTTGTGGAGGGCATATTGTTTACTGCTGCAAGTGGGTTAGTAAAGCCCGACGTGAACTTATTTAAGCTTTTTTTCATGTGCGAGGTATATGCGAAACTATTTTTATAATCAGTGGTGCGAGTTATATTCGAGTAAATATGGTATTTCAACTATAGATAAGTACATTGGTACCTTCTTTAAACGGAAAAATAGCTCGGATGACAGTGATAATACAAAACGAGTTTGTAATGACAGTTTGTAATGTGTAGTTTCTCTAATGATCCACAGAAACACAGAATTACCATCAGTTAATGCTAAAATATTTTAATAAGCTTAAGGAAAGGAAAGATTTCTGACTTGCTCAGTTGACCAGTGGATCGCATTCAAAAGGTGAATACAATTGGCTATTTTGTAGGAACATTTTTCTGTTTTGTAACTTTTCTTCCTTTACTGTAATTGTGCCTACATTATTGTGTTATTATTCAACAACTGTTTACAGTTTTGAATGTGTATACAAAGTCAATGTCAAGTTGCCTGGTTACGAATTCATGATGAAAGGGACGGGAGGTTTGGAGCTTCCCCAGATAGCATTCAAAGGTAAATACAATTGGTTATTTTGTATAGGTCCCAGAACGTTTCGTTTAGAATTTAACCACTGCATAATTGCGCTAACATATCATTCATAATCTTTGCTCGCCGCCTCAATTCATCACTATCATATATTTGTAACACGTTGACTGCATTTCCTTACCACACTGTTATCTTTTACTCTTCTTATTCACCTAATATTCAATCTGATATTTTCCTTGTTCTCATCAAAATCATTCGTTCCTACTACAACCACCAACTATTTATTCTCTTATTCCTCATGTCCAACGCTTCAATCACTCCACTTATTTTACCACCTGGAAAACAAACCTTACGCACCCTCTGATTCACACCTCTAATAATGGAATCTCCATAGAGAGCCATTCTAGAATCATTCATTACATCATTCGCATGGTCATCTTTCCTTCCACTCTTTTTCTTTCTCCATGTATGTACGTAATTCTTTTCATTTCGCTTATCTATTGACTCATCTTCAACTCTGCTTTCATGTTCTGATTCAATATATAATAACAGAAAAATTCATGTCTGATATTTCCATGCAGTTACATACAGTATTATGCTTTTGGTTATCTTTGGTTGTGCAGCATCTATAGCAAACCACACATTGATAGTCTGACAAGGATAATTAATTGACTCATGTATATTCACCTGAGTGACATTCTGATCTTGTAGTGGAAGCAGCTGAACATGTATTTTATGATGTACGTGTCGTATATATGTATTTTATGATGTATGTATGTAATAAAAAAAATCAGCTAACACCTTTTTTTGTTCCCTTCCAAATCATTCATTCCTATTACAACCACCAACTCATCTCTAACTTTTGGAGACTGAGTGGGCAATTCAATCTTCACTGGTAGCCAATCAGAGTTTCAGAGTTAACTGGCACAAGGCTTTCACTGATTAATCGGTACACAGTGAAGAAGACGGCGAACAAGTGCCACCATCTCGATGTCCCTAACCGTAACACTATATTTTTAATGTCTGAAAATAATGTGGGGGTTTTACGAGACGAAAACCCGAGTTGCTGGAAGAAAAAGCCAGCTTGCCCGTGTCAAAGATTGACTAACTCGGGAACCGGTCGAGAAAAGGCTTAAAAAAGGTTCCTCTAGTCAGCGACTAGATTTCAACCCAGGTGTTTCGTCGTAGAGTGCAAACGCTACTTCTACTGAGCTACACAGGCTCAGAAAACATGAATCCATATTCTCTATATATATTTTTATTTTACAGTTATGGAAATGAAGTTTAATACCCTCTGAGGAGAATTCACCACCTACTACTGTTATTTCATCATCAGCATCTGCTAATGCTTTTTTGTTCCCGCATAGGGAGTAGCCAAGGCCATTTTAGCCTATCTAACTTTTGGAGACTGGGTGGGCATTTCAATCTCCCTTGGTAGCCAATCAGAGATAGCTTGCCCTAGGCTATCACTAATTAATTGGTACGCAGTGAAGAAGGCGGCTAGCAAGTGCGGCCATCTCGTGGTCCCTAATCCTAACACAATATTTTTAATCTGAAATAAGTGTGGGTTCGACGACCGATTTTCTTGCGTTTACGAGGCAAAAAACTCGAGTTGCCTGAAGAAAAAACCAGCTTGCCCATGCGAGAGATCGGCTAACTCGGGAACACGTCGAGAAAAGGCTTAGAAAAATGTTCCTCTAGTCGGCGACTAGATTCGAACACAAATCTTTCGTTGTGCAGTCAAGCACCGTAAGGTACAAACGTCACTTCTACTGAGCTACATAGGTTCGTTGGAACTTGATTTTATTTACAAATTATTCAATATTAAGAACATTAAGCCAAGTTTAATCAGTTGTCTGCTTGTGGGGGAAATTTATTCAGTACAATGAATAATTTATCTGATAATAAAAAAAGGAGAGAATTTTTTTTAACATGTGAAAGCTTCTCAAAATACTTCACAGACTGGCCGTTTACCCTTGCGGTAAATCTGCTTGGTTTTCATTCCTTCTCCCTTTAATTTTTTAAGCTGAATGTTTATTAAAGATGCTTAACGATTATATTTTGTACATTTATTGCATTTCTCTGTATATATAGAGTTGTGGCAACTCTCTATATATACATATACAGAGAAATGCAATCCACTCGCGAATGCAAATTTGCGATTGAAATTCTGGAAAACTTACTACAAAATTCAATGGAAAGTTAGCAAAAATCATATATAACATCCCCATTTGGTTTCAACTAACATACTATGTGATCGAATCGCACTGTGAATGATTTTTAAGTGATAGCTGAATTTACCACCACCTTGCTAAATGACCTGAAGTGGTTTGAAAAAGCTTTATGTTGGATTTCGAGACAAAGATCCTTAGATTAATCATTATCAGATAACTGTGCTAACTTTAATATAGGTTACTGCAATTTCCTGAGTTCGATGCACATTAAAAAATAATCTTTCTTCTGTAGTAGACCTCTACATGTTTTTCTGTTGTTGTTGCCACTGTTGCTGTAACTAAGAGCATATCCCCTGAAACTGAGGATTTCTAATTTCAGGAGGAATTATTCCTTAGTGACTCTGAATGGTTTTCTCAAAAATGAAGTCCAATCTCAATTTTTTTTTTTTTTAAATTAGAGAAAGCAACTAAAGCTATGAAGCTAATATTCTTTCTGTTAGTGGTTATTCTCAGATAGGACAGCTTGTTTTGCAGTTTCCTAAAGAACATTAGGAAATCTTTCCAACAAACGGTTAATGTCGGGATATCTTCACAATAGCGCTACAGAACATTTTTGCGACCTTTCGAACAGCATCAGTTATATCTTCGGAATTATTTCTGGATTCTTTACTTGCGATTGGGGAGAGATGTGACAAAATGGGAGTAATCGTCTATCTTCGAAAACTAATTAATATAGCAAAGACGAACAGACTTTAGACATCTTTGTTTAAACAGAACTTTTCGAATTTACCATCCCTTATTCAGTACAAGGTTTATATACAAAACATTAGCGATACCTACATAATAGCATTCCAGAGCTCCTCTAGCACGAATAAGGTTGAAGAGCCTGTACTCTTCAAGGCACTGACTCAACCAGATACCGAAGGCTTGCCAAGAGGTAATTTCAGCCCCTTGTGTGTTGCAGCATTGTCCACAACTGAGCATTAGACGTTGGTTCCTGATACATTCATCTGATGTCTGACTCTGCGGCATCCGCGAGATATTAGATCGGCTTTAAATCTGGGGACCTTGGGCCATATGTCTAATCAGAGTATGATTAGACATATCTAACTTTTGGAGAATGAGGAAGTGCAATCTAAATAATTAACCAATTGGAGATAGCTGGTCCAAGACTATCACTAGTCAATGGCATTAGGCAAACAAGTGTCACCATATCATGTTCCTCAACTGAGACAATATATATATAGACATCCTTTTATCTCACCTGACACACCATTCTCAATGTGGGATTGAGATTATTCCCCTGATCCCAACCCTCTGTGTGGATCATTCAAATTTGGGGATGTTCATAGATATCAGTTGGAGTTCAATGTTTGTGGTACCAGAGGTTCAAGGCCAAACCAGGACCACACCCTATCCGAATTTCATAGTTGGGGTTACCCACTATTAAAACCATCAACCTGCACATCATAAATTATAAATGCTTGGAAAGCTGCATTATGGAGTGAGGATTGATGCTACATCCTCTGCAGAGTAGATGGACTAGTTTATAATTTTCAAACTGTAACTATAAACCAGCTATTTTAATAACTGGTTTATAAAAATGTATAACTTATTTATGACGTGCAGGTTGATGGTTTGAATATTTAGTTGAGTGTTGTTATATATACACTGTTGCCACTTTATTAGGAACAGCATTTAATATAACGAGTTGGATCGACCTTTGCCTTCATGGCCTGTATTCTCTGTGGCATTGATTCAACTAAGTTTCTAAAACGTTATTCTCAGTTGTTTTGTCCATGCTGCCACAATGGCATTACTTAATTATTGCAGATTGTTCATTCTACCTCATCCAAGAGATGCTATTGGGTCAAGGTCTGTGGACTGAGCTTGTCACTGAATAAAGGAAATTCACTGTCATGTTCTCGAACACGCTACATGCTTTGTGGAATGGTACACTATCTTGTTAATAGCACCCATTTGACAACAGGTTAAACGGCAGAATATGATCAGCAATGATAGGCTGTGGCATTCATGTGTTCAGCTGGTATGACCTAAAGTGTAACAAGAAAACTTTCCCCGACATCATTACACTTACACTAAGCGGTTATTCGGTAGCAAGGGTCCCTACTCTCAGTGTTGCCACCATATTCTGGTTCTGCCATCAGCATGTATTGATACATACAAATGGAGTTGTTAGACAAGATGATATTTTGTCATCAACCATTCAGTGTTGGAGATTATGCACCCACTAAAGCCACATCTTCAGAGCTGCACTTATGCACAGGCTCTAGCTGGTGCCGAGAAAAATTAGGGCAAATTTAAGGGGTTTCAAACAATAAGAGGGGGTGTTCAGGGTACTCTAGCACCTAGGAAAAAGTGCAAGTACAGCCTTGCATATCTCCATGTTCTTAGCTGACATTGGAACCTGGGATTGTGGTTTGCTCCTATACCATATCCGCGAGTTTGCAAACTGCATCATCCAAGATGTTCTGACCACCACTGCTGTACTGAGTTGTAGGCTTCCTGTCATGTTGCACAAACTTTGCCGTTATTCTCCGATTTCGTGCAGTGAGCTGCTTCTCTCCAGAGAACTGCAATTGGATTGAAGTTATCTGGCTATTACACCACTCCTGGTACACCCTAAACAGTTTTGTATAAGAGGTCCAGAAGTGTAAACATTTGAGCTACTATCGCCAACATTCTTACCACCATTAGTCACACCTTTCATCCAGACCGTCAGGAATAGTCCATTTCCCTAAAGAGAGAAGTGTCGCTAATAACATGACCACTCAGCATATTAAAGTTAGGGGGGTGTGGAGAATGGCTAACTAAAAGAAAAATTCTTGAGTTCTTAAGGGGCAACTTTCTCAGGCAATATGCAACAGAGGACTGTCTTAGATCTGAATCAGAGGATGATATTGGATAACTATGCAGCTCTTTGCTGATGATGCAAAGCACATGTTGTGGCTTTATAGGAGCAAGTTCTTTGGAGAGTGGAATGCATTGCCTGAAAGTGTGGGTTTAAGTAATAGTTTAATCTTTACGCATGAAAGCATCACCATGACGAATACTGTTTTGTTATTTATGTTAGCAGTCACTAGCAAAACAGATAACAAGACCAGCTTTGATGTAGTTTTTCACCAGCAGTAAAGATAGTAGTGTTAGTGGTTGACCAAATTAAAGTTACTTAAGTTTATTAAACTACACGCATACTTATACTTCAGATGATCTTAATGTGAAGGTAGTGAGATGTCGAGCAATTCTTTTGGTTTATATTAAACTGAACGTGTTACTCTAAGATGGTAGTTGTCTCCATAATTACAAATAGTGATCACCATGTGAAAGGATTGTATATCACTTATTAGGATGGGCAATTATTAGCTGATAACAATACAGTACTTGAATGTATTTTGAAGCAAATACTTAAAAGTAATCACTCTACTTATTTTGCTCATAAAAATTTTACGCAAAGCAACTAAGACAATCTGTAGATTACACACTATGTTGGATTAATTATGAGAAAGTGATAGTAAAAGGAAGTTAAATGCACACATTTTTTAAACTTGAACATATTTATCCTTTTATTTACACATGATTTCAAAGTTAAAATAATAATAACAGAAACTTTGGATTGCCATTCCATTCTTTTCCCATAACAGGCATGGCATTTCCATGCCATTCATAAAATAGATAAAACCATAACATTTAACATGAACAATGCAATGTCATTCAAAACAAGTTACCAAGCATACCCAAACTTCTGGATATAATGGATTTTATTTACATAATGGAATTTTAAAAATACCCCCCCCCCTCTTCCATCTAACAATCATGCTTTCTTTTTGAGAACTTTAACATGTTTAATATTTCCATACTGTTCATCAACAAACTCTAAACCAAGAGATTCAGCAAGAGCTTTAATATATTCCTTTTCAGTTGAAGTAAAACCACTTGAAAATGGAATTTCTGATATATTACTATCCTCAATAAAATTAGTCATATATTCCTTCATTTTCATTTTGAAATTTTCAGACACGCTAATTCGATCAGGCGAACGAATGGCTGTCACATCTGATTGACTGAACATCTTTCTACAAAATTCCTTTTCAAGCATTGCATGCTCCTTTTCTTTAGTATCTAATTTTAGTAATTCTTGTATTATTTCTTCATTCAGAGGTTCATTACGCTTTGCTTTAAGTAAATGTTTTCTAGCATTTTTAAAATCCCCATCGTATATGAGAGCCTTTGCATAACGGAAATGTGCTTTTGTGTTATTGCCATCTAGCTTCAGTGTTGCTCTTGCATAAGAAAGTGCTGGTCCAACTTCACCCATGTTCAAATAGCATAGCGTTAAATTTAAGTACATTTTCAGACAAAACGCATTGCGACGTTTGTCTTCATCTTCGTTCTGCACATTTACATTTTCCAAAAGTTGAGCAGCCCTCTTATATTTTGAACATGCTAACCCATACTGTTTTTTTGAAAATAAATCATTTCCTAATTGATGTTCTCCCCTGCAAACTGCAATAATTTTCTGAAAAGAAGCTTTCTTTTGATCCTCAGGCAGCATTTCTTCAAATTCAATTGCAGCAGCACTGTCAATAAAACTTATGAGCTCAATTTCATACAGTATAGTAGCATTTGGTGGAATACGAGGTGGGCATCCCATTGCACCATAAGCATATTCTGGAGGGACAAGAAATTCAGACATTTCTCCCTTTTTCATTGTTGACACTGCAATATCAAGACCAGGAATAACTCTTCCATCACCCAACCTAAATTAAAACATTCACATATATAAATTTCATACAAAAAAAAGCAAATCAATTACATATATTTTGACTTAATCAAATTTTTATTTATTAAAATGAATGTTAATTACCAAAGCTGTCAAATTTCTTATATTTCCCACGATGCTGTTATACAGAAATGCCTCAAATTCTTCTCAATTATAGAGTATGCTAAGTAATATCTTCATGCAGCATCAAAAATATGACAAAACTTAAATTATTGTTGGTGACATGATTTTTAAGCTGTATTTTAATTATGGTAAATGGAATTTTATATAATGTGTATTGAAAGAGGTGTATGCAAAGCTGTAAAACAGTGCTACAAAATTTCAACATTTCATTTTCAATTTACTTAGAAGTATCAAATCCTTCTGGATTTGATACTTCTGAGTTTGACTTTCATCATAATTTGACAAATTGAGTTTGTCAATTTGTCAAACAAAAAATATGTTTTCCCACTTTTTTTTTGTTTACACCATCACCTATGCCATATATTTGTTATAAGGTGTGATTAAAATACCTATGTGCAAAAATTTGAACATAAACTAGTGCTGTGCTTTTTTTTCTTTTTACAAGAACAAACTACTGAACAGATCATCAAAAGAGCACAGGATCTACTATAATTTGTTTATTGCTTGTCCCTCCATTTCAGACATACAGGAACTCAAATTACCTACTTCAGCTATTAGATCATTGTATGAGGGTGGTCTGAAAAGTTCTCGGCCTAACAATGAAAAAATAAATTTATAATTTCCACATAATCTCCATTAAGACTAATACATTTATTCCAGCATCATTATCCCGCCCCTGTAATGGTTCTCAGTAAGATCTGCAAAATACTCCTCTACAGCTGCAATCACCTCTTGATTCGAAGAAAAACGCTGACCAGAATTTTAGTTTTGGGAAGAGATAGGGAGTGAAATCTGGGGAAACATGGTGGATGTTCCGACAAATCATAGTGCAGATCCCTTAATTTTCACATTTGCCAAAATGCTTTTGTGGGCAGGTGCACTGACCTGATGAAAGATACAGCTGAATAAAACAAATTACTTGATAGAATGACTTGCAATTTCACATGGATGCTGACAGATGTACCAACTTAGGAAAAAAAAAAAAAAAACTGCTTGTCAATGGTGTTGCGTTGCCATCTATGGTCGAGGCCGAGAACTTTTCAACACCCTCATATATGTTACAGTTGTTAAATTTGACACTTACACAGTCTACAATGTAATCACGATTTAAGAACAGAGCGAGCAAATTAAAATCAACCTTTGTAAAAATTCTGGGTTATCAGCAACCCATTCTCCTAAACATTTCTTCAATCTTCATGAAAATAAAAGGCTTACATGAATTACTGACTCATTGGAGTGAGTCTTTTAAAGCCTTCAAAGTTTATGATGCTGATCCTCACTGCATAAACTTTACAGATCTTTCTTTTCCTCAATCACAACCATACCTTTTAGACAGTTTTAGGCAATATATTTCTGGCATTTCATATGTATTTAATGTTTTTTTCCTTCATTCACAAACACACTTCAAAGTCCAATGAGCATTTAACTAAGACTAAACAACATTCACTGCTTTTCATGGCTAATTTTAATCTTTATCTTAAATGTTTTATGTTTACAAGACCGATACTTATTGCCTCTAATATTAGTACTTTCATTTCCCCATCTGGTTTTATAAAACATTCAAATAAATGCACAAATAAGCACTGTTTGCATAGACAAATATGGCCATGCTGCCAAAACTGAACTGTTGGTTAGTAGATAGATAACAAAAGTAAACGTTCGTCAGATAATGCAAGAAAGTCTCAAATTACACTTATGAAAGGCAGTTTTATAGTATAATCTGAAAAATTGAAAATGTTGTAACTTATGCAAATGCTGTGTTCAATGAATGCCACTAAGCTCCAAGAACTAGTTCAGATAAAGTATCCATGTGATAAGGTCAAAAGGTTTCCCTCCACTTTTTTATTTTATTATAATGTCAGCTAAGTCCCAAATTGCAGTCCATCCTCACTTATTCAGTATCCAGGTTGATACATACAACAGGGTGCACTATAAGAAGGTGAGGATTGGACATTATTTCTGTGCATTCTTTGAAAATGTTATGCGGAGGTTTATCCCAGCTATCCAGCTTGATCTTTATATGCCTCTAAAATTAAGAGTATTAATTAAGAATGTTATTGAAGTAGTTTCGTTTTTGAACATTGTAATAACAAAAAAGTGGAGGTAAATCTTCAGTGATGTCACACAGAAACATTATCTGAACTGTTTCTTAGTCATAGAATTAGTGGCATGTATTAAACACAGCATTTGTATAAACTACATTTCAATTTTGTAGATTATACGTACATTCTAAAACTGCCTTTCCCAAGCCTAAGAACTTGTAATTCCTGAATTACAAGTTCTCCATTCTTTATGGTGAAATAATAACACTGTAATAACCAAGTCTGACAAAGGAAACGTAACCATACTCATGGATACCACCGACTACAATCACAATGTTTTACTGTGCAATAGATCCAATTATAGTATAAATGACAGATCAAACATATTCCTTTGATATTAATACTATTGAAAAGTTGCAGATTCATCATGCTTGTCCCCCATGTATTTATGGCCTTCCTAAGGTACACAAATCTGGTTATCCATTATTTCCAATATTTGATTGCATAGGATCTCCTACTTAGTATTTAGCAAAATAACTTTCAAAATTCTACAAAATTTTACTGGGAAAACCACCTTTTATATAAAAAACAGTTTTCACTTCAAATAACAATTTAAAGATCTTCTTCAAGAGTCTGAAATGATGGGTTCCTGTGATGTAGTTTCATAGTTTACAAATATACCGCTTCAAGAAACTACAGCTTTTACAAGATTTCCCTGCTGACATTGTCAATTTCACCAACTATTTTACTTGGCACAATAAAATATTCCAGCAGATTAAAAGGTACCGCAATGGGTAGTCCTATATGACTTATCTTGGCTGATTATTTGGAGCATTTAGAGAATCAGATTTCTGATACTATTTCTCCTTGACCTCACATTTGGTTATGTTTTTTGGATGACATCTTTGCAATCTTGACTTACTCTGAAACAAAACTACTTCAATTTCTGTATAAATAAAATCAATCCTTATATACTCACATCAAGTTCACTATCGAATATGAATTTAACAACAATCATCTCTTTGGATACTCTAATACATCATAACTCTGCTGGTAACATGAAATTTTCCGTTTGCAGGAAGCCATTCTTTACAGGCAGATATATACATGCATCTTCACATAAAATAAGTATTATCAAAAGCCGAGCATGCACAGCTTTTGATAATACTGTATGACGAGCACACACGTTTTGTTCTTCTGGGTCTCTTCTATTAGAACCAAAGAATATCTGGATTATATAAGATTTTTGGATTCTGTAGGTTCAGGCCTTGTTTTTCATGCCATTGATGCTAAACACAGAGTTCAAATTTGATTGTCTATGCTTGAATCATGTGAAGCCCTACGCCACCATCCTAATCTTAATCAGATAGACAGTATGATTATTTCTAAGTTTTGGGAAGTAACTGCTGTTAACTGTTTATAATTTTTGTATATTTTTATTTATTATTTTTAAATTAATTATACATCTATTCCCACTTCCTTGGACTCTAATGGTGTTTCTTCCTACCAGACTGTGGCGACCAAGACACATGATATTATGCACATGCTGTTGTATGACTAGCTCTTGTATTGAGTAAATGTTGTTACCAGATTTTTTTTTGTCTTCTCCCTGAAAGAAGGTCATGACATATTGAGCGAAATATATAGATGTAATAAATTATATTTAGTTTTTTCTCACGTGTCAAGCCATTATTCAAAAATTTATATCAAGCACTGTCTTACTACAGCGATGTCTGCTTACTCTTGCTAAGTTTTGAAGCAACTCTAACTATGACATTAAGAAATTCAAATGTTTTTAAAAATGAATGAGTTACCAGATAAGCTTGATGATAGTAATTGGCTTTGGTACATCTCAGGAATGTCAGTTGTCATAACACCTGATTTCAGATGGGGGGGGGGGGATATGAAAGAAGATTCAAAGGTTTTCAAGACATGAAGACAAATTCTCTACTTAGTATTGCATTTTTATTTAACATTAACAAGGCAAGCAGTAATGTTCAAATGGACCTTAAAATCCAATGCAACTTGGTAATGAAAGAAATGTCTTGAAATCGATATTCCTCTTTATTTCTATTACTAGGCAAGCAACTTTTGCCAGAATGTGTCAATCTGCCACAAGGAATGCAGTAATATATATGACAGTACAACCTTTACACAATAATTTATTTATGGATATCAAGAATAAAATGGTGCAAAGATCAAGATTGACAACCAATGTCTTTCATTACATAAACAACCCTAACATTAACTTGCATCACAGAAAAGATGGCAATTATCTAAGCTTTGAAATCCTGATTTAGTGGGTTTTTTTTTTTTTTTTTTTTTTTCCCTTTCAATGGTTTAAAGAAGCAAAGTAAACAAACTGAAAATTATGTTCTCTCAGCATACCCTTCTTCCTTAAACAGCCCTTTCCAAGATTGGAGTTTGACATGCCTGATGTACAGGAAGGCAGACATACCAAGAATTTTAAAGGCTTTTGGTACACCACTGAATGAAAAAGGTCGCCAAGTTTTTAAAGAAGCAACTGAGAAAGTTACTGATATGTGTTTGTGGTAAGACAGGTCAGAAGTAAATGTTACTGAGAGAAACATCTTATTTTGTCTGGCAATCTGGATATTATCAAAAGGTGGACCCCCCCCCCCCTCCCTCCCCACCAAGAAAGATGGCAGGATTGTCTAGATAGCATTAAAGGTGATGGTTATCCTCACCCTGTTGATAAGTGGTTCTTTTTCTAAAGGAGATGTTTGGTTCTTTAAGGTTGGTTGAATAAGCAGGAATGGCAGCATACTCTGTCGACAGTAAAACTATATGTGGGACCCAATATTTTGGACATGTGACCTTTATCACAAATATGCCTTGGATAAAGATCATTTCATCATGTGGAAGGAAACAGGACTACATAACTCTCAATTTAAAGCACAGAGACTGTTCTGTGGTTTGAGTTTTACAAACTCAGTCAAATTCAAACAAACTGATAGCACGATCAAAATTTGTGGTGCACTGCCTTATCACCCCATCAGCAGTAATCACAAAAGATTACCAGAGAGAGCATGTGTCCAAGCATGTGTGATTGTCCTAATTATCAAGGTCATTTCATTCTTAGGCTTCAAAATTGTATAACTTTAACAACAACTACCATGGATTCAATGCCCATAAGTGTCTGATGTCATCTTGATAAGATTCTTCCACTGCATTCTATTTTGTGCACAGAGTTTCCACACCATTTGACGATGTCATCGTCCCATTCTCTGTTTGGTCTTCCTCTTTTGTTCTTTCCTTCAATCATTCCAACCAGCAACATTTTTTATTTTCTCTCATCATTCATTCTACATATATGGCCAAACAGACGTATTTCTGTATCAGGTTTTCTTTTGGTTGTATTCGTCTATAGATTTCTTCACTGTTCACTTTCTGGATCCAGTTTATCCTCAATATCTTTCTATAGCACTTCCTCTTGAATGCCAATATCCTCCTTTCAGATTCTCTCAGGAGTACCCAGTCCTCACATCCATAGAGCATACTGCGGAAGATACAGGTTTTCACAATGCGCAGTTTAGTGTGCATCTTTATAGCTTGACTCTTCCATATTTTGTCCATGGCTTTTAAGATAGCTGTTGCTCTGGCTATTCTAATTTTTACCTCTATTTTTGGGTCCAAGTCATGCATCATGTGGCATCCAAGATATGTGAAGTGTTCCACATTTTCCAGTTGAAATCCTTCAATGGTAACTTTGTTCAGTAACCTCCTGCTGTCTGAATATCAGTTTTAATTTTTTTTCAAAATTGACATTTAGTCTCCATATCTTTTTCCTTCTGTGTAGTGTTAGCCAGTGTCCCTTTCCAGCCTTGCCTAAAGCATCTTCTTCAATCAGGATGATGTCATCTGCAAAGTAGAGGTAGTTTATTCTTATTCCATTTATTGAAATGCCTCCACCTTCTTCTTTGATCTTATCTAGTGTCCTTCCCAGATGTGTGATGAAGATAGTTGGTGATATTGGGTCCCCCCTCATCTTGTGCCTTGACTAGCAGCAAACCAATCTCCAGTCACGCCTGCTATCATGACTGTTGCTTGTACTTAGCTGTTTATATCTTGCAACAGGCAGATCAATTTATTGTCCACACTATAGGATTCCAAGATAGCCCACGTTATATTTTGGTCAATATTATCAAATGCTTTTTCGAAGTCCACGAAACAACAGTATATCTTTTTATTCTTTCTTCGAGCTTTCTCTGCTATTAGTCTTAATGCGAGTATTTGTTGCACAGTACTTCGATCTTTTCGAAATTCCAGCTTGCTCATCAGGAAGATGTACCTCCATATGACCCTTCAGGTGTTCTGTAAATATTTTCATCAGCACTTTGCCAAGATGACTCATTAGTGCAATAGTTCTGTAATTGGTGAAATCTAAAGCATTGCCTTTCTTATGAACAACAAAGACTGATTATTTTTACTCTTCAGGGACTTACCCTGATCTCCATATTTCATTGCATAGATCATACATTTCTTTTACAACCGATTCTCCCCATTTTTTAGCAGCTCACCTATTATGTTGTCATTTCTTGACATGTTTTATAGCCTTATTCACCTCCTCTTCCAAGATGTCATTTTCAAAGATCTCTGGTGGTGGAGAGATTTCTTTTAGTTCTTTGATTACTTCTGTTGCAGTATTATTTAGTTGATTTTTATATAGTTCACTGCAATAACTTTAAAGTGATTTGATAATGCTAGCTTTAGATGGCAAAACATCTGCATGTAAATTTTTAATTAGTAAATTAAAATCATTCCAGTCCTAGATAGTTTTTTAAACATAGAACTTTGACATGAGTGAGCACAACATGCAACAGCTATGGAAACATGAATATGGGAATCCAGTGAATGACTAGGGAAAAAACAGGTCATCATATGAGACCACCATTCAACTTACTGGAGGTCTGAAGTGGTGGCATGAGAAAAGTATTTAGGCTCTATAACAAAGTATAAGAGTACCCACTGAAAAGTCTTAACTAAGCTCTATAAAATAAATATGCAATAGTGAGAGGAAATTATATCAAGAAACTAATAAATGATTGCAGTAATATTCTGCCACTATTACTGAATGAAATCTTCTTGCTTGTGATCGACCTTTGGACAACTGCCATGAAAAAGTTTAGGGACTCAAGTGGTTGCTCTTAATATCCCTAAGACATTTCACAAAAGTGGCACAAAGGCTTTATTAAGAAAACTCCCATCACATAGTCTGTCTTAATGGCTCATCAAAGTTTCTGCTTGAACACATGTACGATGATGAATACATCTTGAAACGATGAAATTAATACTTGTGTTCCACAAGACTGTTCTTTCGCTTACTCTCTTTCCCTCTATACATATCAATGACCATCTCCAATGTATTGTAAATTGCTTCTACAGTTTTCTCAGCATTCAAGAAATTAGTTCCTTTCTCTCTTGCATTTCAGATATTATTTTAACAACTATGAATCCTATACAAATCAGAAACACATCGTTGTTGAATTCTGCTCTCAACATTTGGGGTGGTACCATTAAGTTTTCTAATAAGCCTCACCTCAGAACAGTAGAAATTAGTTTGATCTTCCCAACCAGCCATGAAAATGTAATAAAGTACCACCATACACTTTGCATTCATATTTTGGTTGATGGATTGGCCAGTTCAGTTGGCTAATGATTCCTCCAAACCACGACCACCACACACACACACACACACCATATTCACTACACTGCTGCTGTTACTTGCATTTTACACAGATATTGATGTCATGGTCACACTCTTAATTGGCATCAACAATTATTCAGATCACTTCTCTGAACATGCAATGGCAACTGAATGCCTTTTCAGTTCGATTTCAAACATCTCTTTCTCTACTGCTGTCGTTTGGAACTCCTATCTTATTTCATAAAGAGCCACAATTATATTTGCAGGTCATTGAATGCATTAAAATTCTTTCTTCCCATCCTGTAATCCACAGTACAACAGGCTGAACATCTGCTAAGTGTGAATTTACAAGCTCAGCAGCAGCCTGTTATGGCATAAAAAATAATTTCAATCAGAAATAATTATAACTTTATATTTTAAACTGCACTCTACTAATGAAATACTTACAGAAATCTGTGTGGTTTAGTCCTCAGTCTAGAAGAATCAAAAGGAGTGTCATCATATTCAACATAGGCACTATAGTGAATAGTAACCAAAGATTTGTCAGGAAGCTTTACTCCTGTACCTGGCTTAATTTCCTAATAACAGTAATGAAACAATCTGTATCACTAAATAATACCACAGACAATAAAAATTATAAGCAATTACATTTTAATATCCTATTTAATTTAATGCACCTATCTTATAACAGTTGTAACTGCAGAATTTATTACTTCCTATCAAATGTCTACACATGGCACTGATATGATACAGACTTTGTAGCCCATTATATTTATTCTAATCAACAAATCAGTTTAAGCTGATAAATGTTTTCTCTGCTTTCATGTATATTTGCTTCTTAACACGCTAACTGCCAACTATGAGTATACTTGTAGTTGGTATATGAGCCTCACAAGCCAATTACGAATATTACAGACCTCCTATGCCAAGCACAAGTTAACCCATAGTATAAGCACGTTAATTTGGACCCTTGGCTTGCGAATAAAGTGGAGAGAGCACGGCTAGGGGGTTGGAAGAAGGAAAATAATTTCGGCAAAAGTATAGTATATTATAAGATGTATTGTTGCATAAACTGTGTATTTATTAATGCAAATAAAACAATAGTTTGAAGTTTTTTCAACATTTACATATATTTATATATGACATAATCATCATCTGAGTCATCGCTAGAGTCGTCTGTAGGATTATAATCATCTTCAGAATTGGAACCAAATAATTCATTCCATTCATTGTTGCTCATATTAGCATAAACTTCTAATTCTTCATCAGTAAGCTTTCTTTTACTGGCCATGACATAATTGAAGGTTGTTATTTAGATCATTTTAAGCAATTGTAAGACTAGATGCAATAAACCTTACTGCACTGAATGCTAAACATCACTGACTCTGAACTCAAGTTACACAGTCATTAGTGCATGTAAGACACAGATGGGGGGGGATGATACAAGATTACTTGTAGTTGGCGTATGAAACAAAATTCTGTCTGATAAGCCCGCTACCAGCTTATATATATTTAATTATTCCTGAAATGAATTACTACTCTTGGATTTCAATCCATGCATAGTAATTATATAAAAACACACCACAAAAACAGAATTACAGGGCTGAGTGGTTTCACAAGCTCTTCCCTTGTTTTGGGTACTCTAATTAGTGCAGTCCAATATCAAGATGTAGAGACTTGTTTCACATATGTTCTGATAAAGTATATTATACCAGGACTATTTTGAAATTTTTGTAATAACACTGTTTTAATGTTGTCTTCTTACATTTCTTTGGGCCTGTGGATGTGTTCAGCTACAGTAGCTATATCATACTTACTTTCTCTTTTGACTAGCCAAAATTCACAAAGATTTTGAATGAATTACAATCTGGGAGTTACTGTAGAAATAACTAGTGAAGAAAAGTAATTAACCAGGAAGTGATTTTAAAATGAAAAGAAACTGGCTGTGCAGGCTAAAGGCAGCTCAAAAAGAATGAATGTTGAAGAATAACTTTACTGAATGCAGATGGTGCCCTTTTATCAGAGACAGATACAATAGTTCAAATAATGAGTGCTCAGTTCACCAAAATCTATCAACCTGGTGTATATAACATAGAACACAGTGCTACCAAAAGGTGCATGAGAAGAAGGTTCTAGAGCAGTTGAATAACTTAGATAAGAATTCAGCAATTGGGAAAATGGGATATCAGCACAAGTGCTAAAGGAATGTTCAGCCAAACTGGCTAGGTCCTTTATAATTTCAGTCTTAGCTCAGGAAAGATCCCAAAAGAATGTATGACAATCCCATTACACAAGAATGGTGCAAAGACTGATATGTAACTATTGATCTAGCAGTATCTCTGGAGTAAATATTTTAGAGAAGTTAGTGAGAACTGCCATACAGAAATGGGTGGACAAACAAGATATATACTTTGCATGGGATAGCATAGGTTTAATAAAGGGAGGTCACGTTACATATTATGAATATTTTAGAAGTTAGTAAGAACTCTTAAGTCTAATGATTGTCTTGTATATTTCTATTTTAACTCTGCTAAGCAGAATTTCGAAAGATAATAAATTACATAGTGAATAATAAGATTTGAGACATGTATTATAGATTGTATTTCTGTAATCCATGTTCCAAAATATTTGAAGTTTTTTTGAAGAAATTTAAAAATTACAATAAAATGTAATTTTTAAATTTCTAGTTATCAATATCAAACTAATCAATTTTCCTTTGGTTATAGTTTCTACACACTTAAACATCCAGTTTTATCTTGGTAAATTTGTAATCCTAGTTTTGCAATATAAGTTGCTTTCTGAATGTCTTGCAGGAAGATATCTGCACATCCCAATATTACCTATCTACTTATTTTCTACAGTTTCTCTAATACATTTTTTTAAAAAAAGCTAAATTAAACCAGACGGGTGAAAGGGAATCTAAAGCAAAAGATTCTGATCTACTTTTGTTAACCAATTATCCTGCTTTCGTTGTCAGTGGTGAAAATATTTTAGTACATGATCACAAAATTTTGTAATACATTATA
Source organism: Typopeltis vanoorti (assembly GCF_054136105.1). Classification (NCBI taxonomy): domain Eukaryota; kingdom Metazoa; phylum Arthropoda; class Arachnida; order Uropygi; family Thelyphonidae; genus Typopeltis; species Typopeltis vanoorti. The sequence goes on from NC_143557.1 coordinate 109,264,860, forward strand.
TGAGCAAACCCTTGTGTAATTTTTGCATTTATTTTCCCCCCAAGTTTATTATATATTGATAGGATAAGAGATTCTTTCCATTCTGAGAGTATCTCTTAAATTTATCCATTTATGTATTTCTAGAATTAATTCACTACTACCATAACACATTTGATGAGTTCAGTTATTATTCTGAGTACCTGGCGCTTTGTTGTTTGAGTTGCTTTATACTTTCTTCTATTCTAACAAGTGAAAATCTAATCATTTGTTTTATTTCGATATTGCATATAGTATTCATTTCTTGTATGCTTGTATCCCTCCCTCTTAATTTTACCATCGATTAAGGAAGATGAATTCACTTATATAACCATTTCAAAAGGTAGCAATAAGGATAGTCCTTATGATAAAGCATTAAAAAAAAGATGACAATCAGTTCAGAAGCCATTAGTCTTACTGAGGGGGGGGGGGGGAAGAGCAATACCCAATTCTAAAAAGCTTTAGTCAATCACTTTCATTTCCATTTCATTATTCTAAAGCATCGGTTCCCAACCAAGTATGCATACTCCCCCTCCAGTGGATATGTGCTAGGCCATTCAGGGATACACAAAAAATAATCTAATCGCAGAAAAAAGGATTTAAGATTGTATCTTGCATCTTTTGATGCACCGAACAAAAGTGTCAGTATTTAAAAACAGCTATTTTAAAAACAAGGGGAACAATTTATAGAAATGGGTTTAAAAGGGGTACAAAAGTGGAAAAAAGTTGGGAACCACTGTTCTAAAGCTACAACATATCGTAGCCATATTTTTGGTTTTGGTTCAACCAAAAATATGGCTACGGTATATTGATGGAATTACTCTGAATCCTTGGTACCTAGAGCACATAAATTTTGTTCCTCTGAAGAATGTTTAAAACAAGAATTGGAATTGGATATTATTAAAGAAACAGCCTTATTAAATGGATACAATCCAAAAAATCATCAGCCACTTCCCTATACATCAACCCAGATCAGAAGAAACCTGCAGGATTTCCTATACCATATATCAAAGGCATCTCAGAACGTCTGTCAAAAATTATGAAGAAATACAAACTCACTGCCCTATAAGCCAATCAACCAGATCCACAATTTGCTACCTTCTCCAAAAGAAACTCTCACTTATGATGCTACCTGGCATATACAAAGTCCCATGTTCTTGTAAGATGTCTTACTACAGACAAACAGGAAGATCTTAAGTAAATGCATCTCCGAACATCAAGACTACATCCATCTTACCAAACCACAAATCTGGCTATTCACAACATGGGGTTGAAAACCCTAACCATAGGATCCAATGGAAAAATACTAAACTGTGACATAGATCCTTATATAAACATGGGCGTTTATATAAAGAAAGTGCTGAAGCCTTACACCACAGATCCAATCTGAATTGTAATGACTATCTCACTATCCCAAAAGTCTGGGCAACTATTATCCTCAATTGTATAAAATAAATTTATTGGATATATTTTAATTTAATGTCTGCACGGTTAGCTTAGTGGCTATGCGCTTCGCAACCATATGCCTGGGGAAGGAGTGTCCTAGGTTCGATTCCCGTCGGTGACATGAGGAGCTGAAGGATCTTCCTCAGCCATAGCCAAGTTAGCCAGTCTTGGGCATGGACACCAGGGTTTTTTCCCCAGTTTATTCTGGGGTTTTTCATCCCACAAAGCAGGCAAACTGGCCTTGAGAACTCAACACTACAGACCATAGGATACACCAGGGCATAAGGCTGACCACCTTATCCTGTAAACGGAGTGAGGTCCGATGATCAATGGACCCTCGACACTGCAAGGTAAAAGAGGGTATAAGGAAGATGATTTTAATTTAATTTTAATTACAGCCGATTTTTTTCCCCCAAATTCAAACATTTGCACTAACTGTTCCTTTGAATGTTATTTCTAGTATTGTTTGTAATAACTGTACTTTAAAAATATCCACATATTATTAAAATTTCGTTACTATGGTATAAGTGTGAATTTTTTTAGTTATGAATACTCCACAGGTTTCACTATATAACAGAACCCATCTATATCCTGGTCTTCCTCTAGGATTTTTAACTGCTATTTTTGTTTACTTCAAACATTTGTTCTGCTAATCTTTCATCTCCCATTCTATTCAACTGTTCACACATAATTCTTGAAGATTATCAGTGTTCGTTACTAAAATCTTCATTTTTAATATGGTTTTGCCAATGATGAATCTGTTCATCCAATAATGTTCCTTGTATCAATGGTTTCCAGTCTGAAGGGACAGTATGAAAATAATGCCTCCTATTCTTCTCTCCGTTTCAATTTGAGCAGAGCAGAAAACTTTACATGTCGCTAAATGGAGAGTAGTAGTCTAGTTCCACTGCACTGAGTGGCACTAAAATCAGAGAAAGAAACAGTCTTCTGTGGACAGTCTACCCAGAGGAAGACTATCATGTGTAAATGGGACATCATATCAAGCAATACATAGTCTCTATTTAAGTTGTTAGGAGTTAGATTTGAAGGAGATACAAGATGGTTTGAGATAAAAGCAGGTGTACAACAAGGGTGCACATTATCTCCACTATCATTCATTATCTATATAGATCACATTATGAAGGTAAGTGGTTTTAAATCTGATATCGAAACTGGTGATGTTAATCTTAGCTCTTTTCTTTATGCAGATGATATATTTCTGAGTAAATCCAGTACAAGTCTACAGGACTGACTAAATTGAACAATTTAATCAGCAACAAAAAAAAAAAAAAAAAAGATATTTTTTTATTGCAAGAACAAGTAAAACATATGGAAATAGACAACAGAATTAGCAGAGCTGGTATGGTAAGAAATCAACTGAATAAATGTATATGGAATAAAAAAGAAATTAGTTAAAACACTAACTTAGCTGTATACAAGACAGTGTTCAAACCAATTTTAACTTTTGGTTCTGAGAGCTGGATTAGAAATAAATCACCCGACCAAAGACTGGAGACCTTAGATATGAGAGTTCTAAGAAAGATTAATGGAGTGAACAGATTGCATTAATGGCATCATCACATCAAAAATGAGGGTATTAGAAAAGAACTTGCCACCATTGACATTCAGGAATGTGTTAGTAGAGATAATCTCAAGTGGCATGGTCACTTAAACAGAACAGGAGAGATAAGATTAGCAAAACAAGTGTTCTCTGCTAGGTTGGCAGGGAAAAGACCCAGAGGAAGACTAAGATGTAAATGGATTGATTCAGTAAAATTGCCTTAAAAGACAGAAATATAAGATAACGTTGGAGTCTTGACGGAGATAACAGATTAATTTGGAGGAAAATTGTTGATTGGAAGTTAGTAATGGTGTAACCTTTTCATCCTGTACACCCCTGAGGGTTCATATCAAGAATTTGGTGATGACGATAAGCCTATTAAACCATTCATTTGTTGAAATTAAAAATATCGTACGTCAACAACTACTTTTTGTTTTCATTATGGGTTCACGGACAATTCATCGTGCAAACTATTCATTGCAGAAAATTGAAATGATACTGCATTGATATCGATATATGAAAAGTAAATGCAGTGCAAGATAAATTTCACAAAATATAGTTTTTTTTATGTATTTAAATTTTAATTAGATTTTCATAATATTTTTATTGTCATGTTGTACCATCATTTTATATTGTGGAATGTGTTAACAGAACTAATCTCAGGTGGTATGGTCACTTAACAGAATAGGAGAGGAAAGATTAGCAAAACAAGTGTTCTCCGCACAGGTTGGCAGGAAAAAGACCCAGAGGAAGACCAAGATATAGGTGATACAATAGAAAGTGCTTTAGAAGACAGAAATAAAGGATTTGCTAAAGTTGAAGATGTCTGACAGGTTGATTTTGGAGGAAAATTGTAGATAGGAAGTTAGTGATGATATAAATTTTTCATGTAGTACTATCATATCCTGTATATTCCTTGAAGGTACATGTCAGGAATTTGATGATCATAGCATTTTTAATTCTTATACAGTGAAAGTAATATTTTATTAATCGGCAAGTTTCCTCATTTCTGTGTCATCTTCAAAAGATATAAATATTCCTTCTTACTTAGATTCTACAGGTTCTGTTGATGGAATATTAATATTTACAAAACTGGAATCGGGTGGTTTAGAGAGAAAGGGCACAATATTTAAGAATATTTATTCTGCAAACTGTTCACTATTTTTCTGCACACTTAGACACCCATCCAGATGTGTTATATAATATACATTTTATCTGAACTAATTCAGAAGATGAGGTGTGTCAGTTATTGAATACATGTGTATTTTGAAAATGACTACTGTTCCTGCATAGGAAAGATATGTTGTAAGCTGTTATCATTTACAGTCTTAGTTTAAGATCATAGGCACACTTTTGAGTAATTGTGAGTAATCATCAAATTCCTGATATATATATATATACCCTCAAGGGATGTACAGGATATGATAGTACTGCATAAAAAACTTACACCATTACTAACTTCCTATCTCCAATTTTCCTAAAAAATCAATCTATTAATTGTATTAAAGAAAATGATAATAAAATGACATGCATGTCTCATAATGATGTAAATCAGCATATGCCAAATTGTCATCTGCAGCTGCAATTCTAGTCTACCTTTTCCTCCAGTGCTAGTATTTTCAGACAACGAAATTCATCACTCACCTAAAAACAATGGGAGAGGGTACACTATCTAGTCAGTTGTTAACGACACAATATTTCTGATTAAGTTTATTTCTCATCTCATCTTCCTTATACCTTTTTTTACCTTGCGGTGTCGAGGGTCCATTGATCATTGGACCTCACTCCGTTTACAGGATAAGGTGGTCAGCCTTATGCCCTGGTGTATCCGATGGCCTGTAGTGTTGAGTTCTCAAGGCCAGTTTGCCTGCTTTGCAGGATGAAAAACCCCAGAATAAACTGGGGAAAAATCCTGCTGTCCACGCCCAAGACTGGCTAACTTGGCTATGGCTGAGGAAGATCCTTCAGCTCCTCACGTCACCGACGGGAATCGAACCTAGGACACTCCTTTCCCCAGGCATATGGTTGCGAAGCGCATAGCCACTAGGCTAACCGCGCGGTTAAAACGTCAGATGAACTGGCGGAAAAAACCCTGCTGCCCACGTCCAAGACCGGCTAACTTGGCTATGGCTGAGGAAGATCCTCAAATTCCTCACGTCTTCGACGAGAATCGAACCTGGGACACTTCTTCCCCAGTCATATGGTTGCGAAGCGCACAAGCACTAGGCTAACCGCGCAGACTGCAGTTTATTTTTGAACGGTTTTCACAAGAGATGTAATTAATTATGTATTTCACTTTTTTGGGGGCATGCATCAATATATATATATATATATATATATTTTTCCCCCCCAGCAAAGAAGACTAAATATAAAATTTCTTAGTGTCATAAAATACTAGTATTGGAGGAAAAGGTTAATAATGATAGTATTTATGTAATTTTATAATCATCATCATCAAATTCCTGCCATGTACCCTCAAGGGGTGTACAGGATATGATAGCACATGAAAAATTTACATCATTACTAACTTCCTATCTACAATTTTCCTCCAAATTTTATAATTGTTTTCTTTAATATAATTACTCCAAAATGCACACACAATCTTAACCACGTCGCCGTCAATATGGATAAAATACATCACTCCTCTACACTTCATATCCATCATATATTTCAATGTAATAACAATGGTATTACAATTTTAACATGCGCTTCGCATCCATGGTAACCTGGACGTATATATATATAGTAACCCCCCCCCTTTTTTTTTTACACTTTTCAGAGGACCGATGGAAAAAAGTGTAAATAGCAGGAAATGTAAAAAAACATTTAAAAAAAGGCTAAAAGATGACTTATTGCTAGTATGTGAGTCTACATACTAGATTACAAAATTTAATAACTGAAAATAAATGAATTTACAATTACTTACATTTATTTATTTAAAAAATCTTTAATTCTTGACTGTTTTTGCTTTTTTTTTTTTTTTTTTTGACATAGCGCCAAATTGCTTTGTATTGAGTTCAATGCTCGACTTGTTTTTTACTATCGTGTTCAAAGTGTACACGGAGAGTCCAAGATCTTTTGCTAAATGCACACATGTTCCGTCATGTCAATCTATACGCCGCAGAATTGCCATCTTTTCTTCTACCGAAATACATTTTCTTTTTTTTTCTTCTCCATGTTACTAACATGGATAATCCACCACCACAACCTGAAAGCAACTTTCACAACTTTCAAATTCTGCAATATCAATTCGTACCGTGATTGAAAAATCATGGTATCGCTCATCACTAACGCAAGCGTGCAAGTCACCGTGATGGTGGAAACAAAACTACAGCCGAAAGCAACGCCATCTGGGAACAGAAATGTGCAGATTTCTGCAGAAATCGATTCGAAAATCAGTATTGCCACCCGAGAAAAAACACAAATCACGGGAAATAACGTCCACATCAAGTTGTTAATGGCGGGAAAACAATATATCGTAAGAATAGGATTTAAGACGGGACCAACGGAAAATTATGTAAATGGCAGGAAAACGCAAATTGCGGGAACGTAAAAACGAGGATTTACTGTATATACGTCTTGGCCATTGGATGGTCAAACTAGCTCTGCAAAAGATAGCAGAATACAAGATGTCTTTACTATGCAGGAAAAGTGCAGTGATTTTCAATATACATGTGTATTCAATAACTGAAACACATCACTTTCTGAATTAGTTCAGATAAAAAAAATATATCACACTTAGATGGATGTCTAAATGCACAAAACAGAAATATAGTGAATGGTTAGAAGAATAAATATTCTTAAATATTTTATTTCCTCTAATAACTATTCTGACTATTAATAGTTAGAATAGTTAATAGGAATATGTAAATAGTTAATTATAAATATTAGTTGGAAATAGCTTTTATCTCTAAATATTAAACGGTGTCCTTTCTGCCTAACCACCCTATCCCAGTTTTGTAAAAATTAATATTCCATTTATAGAGCCTGTAGTATTCAAGTAAGAAAGAATATTAATAATTTTATATGGAATAAAAATTTCAGAATACATATAATCAAAATAATAAATAATACATAAAATATTTCTTTTTTTATGGGAATGACGACTGTAGGATTTCAAATTTTCTTGCAAAGAATTTTCCCACGATGACTTTTCCCACAATTAATTGTACGGACACAATTATGTGTTTGCACTTGCACTTTTTTTTTTTGGCGCTATGATAGTACTACATGAAGTACTATTAGCTTGCTATCAACAATTTTCCTCCTCTTATCTGTCAGGACTAATACTGCCTGACCTGCTTCACTAACTCTTCCTCTCCCATTCTGTTAAGTGACCATACCAACTAAGATTACCTTTGCCCACACATTCCTGAACATTAACAGTGTCAAGTTGCTTCGTAATATTTTCATTTTTAATATGATTTGATTGTTGATGCCACCTGTTTCCTCTCTTAATTTTTCTTTGCACCGATATCAGTAGTGTCTAATATGATCACTGTTTCATTTCTAACCCAAAATTCCAAATCCATAAGTTATAACTGTTTGGAACAACGTCTTTTATACAGCTACTTTGGTGTTCTATTATTCAAATGATTGCCTACCACTAGAAAGCTGCAAGATTAAGGAGCTGATGCTAATTCAATTAAGTAATATTTCAACAGACTTAGCTTAGAGAAATTAATGGGCTTTTAGTTTTAACACTCAGTGCAACCTATTGCACTTTGGAGATATTAAGACTACATACTGTATTGTTGGACATGTGCTTCATGAAGTGGATGAGAGGTGATATGCAACCTGTTTAAGTTAGTGAGTGGATTTTAATGGGTGAGAGACCTTCCATCCCCAAGTTATATAAGATATGGTGAAGAGGAATGCAAAGATTGGATTTTTTAGGTGGAGAGTGATCAGCGACTGGAATACATTGAAAGCACATTCTTTAGATACAAATGAGTTTAAGATTCAACATGATATAACTATCATACATATTCTAGTGGACCTTCACCAGAATGTCAACTATGGAAATTGCTATAATAATTTGTGTAGTATAACCAGTAAACTTACCCTTTTTAGAATTTCAACACCATCAAAAACAGGCTTCATTTTTTTTGCAATTGACTCAAATGGAGTTGGTGGATTTTCTTCATCCTCTTCTTTTTCTTCTTCATCATTTAAGCCATTCAAACATTCAATTTTCAAAGTCTTCAATAACTCGTTCTGATCAAAATAGTTGTTTTCATTTGTTTCATCGTTATATGGCTTATCAGCATCCACATCAAGTTCAAAATCAACCCCACTTTGAAGATCACTGAAAAACAGAAAATTTATCAAGGAAAAGCATAAAAATATCAATTTAGATGTTTCTACAATGCAAAAAATGACAGCCAACTAACTGGTTATACCCTAGCGTCCAAAACCTAACGACGAACACTATTTCTGAAGATTACAACTGCAAATGCACATGAATCAGCTTGTGGCAATTTGTATAAATGATGATTTCAAGTAGAAAGTGGGTATACATTCAAATTTTCAAATTGCATGCATAGGGATCACGTGACAGCACTCAACAGGATAAAAGGCTGTGCTAAATGAATTGTTTGAAGGAAGCTCTTCTGGCGAAGGAATAAAGTGGCAAACTTGAATGTCTTGTAATGTCTAAGACATCATCTAGATAATTTCATGTGGGGAAGAATTATTGGAAAGATTGAAGACCACAGATCAACTGATATTGCTAGAGAGTTTGGAATCTCACATGGAATCTAGCATTGTATCCAGGTTCTGGACAGTTCTTCAAACCAACGGAATGCATTCCAGAAATTTGCTAAGAGGTTGCACTCGCTCTACCATAGAGCATGAAAATAGATTTTTGGTTATAACAACAAAATGTAATCAATGAACCATGGCAGGTCAGCTCCATTCAAGCACAGGTACATAGATATCTCAACAAACTGTGACAAGTAGGCCTGTAGTCTGCATCCCTTAATGTGTAGCTCATTGTAAAGCATGCTTTCAGTGGTGTATCCATAAAAATTGAACAAGACACCAATTGGCTAAAGTACTCTTCACAGATGAGAGAGTTGTTTTAGTCTTTCCTCTGATTCTAGACCACACTTGATTTGGCATGAAAGTGTTACTGCTTATCATTGCCAAAATGTTCTTGAAAGAGATAGATATGGTAGTGCTGGGATCATGGTGCGGGAAAGCATTATGCTTAACTTCCCCAACCAGCCATTATGTCTATAGATGTTCAGCTAAATCTGGATATGATTCTGCAACACCTATTGAATAACATAGACAAGAAGTGCAATTTGGTCTCACTATTTCATCTGCCTTGGCTGGTAGGGAGGTTAATGGATGCAATGAGCTACAAGTGCTGGAAAAAAGGGACTATGACTGGTGAACGATATTGCAATGAAGTTCTTCAATGTCATGTTCGCCTGTTCCATGGTGAAATAGACAATAAATTTATTTTTATGAATGACAGTGCCACATCACATCATACATGAGCATTGGAGATATTAATTGAATTGAGTGGCCAGAGCACTCCACAGATCTCAAACCCCCCCCCCCCCCCGAAAATATTTAGGACACAACAGGGACATGCATTGCTGCTGGAAATTCCAGAAAACAAAGCCTTATCCATGCTCTGAAGGAGGAGGAGTGAGCCAATTTGCTTTAAGAACTCCTGAATCATCTGGTGCTAAGCATAATATGATGTTGTCGAAGCTGCATTGCAGTTCAGGGTGGACACATTCCCGAAATGCAGAGAGACATTTCAGTCTCTCTACAGTTTTCTATAAGCAGCGTACATTAACACCTTAACTATGTCCTTAGGAAAATTGCCAAAAACATATTATAATTTAATTTGCACAAAATTCATAACACTATTTTTTGTGAAATATAATTTATTGGTATGCTGGCAATAAATTGATGTCCACATTTGGTCTCAAGCCATGAAAATTTTTTTCATATACAGGTAAAAATGTAGTTCGTCCTTAGCTTTTGGACACTAGCATACAAAACGAATGGTCATGCACTGGCTATCTATCTATCTCTACCGTCCATCTGTTACAGACGGGGCGGGTCTCCTCCTAATGAGGAGTCACAGTGAAATAATGCAGCTGGCACGTCACTCCTCTGCTGCATCCCTAATGGAGGTATTCATGACTGTAGTCCGTGTGTGTTTATGGGGGCCAGTTTGCCTGCTTGTGGGATGAAAACCCCAAGCTAAACTGGGGGCAAAACCCTATTACCCATGCCCAAGACCAACTAACTTGGTTATGGCTGAGGAAGATCCTTCAGCTCGTCGCACATGGAACAGGAATCGAACCTAGGACACTCCTTCCCCAGGCATATGGTTGCGAAGCGCACAGCCACTAGGCCAACTGCGTGGACATGCATTGGGTAGTTGTTGGTAATTAAGATGGATCAGTGTTTTTTTTTTTGTTTTGTTTTTTACTGTTTTACAATCTTTTTTTTAGTTCATATGCACAAAAATGTCTTGCAGATTAGCATATTATTACCATTATTGATAATGATGTCTTAAAATTCGTTATACCTGGTCTAGCCATTAATACTGTTACAATCATATTTGTAGATTTAGTGACTCAAAAACACACGTGTTGAACAGATTATTTTATTAATTACAAATAAAATAAAATTTGACGTTTCGACCTCTATATCGAGGTCATCATCAGAAGAATACAACTGCATACAGAACCAAGCTACATGCTCATGCTTTCTATACCAGTAAACTAAATCTACGTAGTTAATAAATCTTTTTTCTAGCCTGACCTCTAGTGATAGAAAAGAAAAACAAATGAAAAAAAAAAAAACATATATATATATATATATATATATATATATATACATATATATATATAAAATAAAAATAAAAAAAAATTAAAAAAAATTATATATATATATATATTATAAATAGATAAATGCAACTACAATAAACTGTTAGAGTCCTCATGTATTAATATTCTGGATAGTTACAAAATGATTTCTTTCAGTTGTTATTGAATGTTCTAAACACTTCACCAAGTCAATAGGTTGTCTTCTTGTAGTGGGAATTTTTCTAATGCTAGTTTAGGATGTTATACAGGTTGTAGATGGGTCCTCCACATTCTTGAAATGGTGAGGCCATCATTTTTGTTGAGATTTGGGTTGTGTTTGAGCATTTCACAAGACTCTTTAAATTTTCTCTCAAACCAGGTTTTGGTGTGGTGTAGGGACTTGGTATTTTTCCAGTCAATTCTATGGTATGTTTGGAGTGCATGGTCAGAAAGGCCTGTTTTACCGAAGTGGAGGTATTTAATGTGTCGTTTGTGTTCGTCTTGTCTGATTGGGATAGTTCGCCCTGTTTCCCCTATGTATGGTATGTTACATGTGCAGTGTATTTTGTATACCCCTGGGTGTGCTAGGTGTGGAAGAGGATCTTTAGAGGAACTGAGTAGGTGTCTTAGCTTATTTGGGGGTTTAAAGGTGGTTTTAATGTTGTATTTGCAAAGTGTTCTGTCTATTTTTTCAGAAATGCCTCTAACATAAGGAAGGGCAATAGCATTCTTGAAATCTTTTTTGTTCTTACTGGTGTCTTTATGGAGGATCTTGTGAATAGTTTTTTTTATTGTATCCATTTTTGATAAATGTTTGGTTGATGATTTTGTATTCTTGGTTTAGAGTCTGTTCATTTGAACAGATAGTTAGGGCTCTGTGTTTAAGGGTGCTTATGACACCTAATTTTTGTGTTGGGTGGTGGTAATAATTTTTGTGTATGTATTGGCCTGTGTGTGTAGGTTTGCGGTAAATTGAGAAGGAGAGACAGCCAGAGGGAAGACGTGTGACAAGTGTGTCTAGGAAAGGAAGAGAGTCATTTTTTTTCATTTCAATGGTGAATTGGATACGTTTGTGTTGTTTGTTTAGGTGGCTAAGGAATGTATTTAGAGCTTCGCGGCCGAGGATCTTGTGAATATGGAGGATCTTGTGAATAGTTTTTTTTATTGTATCCATTTTTGATAAATGTTTGGTTGATGATTTTGTATTCTTGGTTTAGAGTCTGTTCATTTGAACAGATAGTTAGGGCTCTGTGTTTAAGGGTGCTTATGACACCTAATTTTTGTGTTGGGTGGTGGTAAGAATTTTTGTGTATGTATTGGCCTGTGTGTGTAGGTTTGCGGTAAACTGAGAAGGAGAGACAGCCAGAGGGAAGACGTGTGACAAGTGTGTCTAGGAAAGGAAGAGAGTCATTTTTTTTCATTTCAATGGTGAATTGGATACGTTTGTGTTGTTTGTTTAGGTGGCTAAGGAATGTATTTAGAGCTTCGCGGCCGTGGGGCCAAATGGTGAAAATATCGTCGACGTATCTGAGCCAGATTTTGGGCTTTAGACATGCTGTCTCTAGAGCCCGTTGCTCAAAGTCTTCCATATAAAAGTTAGCTATTGGGGGAGAAAGTGGTGAGCCCATGGCTGTACCTTCTTTTTGAAGGTAAAAATTGTTTTGCCATACGAAATATCCGGAGCGGAGTACGTGGGCAAAAAGGGCCGTGATGTCATGTGGAAATATGTTCTGTAGGAACAAGATCGTGTCATTGATTGGGACATTGGTGAAAAGGGAAGTTATGTCAAAGCTGACTAATAAATCTTGGTCGGTGAGTGTAATGTTACTGAGGTATTAATTTTTTTGTCGTTTCTTCGGGCCATGTGTGGACGGATTTGATTAATTCAGTTGTTTTCTTTTTGTTACGTTTTGTGGGGTTGTAGTTAACCTTTTGGTAGGTGTTATGGTCCGATATTAACTGGTTCATTTTTTCTATGTATGTTGTACAGTGGAATTGCCTTTATCGGCTTTCGTTATTATAATATCCTGGTTATTTTTTAAGGATTTAAGGGCTAGATTTTTGGTTTTGTTTATGTTGGTGTTTAGTTTTTTGTTAGAATTTAGTATACACGATGTTTCCATTCGTATTTTATCAGCCAGAATGGTGGGGAGGGATCGTAAACCTCTCTCGATATGATACACGATATCAAGCTTGTTCACTGACCTCGGAGCAATGGCGTAGTTCAAACCTTTCTTTAGCAGCGAGAGTTCACCTTCGGTGAGAACGTGGTTTGATAGGTTGATAACTGAGCATTGATCCGATGGTGGTTGGTGGCTCCTAACATTGTTTGCGGGCGATTGGTTGCTCCTTGAGACGTCGGTTTGTGGTTGGCTGTTCTTTTCGTAATGGCGTCTTGATGATATTGTGCTTTTCTGTTGTTGTAGGGCTTGAAATTTCATTATTAGTATTTCTTTATTTTTCAGTAGTGAGTGCTTGGTCGAGTCGTCCGTGATCCTATCTAGAATCTCCCAAATTTCTGGAATAACGTAGTCAGATAATTCAAATTTAAGTTGCAGAACTTTGGTTTGGGTGGATGCTAGATTTTTACGTGCCTCGTGGATTTGTTCACGTAACAAGGCTTTTTCCAACCGGGCATAAATACGGAGCGCTTTGGTTGATTTAAACTTCTTCTTTAGTTTAATGCAGTTTGGAATTATGTTGCTGTCTCTACATCGTTTCAAAATTAAGCTCTAAATACATTCCTTAGCCACCTAAACAAACAACACAAACGTATCCAATTCACCATTGAAATGGAAAAAAACGACTCTCTTCCTTTCCTAGACACACTTGTCACACGTCTTCCCTCTGGCTGTCTCTCCTTCTCAGTTTACTGCAAACCTACACACACAGGCCAATACATACACAAAAATTCTTACCACCATCCAACACAAAAATTAGGTGTCATAAGCACCCTTAAACACAGAGCCCTAACTATCTGTTCAAATGAACAGACTCTAAACCAAGAATACAAAATCATCAACCAAACATTTATCAAAAATGGATACAATAAAAAACACTATTCACAAGATCCTCCATAAAGACACCAGTAAGAACAAAAAAGATTTCAAGAATGCTATTGCCATTCCTTATGTTAGAGGCATTTCTGAAAAATAGACAGAACACTTTGCAAATACAACATTAAAACCACCTTTAAACCCCCAAATAAGCTAAGACACCCACTCAGTTCCTCTAAAGATCCTCTTCCACACCTAGCACAACTAGGGGTATACAAAATACACTGCACATGTAACATACCATACATAGGGGAAACAGGGCGAACTATCCCAATCAGACAAGACGAACACAAACGACACATTAAATACCTCCACTTCGGTAAAACAGGCCTTTCTGACCATGCACTCCAAACATACCATAGAATTGACTGGAAAAATACCAAGTCCCTACACCACACCAAAACCTGGTTTGAGAGAAAATTTAAAGTCTTGTGAAATGCTCAAACACAACCCAAATCTCAACAAAAATGATGGCCTCACCATTTCAAGAATGTGGAGGACCCATCTACAACCTGTATAACATCCTAAACTAGCATTAGAAAAATTCCCACTACAAGAAGACAACCTGGTGACTTGAAGTGTTTAGAACATTCAATAGCAACTGAAAGAAATCATTTTGTAACTATCCAGAATATTAATACATGAGGACTCTAACAGTTTATTGTAGTTGCATTTATCTATTTATAATATATATATATATATATATATATATATATATATATATATAATTTTTTTTAATTTATTTTTTTTTTATTTTTATTTTATATATATATATATATATGTTTTTTTTTTCATTTGTTTTTCTTTTCTATCACTAGAGGTCAGGCTAGAAAAAAGATTTATTAACTAAGTAGATTTAGTTTACTGGTATAGAAAGCATGAGCATGTAGCTTGGTTCTGTATACAGTTGTATTCTTCCGATGATGACATCGATATAGAGGTCGAAACGTCAAGTTTTATTTTATTTGTAATTAATAAAATAATCTGTTCAACACGTGTGTTTTTGAGTCCCTAAATCTACAAATATGAGTGCTGATCACCGTGTAACCCTAAAAGAAAGAATACTGTTACAAACTGATCAATGTATAAACCTTTATAAGTAAATCATTTACAACTTTCAGCACATATAAACCACATGTATAACATGCATATGGCAACATTCAATGTTCAAAATATCCCTCTTTTGCTTTCATGCATGCCTGAAGTCTGTGAAGTCACCAGTGGCAGCCTGTACATAAGCACTGCGACACCCCCAAGGAAAAAATGAAATTTTGTTTGCGTTTATAAATAATAACAATGCTTATATTATATAAATGCAATACAACATGTTAAAGGTTACAGTTTATGTTTCGACATTGAGTGAATAATTGAAATTGTTCAATTAACGATTTAGATTACGAAACAAATGAACTGCGATCTAACACAGTGTCGGAATTATGACGTTCGGCCAATTGCAGCTAGACTCACCAATATTTGTTTGCACTTGTCACCGTACGTAGCAAGTAAACCTGACACTGCTCCACGAGCAGTGTCGCTACAGATAAATTGTATGCTTGTGTGTGTTATTTCTGTGAGATATGAAACTTTTATTATTGGTGTGTGTTCGTGGTGAGGGTGAAATATTTTTAATAACGCAATTTTTTAATATGTAAATTTATTTATTAATAAATTGGTTACTGATTAGGAAAAAAAGAATTATTGTTATTTTATTTTGTATATGCAGCACCCCTACTTAAAATTTTCACCAGCTGCCACTGGAAGTCACATATCAATGGTGGCATACACAACATCCAACAGAAACGCTGCTACTGCTCACTTCAAATCCACCACCATGCTGGGGTGTCATTTCTTGCAGACTACTTTCTCAAGCTCTGACCACAGCCTGAAGTTCAATGGATTCAGATTAGGTTTTTATGGCCAATCAGATGATATGTGGTTAGGTACATTTCTCTCCAACTACTGTTGTGTTGTCTTCATCTGTGTGCACAGGCTGAGTCCTGTTGGAAGGTCCACTGCCTACCGTTATCCAAGGTGTTGTTCAGGGGCCATATCACAAGTTCCAGCAGAGTGTCTTGATAAACTTTGGCTGAAGTTTTGACCCCTTTCTTGCAGAAAGGTAACTTCCATATCCCTGATACATCACTGACACGAGGTGATGACCTCTCTTAATCCTTGATACTATGACATATGCTGTGCGATCATCCAGGGCACACTGGCAGTTAAACAACTCTTCAATGGTGAAAATCTTCTCATCTGTGTCTGTTGTTTGTACTGCTTTAGAAGTGCCTTTGATTTTATCACTTTCTGCTGAATAAGTTGTGGTATTAGAAAATGTCCAGAATGACAATTGACATTAACTCCCAGGTCATTAAGTTAGTGTGACATCTTTGTCAGCAAAACATTCTCTCGCAACATCACTTTCTGCATTCTCATGGGATTATAACAGAGGTGTGCTTTCACGCCCCTCATAAGCTGTTGCATCCTAATACTGCATGGTTGACCTGTTCTTTGGCAGTTAGATACGTCTTCTGTGTCATTATAATGGTTAATATAGTACGCCCACAGATACAAGACCCTTCGACACTTCTGCGTATGTCAAACGAAGGAGAATCCATTCCGATAATAGGGTAATCAATCCGTATTGTGGGATGAGTGTTTATTAGTACAGGTCGGAAAATTAACTCCTCTTTTATTATCGTTTTGCGTCATGTGCAAAAATAACTCGACAGCAAAGGTCTGAAAGTGACTTCCGACTGTGCGAAAGTTTGTAATAACATTCGTCGTCATGGATGAAACGGATAGTGTAATTTTACTGAATGATGATCATGTTCTAAAAGTTGAAATGGTGCAAATAGATTGGTTTTAGTTTGAAACGTGAATCATATATAACTTACATAAAAGACATTTGTTCAGTTCGCAAAACAGATGTTTATCTGGACTATCTACATAATGAAAAAATGAATCAAGTCACACACACAAGCACACATGTTAAGTGCTTTAAAAGGGTAAACTTTGCTCAATTAATGATTTGTATCTGTTGGCAATCTGCGCTTTGAGTCTCTTGTTACAGTCTTTTATATTCGTCAAGTTAGGTAATTCATTCTCTTTGTTCTTCTGTTTGACATTTCATGTATTTTCTTTGATTGCTGATAATTATGGAATAAGATTTTATTTCTGGAATTTCGGACTTTGTGTAATATACTGATTAATGACAATACCAATTATTGTATTATAATAATGTAAAATAATAATAGAATAATATCTATTATTGTAGAAAAATAGAAATTAACGTGAATGAATCCAAATAGAATACCAAATAAAAACAGTGGGTTGATACAGTAGAGATCTGGTCAATCGAGTAATTTATTAATGTGCTCTCAGGAAAACACGCTGTCATATAGAATCCGATGTGGGGAGGACCCATTGTTTGTTTAGGGTGGAAATACGTGCAATTTTTAGGTTTAAGACCAACGCAAAAAATTAAATAAACGAATTGGTTTCAAAGGTTCTGCGTGACCCCTCAAATAGCATTTCGGATCGCGTAAGAAACTTAAGAAAAAGATATAAAAATAGAAAACAAAATCCTAAGTCTTCTGTTTCCGAAATTTCATACTCATTTATTTCTTCGTTTGCTAGAGATTCGACAGAGTGAAATATTTTATCTTCATTCGAAGAAACCGTTACTGTGTTCAGATGGTACTGAAATATTTCATAATTTTCATATAAACAAGAATACATTTCTATATAGCCATACTTCACAAAATCTCTAGGGAAAAAACGAATTCCTTCATATATTGTTAATAATGATGACACACCCTTTTTCATTGCAGTTGGAGAAGATATATAAGATTTATTCAGTGAGAAAAAAAAATAAAGAGTAACAATTTGGAGTATTATGGATTGATTTATCTGTTCCCAAACTATAAGAGATTATGACATGTTCTACGTCGTATTGATTTCACTGCTTTTTATTGCTCTAACTTCATACAAACATGACGATTTTAACGGATACTAGAAAACTAATTTTTACATTATCCAATTTTACATAAGAAAAAAACGAATGTATTAGTTAGTTACATCTCCCCTAGAAGACTTTCCTTTAAGTGCACAGATTTATTGCAAATGACAATTCTATTTTTTTTACTGGTAAATATAATAATTAATTGGCAACCAAGAATTCTTTTGTTATATATTCTATTTAGTGTCAATTTAAGGCTATCTGCATCCAGTCTATTTTTCCGATTCCGTCATTTACTGTACTTTATTTTACGATGCCGTTATGCTGTTTTGCAGTCTCAGCGAGTTTTAAGGGTTCTAGTTCAGTATGCAGATACAGTGACATGCGGAAATTGTCTGCCAGATTTACAAGTTATGATGGCTGCTGTATAGCTGTTTGGAGGACCAATATATTTATGCAGTGAATACACAATAAGCTGATTATTTTCGGCTATCTCTCCTCGTGTATACGACTGTAGAGATGGGGGTTATGTTATATATGCTGATAGATCTAGATAGTGTGAGGTGTTATTTATGTTTATAATTTATATTATGTCACCTATTATTATCAGATATTCTGAAGCGAATTCTTCTGAGGTAGAAAGCACCAGTTTATATAATGAAAGAAAAATTTTGGTGCTTAAATTTGAAGGTCTGTAGATGGCGTTTAATATCAAGGAGTTCTCTTATTTTATAATGTTTACTTCCATGCATACATTTTAAATTATTCGAATTTATGATTTTTATCTGTTACTTCTAATTTATACTCACTAAATATTATTATACCACCCCACTCATTTAGTTTATCTAGGGCGTTTGTGTTGTTGAAGGTTTGGCATTTGGTAAATGTTTTCCTCTTCGTTTGTTGTGGACACTTCAGTCAATGCTAAAATATCTATGTTGTCTATATCTTCCCTCGAATAAGTTTGCAGAGTCATCCAGCATATTTAAATGATTCTGATATTGATGTGGAGAATGGATAATCCTCGTTATCTAGTTTAGAAGGTTGTAGCTATCATATTCCGAGGTAATTATATCTGTTTGGGGGTCTGCCCTCATGTGGGTTGGTATGGTTTTCTCCTTCATTGACTCATAAGTGTTCTTTTTAATGTGGTTTCCTGTTCAGATCTTCAGGGATTTTATTTGGATTGGCTCTGCATCTTGTGTCTTTTAAAGTATATTTTTCTGTCTCTTATCCATATAAAGTTTGTTTTTACTTTGCTTGTGTGGTAGAGTACTTTCTAATAATATGATGTTATGTACTCTTACAGGGAAGGGGAGTATGGTCATGAGTTCAATTGAAATCATTAGCTACTGTGTTTTTTAATCGTACTAGCGTTTGTTGTGACTGTTAATGAGTAGCATTATGACAAGGAGAGAGATTGCGAAGAACCTTCTCTTTTTCTTTTATGGTTCTTTTTTGAACTGTTTGGATATATTTCCTCCAATGGGAGAGCCAATGGTTAAGTGCGTCAAATGCTTGGTTAATTCAAGACATATGAGAAGAACAAATTTGTTTTTTTTTTATCAAGAGCGTTATGTGGATCATTTGTAATATTCTAAAATAACATGGTTGTGCTTTACATTTCCTGGAAATGGTACTACTTTTGGGAGATGTTACACTTCTGTAATAGTGCATATATTATAATGCTTAATGTATAACATAAAGTGAGTTATACATTATGTTAATTACAAGTATTTTATGTAATTTAATTGCTCATGTAAAATCGACTAGAGATGTCAGGCAAATTAGCTATAGGTCTGTAGTTCTGAAAGTCATTTTTTTCCTTAATTGTAAATAGGTGTGATTGTCACGGTGTTTACTTGTTTGGGAATAGCGTCAGAGTCGATTATAATATTCAAAACGTTCAGAAATACATGATTTAGTTGTATAAAACATGTCATTAGTTCTTTCAGTTCCAATTTCCATAAGGGAGAAATATACCTGGTTTTCTGTTCCTGTTCAGTTAGTAGTTTTTTTTTTATTGTGACTAATGTGAAAATTGTCTTTTTTCAGATGTCTGAGATTACTGGTGAAGGAGTAGTTAAATGATTGTGCGAGTTGCGTTTTAATTTTTCTCTTGACCGAAGTTCTTGGTGATGATATCTTGTGAATTTTTCGTTTTTCGGCTTAATGGTTCCCTAAAAATAGACAGTGTTTGTTTCATGCTAGAACAGAATTCTACGCATTTCTGAAGGTCTTTATGCGTTTCTAATGTTAGTGGGTTTATTTTGTTTTAAAGAATGTTTTAGGTGAGTGTTATTCACTTTCCTCTATAGCGTATCTTTTATTGCAAACTGTTGTGGATGTTCTCATTTATCCATGGATTATTTAGTGGTTGTATACTTTTATTGTGAAAGACATTAATCTTCTTCTAGATTATTGGACGTTTGTATGAGATGCTTGTTCTGCAAGTCCCATCTTCTTAAGCTTAAGGAACTGCATGTAATGCAGTAGTACCTTAACTATTTTTTCAGAGGATAATAGTGTTGATTTAGATTTATGTAATCGTTTTTGTCAATAATGATTAGGATATGATACGCACTAATATGTTATCCTATGATAAACCCATCCCATTTGAAATTCCTTAAGGTCTCTTCATATCTATATATACACTTAATTGTAAGTATATATATTAGCCTTATATAGCACTATAGGCTAGATGATACAAGAAAAATATGCTTATTGAAATATTTTATTCTGAAAGTTAAATATGTGGGTGAAAGGATAAATCGCTGTGATTTGAACACGTGCAGAAATAGAGGGGTCGTAAGTAGGTTAATAACGGATATTACATGTATTAAAACTAGTGAGCACTTACTCTTCTTACTGCTGACTCCATGGAAACAACACACATTGCATGTGAACCAAACTATCCAATATACATGCAACACCTATAGCATTTTCCACTGAAATAATTCACTGTCAACGCACACGCAGTTGTCCAGTGATGGCGAACCTTTTTACCCAGGTATGTCAAACATCTTTTTTTTTTTAAATATTAACGTTGTTGATGGGCCACATGCATACATGCATTATAAATTTAACTACATAATAATAGATGGTGACTTATACATATCATATTAGGTTATTTATTTAATAGGACATCGATATAAAATCTATGAATCCATATTATACAATTAATTTAATAAAGTGAAATTACAAACTTACATTATATTTAATGACTTTTCTGTTGCTGAATACTGGTAGAAAGTTGCTTTATAGAAGGGCTATAGTGTGTACATTTTAATGCTCCACAGGCAGCGCTCAAATCATTGCTCAATCTATTTCTCTCAATCCCTTTCGATTTGATATTGTTTAATGCAGAAAATAGAGTTTCACAAGAGTATGTAGAAGAGAAAATTGTTAGAAAAGCTTTAGAAAAGATTTTAAGAGCATGAAAGTTTTCGGGAAGGCTATTCCACAAGCTTAGAATTTCACAGTCTGAATTTTTACACGTGGTATCATGCAGACGTTACTGCTCAAGTTCTTTTAATTCATATCTAAGAGCAATAAACTTATCTATTCTAGGAAACAAGTGGTCACAATCAAGGTCAATGCAATGCGACGCAGCCCAGCATGCCTGTATTGTGTGTTGTCGCATTTATGAGATGTGATACAGCCTGCTAGGGCGAGTGTGTGCTTAGCTTTACATTGAATTGAATACGAGACCGATGATACTCAACTCTAACCAAGGTGTTCCGTTAAAATTCAGGATTTGTGAAGTGTTCCGTCGCAGGAAAAGTTTGGGAAATGCTGCTCTAGAATATGGGTGAGAAAAAGAAGAAAAAAATTGACTTATCCAGAGAAGCATATGATGAAATTACCCACAAGAATAGAAAAATAAGACTGGTCACACCAAGAATGATAAACATCATCAAGCAGAAAAATTTTGGGGATTTAAAAAAAACTTTGAAATGAAAATAGGTATGACAAACTGAATCAAATATGAATATGATATAAAAAACTGAAGATACAGATATATGCAGATGTAGTAGAATTATTTAATAAGTACTTTGCCAGCGTAAATGATACTGTGCAACATCAATAAAGGAAGCAAATACTGGAAGGATTAGAAGTGAAAGAACAGACAGTGGTGAGAATGGATAACATGTAATAAGTCATCCATTTCCTATTTTTGGCTGTGTGTTTGACCTGGTTATATAATAAGACTTGCAATAAGAAATGTCACAGAGAATGAAAAAATATAACAGTGCCACTGCACAAAAATAGCACTAGGACAATGTTTCCAATTACAGATCAGTTTGTATACAATCCACTTTTTTCCCTCGTTTTACTGAAAAGGGATGTCAGACAGCTGCTGCTCTTGTTTTAACAGGCCCAACAGAAAGAAGAGTATGCCAGTTCGATAGAGTTGAAACAATGCAAATATGAAGGAGGATGAAATGAGCATAAGAGAAGGATTATCTATGAGCCAAATTGTTCTCTGGATAGCATCTAGAATTTTAAGGTTTTAGATATACCATTATTCCTAAAGATCAACAGATCTGGGATTTGTATAGGTTGAGTAGCTGGGTGGGTTAAAATAGCATCATGAACATATCTTTAGAGGTAAAGATAAATGTCAGAGAGAGAGAGAAAGATCTTATCCTGTCTGGTGATTGTGTATTACTGATGGTAAGGGAAAGTGAGCTGAGATCTCTTTGGCAAGAAAAAAGACAGGATTGTATTTTTGCAGCACTGAAGATGACCAGGTTATCCTTGCCCAATGAAGGATGGTATGGGGATCAGTGTTTAAGGCATTGGTTGCAAATGATCTTGAAACTTGGGATGTCTGAGAACTATCAAAAGAGTAGGCCAAATGGAATGTACTTTGTGGCAATTGGGAGTAGGTCATTTATGTATAGGAGAAAGAGGGTAGGTAATAGAACAGACTCCTAAGGGACTCTTCTGCTGGTGACAAAACTCAAAGAGAAGGTGCTGTCCATCACAACATACAGTGAATAACTAGAAAGAGAATGCTGATTATCCAATTAAAGTGTGGCTGGTAGACTGAACAAAGGTAGTTTACTAAGCAGGACTCATGCCAAACTCAATGAAAAGGGCAGGAAATGTCAAGGACAACAGCACATTTCTCTGAAATTATCCATGGCAAGTGCCTAGCGTGGATGATGTAGGATCTAGATTGGTGGATTTACACAGACAATTCACAATGGCGGGCTTCTAGGTAGTGGAGAAGTTGACTATTGATAACTTTCTCCATTGTTTTAGAGAGGACTGGGGTGATATCAACTGGTTAATAGTTGGACAGTAAGCTTTTAACTCCTTTTTTTTGGAATAAACTGGATATAGGTTTGCTTCTATGTGTTGGGATAAGTGCCAGTTGAGTATAGAAGATTGAAGAGAATAGAGAACTGGTGTTAGCTCTGGAGAACAATGCTTCAGTATAACCGGAGAGATGTAATTGGGATTGGAAGACTTGAGCGTCAAAGTTATTTAGTGCTCTTCTTATGTCTTTTCATTGAAAATCCACAGGAGGCATACAGTGCTCAGTTACTGGCATGGTAGGATGTTTGCCTTATCTATGCAGGAGTTAGAAGAAAGAGTGATGGCAGGAGGTCAGCTATCTTTTGGTGCTGTAACATTGGATGAGAGATAGATGGAAGTGTCAGTAAGCATAAATTGTGTCTGCTGGTCTTTGAAAAGGATCAGGGGACTGCCATGTTTGGAGTTTTCTGCTACAGGTCTTTATGAAGGTGGATTTTCCTAAATATACTGAGGTAAATAACATTATCTTCATAATGAAAAGTGCTGTGTTGAATATTTCCATTTCTGATATGAGGTTCATGTGCCACTTTCCTTATGCAATCCATACAGATGAATAACAATTCTTGTCTTACACCTGATTTTACATCAAAGATATTTTTGTATCTTTGCAAACTCACTAGCTAAATCAATGTCCAATAATATGTTTATATTTTTTCTAATTTCAGCAACACAAATATAAATGATATACAACACTATTTACAGGCACCCAAGATTTTATCACTATTTCAAAATTATTATCATTACATGACACTTCCAAAAAAAGTCCAGGACTCACTGCAGGGAGGGCACTCTTTTCCACTATACACAACTCACGATCTCACTTAATTCTCCACCTGCTATCACAATCATCAACAGTATTTTTTTGCCTGTAAATTACATGTGCTCTCATGGCTGATTTACCCGTATACAAGATGAAAAGTCCAAGTTTCAAGAAGAATATATGAAAATCAGCTAACATCTCTGTAATGCAATTGGAAGAACAATAGGAAAATGTGCCCCTTTGACTGGAAGACTTGAGTTTGATTCTCATTGCAACAAGAGGAATCTTTTATTAGATCAGTTAACTTACTCAATTATTCAATTGAGTAAGTTAACTGATCTAATGCAGAAATAACAGGGTTTTTAAACCTATATACAGACAAATCACCTTTAAGAACACAATTTACAAACAAAAAATTACTGTTAGTAGTGGTAGGAGTAGTTGGAGGATTGATTAAGTAGGGGAAGACTGTGGGTTGTGTATAGTGGAGTAGAGTGCCCCCCCCCCCCTCCTGCAATGAGTCCTTGGACTACTTGGAAGTCATGTAATAATATTCTTCCTCAATAAACTTCTATGGCATAGGATGTGCTTATAGGTCCTTTCACTTCTCATCTATGGGATCAATACAATAATAATATCTTAAGTGGCTTGAGACAAGAACTGCTAAGGACTTAGGAGCAATTGTGGACAGAGTTGAAGTTTCTGGGTATATTGCAAAAGTTGATAAAATAGCTCAAAGGATTACCTGGATGTTAAGAAACATTAACAAGTAAGAGCCATATAAAGGGGGTTATTATCCCTCTTTATAAGGCTCTTGGAAAAAAGCACTGGTCATCCCAATCTATAAAAAAGGAAATAAAGACAATTGCAATAATTATAGGGGAATTAGCCTGCTGAATACAGGATATAAAATATATACAGGAATATTAAAAGAGAAACTAAGCAACATCGTAGAAAACAAATTACTAGAAGAACAAAATGGCTTCCGAAAAGGCCGATCCTGCATAGATCCAATTTTTACTTTAAAATTATTAATAGAAAAGAGAAGAGAATTTCAAAAAGAAACACATGTGGCGTTTATTGATTATGAAAAAGCTTTTGACAAAATTAGTAGACAAAAATTGTTTAAAATATTAACCAATTTTTACAATCTATTCAAGAAATATATACAGGAAATAAAATAGCAGTTAAATTAGAACACACCTCAGAATGGAAAGATATATCAAGAGGAGTACGACAAGGATGTACCCGCTCACCTCTGCTTTTCAATATATATATATATAAATGAAATATTAACAATCTGGAAACAGCATAACCCATTTGGTATACAAATGACCCCGCAAATGAAGATAGATACACTACTATTTGCAGATGATCAAATAGTATTAGCTACATCAGAAGATGACTTACAAAGATCATTAAAATCATTAAATGATATCTCAAAGCAATATAATATGACAATATCCAAAGAAAAAACAAAAATAATGGCATTCAAAGGAGAAAACCCAATAAGAAGTAAAATAGTGACAGATAATAAAATACTAGAACAAGTAATCACTTTCAGATACTTGGGATGTGATCTATCATACGAAGAAGAAAAAGACATAGACACTAAAATATCAAACTTTGTCAAAGTAAATGGCATAATAAATAATATATTTAAGCCATCCCTGGTACAAAAACACACTAGAATCAGACTATATAATGTCTTGTCAAAACCAACTCTACTATATGGAAGCGAAACATGGACCATGAAAAGGAAAGATGAAAAACGAATTCAAACTGCAGAAATGAAGTTCCTCAGAAAAACAGCTGGATATACCAACTGGGACCACAAAACAAATGAAGAAATCTTACAATCCCTAAAAATAAAACCAATTAATTACTACATAAGACAGTATAAACAAAATGGCTAGAACATTTAAATCGAATGGGCAACAACAGACTACCAAAATTATTATACAGATACAAAATAAGTAGAAAAGAAGAATCGGAAGACCAAGAAAGAGATGGCATGAGACCGGAACAAGCCACATGGCCTATATTCCATGTTAGGAAGAAGAAGAAGATGATAAGGCTATGATTCAACTGCACTTATGTTCCACCCTGTGTAAATGAGGTGCCAATAAACAAGTACCTTTATTTCTTCAATAACCTCTATTCCTATTTCTACCGATATCACACTTCCAATTTTCTCAATTTTACAGTTTACAGAGATCCCAAACTTCAAGATTTTTGTTTGTTTTTTTTTCAAGTTTTTTTTCTTTCTTTCTCCTTAACCACTTGCCCCCACACATAACACTACTGTGCTATAAGTTTTGACCTTTCATGTGTGTGATCAGCATAAAATAACATCCCCAAACCTTTCTAAAGAAGCTATTCACCCTTCCTTACACATATCCAGAATACCAGAGAATATTATATTTTTTCATTCACTGATATTTACTGTTCACCTAAAATAGCTTTGCTTTTTTAATTTAATAAAGACAAAAATTAATTTTATCAAAACTGCAAGACCAAGAAGGATTTTTTCTCCTCCTTTACTATTCACAATGGGCTTTTCTGGACTTGCATACATATGGCAAAATCTTTCTCTAGTTATATCTGCATCATACAAGATTAGATGAAAATTTATTTCCTTCCATCAGAAGCCACTATTTTCACTTCTGTTTCTGTGCACTAAACATATATTTTGGAAATTATATTGTGCAATGCTTCCAGAGGCAAGGCACAAATATTAAATTAAAGATATCAAGAAATTATATGCTTATTTAATCCTTTATACAAGTGTACAATGTTCAAACAAAGTGAGGTCTCATCAGTGGGAGCCAGACCTACTGATGAGAACCTCAATAAAGGTTGAAACTGATCTGGGTAGTGGCCCTTCCCATAATGCACAGCATTATACACACCTGAAAGGATGTGCGATTTCCATGAAGTTGCTAGCTTCTATATACGAGGTAGGTTCCAAACGTTTCTGGCATGATATACAAAATTTGCACCAATTATAAAATACTGTTTGTGACAGATAGCACAAACTATGGGGGAGCTTAGTGTACCAGTTTCAACTCTCTACCTGCATCATTCAGTTGGAGGCACTTGTTTGACTAACACATGGCATGCTAAGTGACTAATGCTAAAAATTAAGTACCACACTGTGAGAAAGTTTTTCACCAAAGAAGGGCTTTCTCCAAGTGCTATCAAACAGCGATTGGATGGTTTATGGGAAGCTTCTCCTTAATATTCTACTGTGAAGGAATGGGCTAAACAGTTTTGCCTAGGAAGTGATGAATGAGGAAAATGTCTCTCTTGTTGAGGAGGAACTGCTCAATGGCAGATGGCTGAAGCGCAAAGCTTCACATGACGAAGGTTAGCGCAAGGTGGGTGCCCTGACTTCTCTTAAATTCAGAAGGAGCATCACGGAACCTGTTCCCATAAGTTTTTTAAAGGTTTGCCGAGGGAATCAAAGAGAAATGCTGGAATCCATTGTCACCGGGGATGAAATCATGATCCTCTTTCCAAAAGGGAATCCACAGAGTGGCACAAACCAGGCGAAACACCGCCAAAAGCCAAGGTAACCCAATCCACCAAGATCATGGCAACAATCTTTTGGGATTTCTGGGGAATTCTCTTCATTGACTTCAAGGAAAGGAATACCACCGTGAATGCAGAATATTATGCTTCACTCCTGCACAAACTGCGCGACGCCATAAAGGAGAAGAGACGAGGAATGCTGAGTCATGGTGTTCACAAAATGCTTCAGTCCATACAGCTATTGTTGCAAAGGCTGTAGTGAAAGACTGGCTTCCAGGAGATTGAACCCACACTACAGTCCCAGTGACTACTACCTCTTCTCAAATTGAAGAAAGACCTTTGAGGAAGAAAATTTGCAGATGACAATGAGGTGAAGGATGCAGTTTTAGACCATTTTGCAGACAAAAGTACAGACATAGATGTGTTGAAAAGTGACACAGTTGTTTTCTTTCTATCATCTCTAAAAGTTAGTCAGGACAGAAACTATGGAACTACCCTTGTACAGTACTTAGTTGTGAAGATATTTCATGTGCAAACTTTGTTTGCTTACACTCTGATAAAGGATTAAACAAGAATTAAAATTCTTGCCATCTTTAATTTACAATCAAGTGATAAAACTTTCCAACAAGGCACAAATATGTTCTCATATATCTGTTGTTTATGCAGTGTTCTTCTTTCATAATAATGAAGTGGTACATGAGATTAATGATAAATACATGAAATTCAACTTAATTACTTCAATAACATAATGCACTCACTGTTCTAACAGAGTAAGATCAGTGAATCTAACACAGGAATATAAAAACTGAGTTGATGAATACCAGCAACCAATATTAACCTAACAATTTCACAATGTGCTTGGCATAGTTAACATTACCTTTAATTAGAGTTGGAGATAAACAGATGTTGATTTTCACCACCTTCAGAAAAAATAACAATCATCAGCTAAGCAGGAAGCATGTAATGTCAATTTAATGAACTCTCTTTTTGTATTTTTTTTTACATTTTAATAATGTTTCACTGTTAATCAGTGAATTTACAGATTCCCACCTACAATGGTATGTGGCATGCACCCACAGATTTCTGGGGAAAAAATACTGTTACTTTACATTATATTTTAAAGCTAAATTACTATAATACTGTAATAGTGGTAAATCACAAAATAATATTAAATTTAAAGATTATTTCACATTCTGTAAGTATTGTATACAAATTATCCGTATACAATAATTACTGATCTTAATCCAACTATACATATCAGTGCAGTAGAATTAAAAATTATTTTTCGAGTTGTATACCTGAAAATTCGCCATTATTTCAAACAACTTGATCTGTTCTGATTTGGCTATTATATACAAATTTATTCATTTCATTTATTCTAGAATAGAGTATAACACGACTAAATCTACAACACTGATAATGGTATGCATTCTGATACTGTTCATATCACAACTAAAATTGCCTATAACCAGAAAAACATGTAGTTTGGGGTATTTTCAATCGTGATAATCTGGAAGGCAGCATGCTACAGGGGACAAAATTGAAACATAATTAGACATTATTTTAACTATTACTAATTTCATATCATCTCTTAGAAGGAATGTTAAAGTATTTTTTCATTCCACTGGAAGGGAAATGAATGAACGAAAAAATCGTCGGGAAACTTTGTATAAAGCACATGGTCCAAAACCGAAGTACTATACACACATATGCAACACGAACCATGTTAAAAATAAATGATCTCACCTTAAACGTAACCCATTCTTTAAAGAGAACCTTGTTTCTTCCAAGTTTTCTGTATCTAATTCATCTACTAAAGAATTAGATGAGTTACCGTTGCTTTCTTCTATACTATCCATTTTCTAATACAGTATACATACACATCGACCAAACCAAATATGACCGCCAATCCTGCCTAATGGAAGTAATCCCCACAAGAGAGCATTATTGTTCCCATTTTTAACATGAGTCCCTATATCCAAAGTAAATATGAACAGAGATTTGTTTAGATTAGTGTTAAAATAATTCCCTACTCAATTCTGCAAAAAGCACTATCCATTATCGCCAATTTATGACTTACAATTACATAATATTGTAATACGGAATGTTTGAAAATATGAAATAAATGTAGCGATTTTTATCTTCCATCAATGGACCATACTAAATAAATAAAATAAACAAAATAAATCACAGAAATAATACCAAACTGAAAAGTTTGGTTATCTGTGGTACAATAAAGTGCATATTGAATGTAAGGGGTACAGTATTTTCAGGCAGGACAGAGATGACAGAATGGGGGAAGGGGTTTTATTAATGATAGACGAAGCATTAACGCAAAAAAGATAGATAGTACCTCACTGTGACAGGTATGTAGAGGGTAGTTCATTCGAGGCTGTTTGGTGTGAGATAGAGATACATGTGAGATACAAGGCAAAATATGTAATTGGTTGTTGCTATAATCCAAGGGGAATAAGGGAAAGTGTAGATAGCATGTATTGGCAAATTAGCACGATGAGTGAAGGTCAAGTAATTATTATGGGGGATTTTAACTTTGGGGATAGAGATTGGAGGAAGGAATGGTCACAAGAAACAAAGGAAATGGAGTTTATACAGTTGTTAAGAGATAATTACCTGAGACAGCATGTGATGGAAGGGACAAGAGATTCTAGAGTGTTAGATCTGGTCATAACATCGGAAAACATATCAATAAATAATTTAGTTATAACGTCTCCACTTGCGGAAAGCGATCATGTGGTCTTGACTTGGGAGATTGTAAGATGTGCTGAATATTCTATTAAGAATGGGTATATGTGGAATTACAAGGCTGGTGATTATGACATGCTGAGAAGTCAGCTTTCAGCTTACTATGGCATGAGAATTTCAAGGGGAGAGATGTTGATGGTGCGTGGGAGATTCTCAAGGAGTATTTGAAGAAAGCTGTATCAGACTGTATTCCCAGAATCAGAAGGAGAAATCAAGTAGGAGTAAAATGGATGCATAATAATATTAAACAGGAGTTGCAGATAAAGAAAAGGTTGTGGATGATGTATAAAGAAAAAGGTGATGAGGATTCCAATGAGCAATACAAGATACAGGCAAAGAGAGTAACCTGTATGGTAAGGAAAGCCAAAGCTAATTATGAGAGGAAGCTAGCTGATGAATCCAAAAGAAACCCTAAAGAGTTCTTTCGCTGTGTGGCTAGTAAAAGGAAGAAAATCCATGGAAAGATTATTTTAAAAACTGTTGATGGTAGGGAAATTACAGAAGCTAATTAAATAGTTGAGTTGCTTCGTGATCATTTCGCAAACGTGTACCATCTTGGTAGTGATAGTGCAGTGTCAAATGCGCCATTGACTGATGAGAGTCTAGAGATAGACGAAATTGAGGTGCTTAATATATTAAAGAACCTTAATGCTAACACTGCCATTGGGTTAGTTGGCATATCGGCCCATGTGTTACGAGAATGTGCAAGAGAATTAGCAACTCCTCTAACCAGGATGTTTAATTTAAGCCTCAGTTCTGGTAAAGTGCCAATAGAGTGGAAAGAGGGGGAAATAGTTTCATTGCACAAGGGAGGCTCTAAGACTGAGGTTGCGAATTATAGACCAATCAATATATCTGGACTGGTGGTTAAGATTTTGGAGAAATTGGTAAAAATTAGAATTAAGAACTGGGTGGACAGCAATATGATACTTTATAAGGGGCAACATGGTTTTGTGAAGGGTAGGTCTTGCTTAAGTAATTTGCTTACTTTCTATAATAAAGTAACAGTGGAGTTGGATAAAGGAAACCCTTACTCAGTGATACTGCTTGACTTTGCAAAGGCTTTTGACAGGATTCCACATGAAACTCTGTTACATAAATTAGAGCAAATGGGTATGGATCTGAAGATGGTGATTTGGATTAAAGGATGGCTGGTGGACAGATATTAAAGAGTGGTTTACGGAGGAGCTGAGTGCAGGAAAAGGCAAGTGACTAGTGATGTACCTCAGGGCTCAGTGCTTGGTCCACTATTGTTTAATTTGTACATCAATGATATTGGAAATACCTTGAATAGAAATTGTGGCAAACCATATTACGGCTAAACTGTTAAATCCATCCATTTACGCATGGAATAACCGCAAAGAGACATTTCTTACAACAGAACCCAAGCAAGCGCTCTCTCTAGCCACGTTCTCTTCTCCATCAACTCAGATGATGGTCGCCAACACATCGTTGACTGGCAAAAAACCTCTAATAACCATGTGTGCTATGATGAACTGGAAAGAAGAATAAATGAATCAAGAGAAATATCGCTTGATTCGTCTCATATTAATAACAGCTTTAGCTATAATATTTCTGATGCGCACACTGCCACTGTCCAATACTGGCGCACTAATACCAACTCACGCACGTAGTCAACTTTAGTTGGAACTCTAGCACGCATTCATTTTTTAAATGTACTTGTGTGTTTTATACTAGATCTGTTAATGTATTTTTTCATGTGTCTGTTATTTTTTATTTTATTCTTTGCCTATGATACCTAAAGAAGTTGTATTTCAACGAAACTAGTTGTATCTTAACAATAATTTGTCATTCTCGGTATAAAGTCATTTAATTTCTTGGGTATAATATTACTATAATATTAATATACAATTACCTTGGGTATAATAAATGTTAAAGATGCCAAGCAATTTTATAATTGGTTTTACTCCATTTCCCAAGTAAGCAAACAGACAAATAAGTCAGGTTTGCTCCTGCACGTATTGTAAGTCTAGCTGACCCTCAAAGAAGTGCAAGTCAAGGCAACTCATGGTAAAGGTAGAATAAGCTCTGATCACTATTCTTAATATTTACCCTTAATGCACAGCCCATCTCCTTGAGGAGATCGATGATGCTATTTGTATTAAAGGCAAGGGGCCACTACCTAAGACCGGTTTCGACCTTTATTGAGGTCTCATCAGCGGGAGCCTTTGAAATAAAGCTCTCCTGCCAGTAATATATATATATATATATATATATATATTTTTTTTTTTTTTTTTTACTGGCAGGAGAGCTTTATTTCAAAAACTAATTAGCAAAATAAACAATATTATGCAGATACAAAAGATAATATAAATATACAAAGATAAATTACAGCTAACACAAAGTAAAAGAAATTAGGATGAATCATATTTCAGAAATTACTTGACAGGTAATACTGAAAGGGGAAACCAGATATGGATATAACTTTCTAATATTTAAAAAAGAATACATACAAAACGCAATACTTATATTGTTATCACTAAGCACTAAGATTTCATACTTACAAATAAAAACTAAAAAAAAAGCATTCAGAGATAAAATAAATATTTTGTTTAGAGTCACAATATTTTCATAGTTACAGAAGCAAATGAATTTCTTTTGAAAGAGATACATTCAAGAACACGTAAAACCCACACTGGAATTGCTAGAATTTTTAGAACAAACAAGCCCTTTATATAATATAAATATATAATAATAATAATAATAATAATAATAATATAGCTGTCTGTGGATGCACGTGTTATTATTATTATTATTATTCCTGATACCTCCAAGGAGTCCGAAGACTCATCGCGGGAGGACACCTTACCTCTACTACGAATCAACGCCATCTACCGCCCACCTCCAACACCACCACAACTAGTAATTTTTGTCTGTAAATTGCGTGTGTTCTGAAGGGCCGATTTGTATGTATGCGGGATGAAAAACCCGAGTTTCCGGGAGAAAAAACCCTGCTACCGCCGTATGAGATCGGCTAACTCACCATCGATTGAAATCGACCAGAAAAAGATTCCTCCCGTCGCGACGAGAATCGAACTTAGGCCTATTCCAATCGAAGGGCGCAATGTACCGTCGTTCTTCCAATTGCGCTACGGAGACGTGTTGTCAGAAAGACTGTCCAATTTGACGAAAACCTGAGTTTTTCCGAATGAAAAAAAAAAAAATCAGCTAACGCCTTTTTATTCCCGTATACGGGGAGTAGGCGAGGCCATTTAGCCCTATCTAACTTTTGGAGACTGAGTGGGCAGTTCAATCTCCACTGGTACCAATCAGAGATAGATGGCCCAAGGCTATCACTAATTAAGCGGTACTCAGTGAAGAGAGACGGCTCAAATGTGCCGCCATCTCGTGGTCCCTAACCCTAACACAATATATTTAATGTCTGAAATAATGTGGGTTCTACGGTCGATTTTCTTGAGTTTACAGGACGAAAAACCCGAGTTTCCGGGAGGAAAAACCTGCTTGCCCGTGCCCGAATGAAACCTCTTTAAAATTTAAAATTTAATTAAAATTAAATTTTAATTTAAAATTAAAATTTTAAATTTTAAATTAAATAGAGGTTCAGAATGAAACCTCTAGGTGGCGCTTAGATTCGAACCTGAACAAATACCTGGATAAGATCTCAAACAGGTGTCATGGATATTGTAAAATACATTAAACAGGCTAAGTGGAGATGGGCTGGCCATATTGCCAGATGCAGTGACGGGAGATGGACTAGAAAAACAACAGTGTGGAGACCAATGGATGTGGCAGGATAAAGAGGAAGACCAAGAAGAAGGTGGAGGAATGAACTGGAACAAATTGCAGGAATGAAATGGATGGGAGAGGCAGAAATCCGAGTGGTCTGGAAAATCATGGGGGAGACCTTTGTCCAGCAGTGGACAGAACCAAAATGCTGAAGAAGAAGAAGAAGAAGAAGAAACATATGGCTAAATAGGAAGTGAAAAACCAATATATTATTATTGGTTTTAGCGTATATTCGTCTGTATATAGCGTGTACTCTACTGGTTTCTTTACCTGGGGGGGTGGTCGAGAAATCCCACTTTTTGGGAGAAAACACCCCTCCACCTCTGTAAAAGAACTGCTAACTCACCTTTAGTTGAAAAGCCCTGATAAAGGTTTCTTCGCACCGAAGACGAGATTCGAACCTTTCCAAACAAACGGTTCTATATCGGAAATAGTTATATCTATAGCTATTCCCAGAGGACAGGTTTATATAAATTGGATGAAAACACAAAATATCAAGTACACACACACACACACACACACACACATAGATATAGATATATATATAAACCAGCTAACACCTTGTTGTTCTCGTATAGGGAGAAGGCGAGGCACTGTTTTAGCCCTATGTAACTTTTGGAGATTGAGTAGGCAGTTCAATCTTCACTGCTAGCCAATCAGTGATAGCTGGCCCAAGGGGCTATCACTAATCAACCTGCACGTAGTAAAGAAGGTGTTTAACAAATGACACCATCTCGTGGTCCCAAACACAATATTCTTAATATTGTGAAATAAATATTGTGTCAGAAAATTAATGTTGGTTCGACGTCCGATTTCTTGAGTTCACGGGACAAAAAAACCTGACTTTCCGGGAGAAAAAACCCGCTTGACCGTGCCAGAGATCGGCTAACTCAGGATCCTGTCGAAAAAAGGCTTAGAAAATGTTCCTCTAGTCGGCGACTAGATTTGAATCCAAGGATAACCGCCGTAGAGTGTAAACGCCATTTCGAGTGAGCTTCACAGGCTACTGGTGTATATATATATATATATATAAAATTTCAAAAAAACGAAAACGATTATGATAAAATCACTTTGTTAATGGCTTTTATTCCCCAAAGAAAATAGTCAAGACCATATAGTCCTAAGTTTTGAAGAAAAATGAGCAACTAGGCTCCACCCATAGCTATTCCCAGAATTGTTGCCTCAAGATGATCAATGATATTAATTGTCATCTGGCCATTTATGTATATGTACATAAACATTAATTGCGCAGCGTGACTAAAAATATTAGGTCACGTGCGTTGCCATGATTTCTGCGCAACTATTTCAGAATGCTGCTAGTCAGTAATAATTAACAGTATTCAAGAGAATAGGAAAAAGAAAAGATTTTCGGAATTCGATAAAGAGCATATTGCGGGTACCCGTCTGGATGGGGTCACGATTTTTAAAATAGCAGAGATAAATGGTTTCTCAAAAGGAGATATATCCCAGGTGTTCAATCAATCGAAAAATAACTCGCATTGCCTGGCTAAGAGGCATAACTCTGGTCCTAGGATAGTCTGTCAGGAAAGGCATCGACGTCGTCTGAGCTGCTTTTATGAACAAATAGAACATCCTGTGTATAAAATTGACCAAAGCATTTATTAAAGGCTCTTCCACACCCATATCTCACCGAACTATGCGAAGGGAATTGAAGAAGATCGGTATTGTGTGGTTCTGCGAGTCACGGTACACATTGTCCTTTTTCTGTACAGGAGGTGAGCAGAGAGCTATTGGTACGAATCGGATCCTCTGATATTTCTGGATGGTCATGTGTCCACGAAAGAATATCTGAACATTGCATCCAAATAATTTACTCCTACAATGTTGACTTTTCTTCCAGCAGGGACGGTTTTGTCATGGACGACAATGCTGCTATCCATCGCGCAAGAATAATTCATCAGTGGTTCAGCGACCACACCAGCTACTTCCATCCTCTTCCCTGGTCTTCACAAAACCGGACCTGAACCCGATTGAGAATGTATGGGACATGTTAGACAAACAGATCCGGCAGCAATCCTTTTCCCTTAAATCTGAACTGTCTGGTGAACGACTGACATGTAAACGTAGATGCAATCCAACACCTTGTGGAATCTATGCGTAATATGAAACGGCATATGTGCTGCAATTCGGGATAAAGGAAGTCTAAAATGGTATTAAGTAGAAGTTTCTAATTCAGTCTCCGTTATGTGTGTAGGAAAGAGAGAAGAGAACAGCCAAATGCCGCTGTCTTCTTCTCCCTAACATTAATACTGTATGGTATTGTCCGAGATAGCAGGAGTTCTAGTTCATTTTCTTGAGTTTTCAAGAAGAAAAACACTAAGGTTTCCCAGACCAGAGGGAAAAAAGACTCCTGTACCTGTAATAAATGGAGTAAATATGAAATTTGTCGAAGAAATAGCTGAGCCAAAGTTCCCTTTGTCATGGATTAGAATCTAACTTACAACGGCTCGGCCTATCGCTATGATGCAAACCCCATTTACACAGGTCTAGACAGGCACAAATAAAACTTAAAAACTTACAGAAAATAAACAAAAATAAGCAATCAGTAAACATTAGACAATAATAAAAACATGAAAATACTGTGGAAATATTTGAACAGGAAAAAGGAAGTAATAATATTGGGAGAGTTACAAGTTATGCATTAAGACTCAAAGTAACTAAGTTTATAATACACAGTTGACGGTTTATGTGTGTCCTACCCGGTTTCCTGTTTTCTAGGGCTAGAAATTCCATGTTTTCCCGGAGGTGAAACCCTTCCACTTCCGTATTAGACCAGATAACTGAATGTCATATGAAGAAAATAAACATCTAAGGGATATTTAAAATTATATAGCATCCAAACAACACTATTGAAAATAAGATTACACAGTGTCTCACAGATATAGAAGAATTGTTAATAGAAGAGATAAAAAAAGAAATTTACTCATATAATGTTGCTATGACGCATTACATCAGTTATTCGGTATGAAAAAGGTACTTGAAGAAATTCGAAAATTGCAGGCCTCTCTGAGTATTGTAAGAAGTTTGATTAAAAAAAAAAAAGATTTTGGCAAATTAACAGTTCTTGCGATCAATAAATTAACTAAGAAATGCAGGAAATACGATTTCCTAATGTATTTAACTTTTGTTGGTATATATATCCCACACGTATTCTTTAAGATAGCATAAATGATATCCTTAAGATATCATTCATACATTAATGATATCTTAAGTCTTGTACAAACGTCATATACTTCTTGGAGCATAGAAGTAGATGAAGCAGAAAAATTTAAAGTATAATGAGGGTAAATGCTAGAGTACCGATATACTACAGATTTATCAGTGTTGGTGGATTGATATTACTTAAAAGCAATGATGGTCAGATCATTTAAATTTTGAAGAGAGATGGAATATACAATTAATATATCCCGTACTAAGCGATAAATATAAAATATTTCAACCATCTGTGCAAATCATTGCCTCCACAGTATCGAAAAATTTGCACTGAAGCAGAAATATTTTCATATTTGCAACGTTCGCATGTAAGAAGCAGAAAGATTGTGTGTAAGTCGCTATTCTCCACACACTGCAAATGCAGTTCTTGAAGACATACCTGGAGGAAAGTGCCAACAAGTTTATTAGTTATCTCCAAAGTGTTACCATTAAGTTGAATCCAATGTTCCTACTAACGACCCTTTTGTGAATAACTGTTTTTAAGTACACCTGAAAGGAAAAAATCCTGAGCTTCTCATTATATAGGATGCTTAACTCTGAACAATTTAGAACTACTCGTATATTTCAGAGTTGGTGAGTTAGAATGAGAAATAACGTTTATTCATGATGACATTGTTCATGAGTACAAATTTAATATTTCTTCTTCCGCACTTAAACTAAGCAAAGTAAAGATTTGCAATTTAATGACTAGCTTGGGAATACAGTATATCAAGAGCTGCTAACAGGCACAGCACACTAAAAATTTTGTCGGCAACTTTTATTTCATTATATACAAAGTCTTTCAGTTCTATTTTTAAACCTCGAAATGACAAAAAAAAAAAAAACAGAAAAATGATTAATAAGAACCTTTTTTTGTTTCGGACGTAGAAAACTAACTACGCTAACGTAGAGGTGGATGCAAGGGATTAGGTTATTGCAGCCAAGCAGTCTTCAACGAAATTTGAATTACTATAAATCAGATTTTGGATTTCTGATATTTAGTCCCAGGCATTTCAATAATTCAGCCTCTCTTTGACGACCTCTACAAGAATATACACTATGCTGACAAAAGTATTTCGACAGCTTACATGACATGACATGCAAATTTCGTATCTTACCACATGCAAATGTTCGGGTGTATCTGCGTAAATCTGGTAATAAAAGGTGGGATATGCTGCCTGTTTTGCACTGTACTCGATGTGAAGATGCCACATTCAGCTGAACTGACGGACTTCCAACATGGGGGTAGTTGGTTGTCACATTAGTGGTCTTTCTCTCCTTGACATTTTTATCCGACTCAGATCTTGATCATTGCTTATGTCCTTCGAAAATGGAAAGTTCATAGTGCTACCACAGAAGGAAATGCCGTGAGAGGCCACCGACACACCTCGACCGAGATCGATAAGCTCTGTCTCACAATGTTCTGTCTTCCGTCATGAGCGGCGGGCCTCGCAAATGAAAAATGCTCAAGGGACATCTGTCAGCATTAGAACTGCCCAAAGAGAGTGCATGCTTAGGTTACCATGGAAGAGCTTCTGCGAACAAACTGCACATCACCTTCCTCAAAGCCAAACAACATTTGGACTGGTGTCGTGCACTTCGTTCCTAGACTGTAGATGATTGGAAAATGGTTTGTGGAGCGACGAATTACTCTTTCAAGTGTTTCACTCTGATGGTCGTTCAATCACTGCATCATCCCGCTTGTCAAGGTATGTGGAGGTTTGAGAATGGCATGGGGGTATTTCAGTTGGATGAAGCATGGATCATTATTGGGCATGCCCAAAACCATAACATTTGATGGTAACCTGAACAGCGTTATGCTTCAAATAGTGAGTACTTCGACAGTGACCATTGCATGTTTCAGTACGACAATGCTCCATGCCATACTGTGCTATGTGTCTGAGACTGGTTTCCTCAAAACGACATTAAAGTGTGGGACTGGCCAGCTCAGAGTCCTCAGCCCCATGGAACGTCTTCGGGAAGAATTAGAACGCTGAATTCGCTCCGGACCACAACGTCCAACATCGGCATCAGCTGTGGGATAGATTTACGTGAGGAAGGGGAAAATATTCCTGTTTCAGTGTATCAGAAATTGGTTGAAAGTATGTGCAGTTACTATCATTCAGGCCATAAGTAGTAATTTCGTAGTAGAAATGTAATTAAAACGCATTTTTTGACCAACTAGGTGTGCAAGTACTTTTGCCAGCGTAGTGTAGTATCATAGTTTCCTTCTAGGCACAACCTAAGAGGGCACTTAGTTTGTGTTATTGTCATTATTATTATTATCAAAAAAAAAATCAGCTAACGACTTTTTATTCCCGTATATATAGGGAATAGGCGAGGCCGTTTAGCCCTGTCTAACTTTTGAAGACTGAGTGGGCAGTTTAATCTCCACTGGTACCCAATCAGAGATAGCTGGCCCAAGGCTGTCACTAATTAAGCACCGACGAGACAGCTCAAGTGCCGCCATCTCGTGGTCCCTAACCCTAACACTCGTATTTAATTTCTGAAATAATGTTTGTTCTACTGTCGATTTTCTTCAGTTTACGGGACGAATAACCCGAGTTTCTGGGAGAAAAAACCCGCTTGCCCATGTCAGAGATCGACTAACTCGGGAACCGGTCGAAAAAAGCATAGAAAAATTTCTTCTAGTCGCTAACTAGATTCGAAACCAAGAAGTCTTCCTTCGTGCGGTAAAGCGCCGTGGTATGCAAACACCACATCCACTGAGCTACATCATCATCATCATCATCATCATCAAGGAAATTTCTGGGGAACATATGTCTCTCTTTGATACCACATGGTATTTTGGTTTGGCTATGGAATTGTGGGCGATATTTTTGAGATAAGATATCTTGGAATTTTACCAGGGTGACACACATCCGTTATTGTCGTCATGTTTTGCTTGGTTGTCTAAGGATGGATGCACTAATTTCCAATACATTATGGGGTATTTCTTTCCTGTTAACGGTTGGGAATTCTTAGAGTAGAGTAGAGTTGTGATGGCGCTCGTGTTTCGAGTTTTCTGAATAATTTAATTATACTGGTGTCACTCAAACACACATACTTTTTTTCCCCATACCTCATCTGTATTTTCTTCTATATTCATATTTTAATCAAGTTCATATTTTATTCATAATTCATCCGAATATTTTGATTTGTCTAAAATTAATATCTTAAAGTTCAATAAATAAATAAATAAACAAATCGTGTGTGAATTCACGGTGATTTCAAAAGTATTCTTACTTAAACATACATAACACATCAAAGACACTGTTTGTTCTTTTAAGTTTACATATTTATTTCACAGATATTATTTACAATGCAATATGCAGAAATAGGAATTTACATATATCACCAATGCAAATTGTGTTTTTCTTGGCGTAACATTTCTTTGATGAGGCAAGTTTGATTGTGTGATTTTGATACTACTTCCCAAATGATTATGGCAATTTCTGCAGTCACTAATATTACCAGTACTGCTATAAAAGCAAGTATCTGGCACTTTTGCGATGGGTCTTGATTTTCACCTGCAAAGAAAAAAAATCACTGATAGTAATGGAAAAGTTAGCAGATTACTATAATCCTAATACGGTAGTTAGTTTTGGAAGTATCAAAGCTTTACAGAAACATACAAATTTGTCACATGAAACCGTGAAAATTTGGTTAGCAACACAACCTACTTATGTGAGACATAAACCCATTAGAAGAAAGTGTTTAAACGCAATCAAATCAAAGTCCCGACACTTTTACACACTTTTCAATGTGATTTGGCAGATATGTCATCGATTGCAAAAGAGAATGGGGGTGTATGTTTCCTTCTTGTATGCATTGATTGTTTTTCCCGATTTGTGTGGGTTCGAACACTGAAGAAGAAATCAGCAGACGATGTTGTTAATGCTTTCGAGTCTATTTTTAAAGAGGAAGTGCCATGTTACATAAACACTGATCAAGGAAAAGAGTTTTGCAACAAGAAAGTTTGTCCAATGTTTAAAAACCATAATATTCATTTCTACACGACCAGGAGTGAAATGAAAGCACCCATTGCAGAAAGATTTATCAGAACATTGAAAACAACGATCTACAAATGGATGACGTATACTAAAAGTAACATTATACGAAAGTTTTGCCGACCCTTGTACATACTTATAACCTCACACCACACCGCACTATCGGTATGGCTCCTTCGCAAGTTAACCTTCACAACGAGGATCGTGTTTGGAAATATTTGTACGGAACTCAAGAGGAGACTACCAAACCAAAATTTCAAGTAGGTGATAGTGTGGTTTTAAGTGATGATACCAACCAATTTAGAAAAGGGTATTGGGATAACTGGACACGAGAATTGTTCACTACTGCTCAGGTTATTAATAGAAACCCTGTAGTATATAGAATTCGCAGTCGGGAGGGAGAGATAGTGGAGGGAACTTTCTATGAACCACAACTGCAAAAGGCTAATATATCCAATGAACTTCCGGAAGACGTGTATCTAATCGAACAAGTACTTAAGCATCACAAACAGAAAGGAAAGCCTCAGTTTTTTGTTAAGTGGCTCGGTTATCCCTCATGGTATAATTCTTGGGTTCGTAGCGAAGATGTTTTACTTAACCCTTCCCAGTAATGCCAGTATGTAAATGTTTCCTACAAACACGCAAACGAAATTTCAAGTGGAATTACCACACGAGATCAGACTTAAAAGTAAATAGGCAGTTGCTCTCGCCGAAATTCACCTTCCGGGAGAATTTAATAACATAGATTCCGGTTACGATGAATTTCATATGATACGTGCAATGTGAGGAGGAGTCAACAATATTGACAACAACAACAACATCACAGGAAATAAAGTTTTCGAAAAGTCTAAAGAAAGATTTTACAGTGTACAAGATTCCCCATGGCAGTTACAATTCACCCTCTGAACTTCTTCAGGCATTGTTTGATGTGAGTTCTGTGATTACTGGAAAAAAGGACCCAAACAATACTATTTCTCTGACAGTCCCAAAAGATTACAACCTGTTGTTTCCCAAGGAGGCCTCGGGTTTGGGCCTTGTACTGGGTTTTAATCAGATTGATGTTAAACTGAAAGGTACAATCACAGGGAAATATCCAGTTGATATAAAGAGAGGTGTAGCCGCATATTTTGTTTATTCTGATTTAATACAAGAACAGATAGTTGGTGATACATGTGCACCATTGTTGCGAGTTGTTCAGTGCACCACTAAGTGTTCCTTCGTTTTTGCTCAACCTAATTATTATCCGTTACGAAAACAAACATTTCAGTCAATCAGCAGTGAAATTCATTCTGACAGCGGTGAGTTGTTCCACTTTCGTGGCGTCAAGACAATAGTTAAATTACAGTTCCGACAAGTGCAGGATGACTGATTATCTCAGATATTACACATTGCAAGCAGGTGGGACTCAAATGTTTACGGGCCATTTCGGAAGCACACTTTCCACACAGGGGGGAGGAGGGGAAGATTAATTTTTCGTTAACTGTGATGGGCAAAACCGGTAAAAAGAGATCGGTAGGTGCTTCCACTTTTGCATGGCAAATACCAAAGTATACCCCAGGAGAATAGTCGATATTATCGATAATAACTTCGGGATGCCCCTGGTATTTCATTACCCATGGATAATGGCTATTGAAGTTCAAATAGCGAATAACTT
Organism: Typopeltis vanoorti; assembly: GCF_054136105.1. Classification (NCBI taxonomy): domain Eukaryota; kingdom Metazoa; phylum Arthropoda; class Arachnida; order Uropygi; family Thelyphonidae; genus Typopeltis; species Typopeltis vanoorti. The sequence goes on from NC_143557.1 coordinate 109,307,764, forward strand.
CCCCTTCTGACTGAATTTTGTGATACATTTTGTAGCAGTCGGTTCTGCCACCATGCAGAGCACTGTGAGGTAATATGGGATATGGAATATTAAGAGCAGCAATAAAAGTTTTCAAGAAATTTCAGAAATTTCTGCAGTAAACTGACATTCCCAAATTGTGATCACATCAAATCCTTGGCTACGAAAATAGTTTTCGCGATCCTTTGTTTGCAAAGGGTTATCATGTTTGTATTTCTGTATGGTTGGTAAGTATTTGCTCTATAGCAGTTTTGACAACCATGGAAGAAGCAACTGTAATATTCAAAAAGTAAGCTTCCACATTTCCCATCGACAAAATAAGGTCCGATGCGGACTTCCCCCCCCGACATAACGTGCATATTGTATGGTTATGTTGTTCTGTTGTTCTTGCCATTTCATCCTTTCGACTTTGTACGTTTGCACCTATGTAACCCCGAGCAGGAAGTATGGCCAATATGTTAGGTTTCAAAAAGTTTTGGAGAAATATTCGCAAACATACTCCTTCAATTGTAATGTCATGGAGAAAGGGATCAATCTGGGTGTGCTGTATGAAGAGAGTGCAAAAAGTGTTGCAACTGTCATGCAAAACACGCATGTCATCTTTCGTATAAGCTAAAAGTTCTGCTTTCAGACAGTATTCAGTGTCTAGCCGATTTCCGTACCAGTCTCGAACTCTGTACGAGTTTCTTTATTCATAAATTCTGGCTGGAAATATGATATTTCGGGGAAGACTCCACGATAATCCAGAGAATGGGATGTGTGAAACTTATGAGGAAAGAAACCCTTACGAACTTCTGGGAGATCAAACATGGCTGGCAGTTTCCTAAGAGCGACACTAATGTAGGAAAAACTGTCAAGAAATATGATGTTTAATGGGTCATAATAGATAGCAAGTATCTCCGATCCGTCAAACACTACACTGGGTTGGAAATTTTTTGAAAAAAGATATTCCAAAATAAAGTACCCGTCAAACCCGAAAATTGTGTGAAATCACATGGACATTTTCGTATTTTGGTTTGACAGTCCGAAGGATCCTGTCATCTTGTCCCCATTTCATGATATTCTTGACAGAAAACAGCTCATCTAGGAATTGACCCACACAGTTTTCACCCCAGAACTCGCGTTCATGACTACCAAAATCAGCTATACAGAAGACTGGTACATGACGATGATTTTTAGCTATAGTTTCTGTGTCAAAAAAATCATAGATACTTGTTTATTTGAGACCTCCGATTTTTGCATAAAGCATTTCTGTTTTGAGTGAACTAATTTGCAGTGAGTGCAGAAATTTTCAGGTAGAAAGATGTGGCTTTTATCTGTAGAGAAAATAGCCAAACATTGTCTACAACGATGGAATTTTAAACAAATATTATTTTGTATGTATTATTTTTGTATAGCGCAATTGGAAGAACGACGGTACATTGCGCCCTTCGATTGGAATAGGCCTAAGTTCGATTCTCGTCGCGATGGGAGGAATCTTTATCTGGTCGATTTCAATCGATGGTGAGTTAGCCGATCTCATATGGAGGTAGCAGGGTTTTTTCTCCCGGAAACTCGGGTTTTTCATCCCGCATACATACAAATCGGCCCTTCAGAACACACGCAATTTACAGACAAAAATTACTAGTTGTGGTGGTGTTGGAGGTGGGCGGTAGATGGCGTTGATTCGTAGTAGAGGTAAGGTGTAGAGACAGTTGAAGATGTCCTCCCGCGATGAGTCTTCGGACTCCTTGGAGGTATCAGGAATAATAATAATAATGTGCAAATTCAGACATTTGTTGCCATAGAAAAATCTATTGCATGACTCACACAAAAGAAGGTTATGCACACTATGATTGATGTTTGTGCGGCAGTGGGTGCACACATTTTGGCATTTATGCAATTGGAATTTGGTAGAGTTAGTGAATGTTTTCAAACAACTGGGGCAATAATAAGCACCCCCAAACAGAGCTGGCACACTATGCCAAAATCATAACGAGAATTGCTATACAAAAGACAGATCTGTTTACCTGTATTTTACCCCCAAAACACCACAGAAAAATTATCATCTACCAAAAAAATTACAATTTGGTATTCCAGAGTCAAATGCTTTTGAAAGAGATCTGCTTCTGGAATATCACAAGAAATGTTCAGAACCGCTGCAATTTTGTGGAGCATTAAAGCCCTCTTTGTTTGTAACTTTTTACAATCTAAATGCACTTGTCTGTATGTTGCAACATCATCAGTGTGTGAAGAACCAAAACGAGTGCTTGGGCATGCAAAGATTATCTTCGTTGTTAATTTCCACAACAGCTCTTTTGATTTTCATAAATTCATCCAGGCTAAGCAGCATTCTTCTTTTAACATTGGTTCTGCCACCACCATTGTTACTGATATTGATAAGTACGACATCGATCACAAGATCATTTGCCAAAAGAAACTCACGTTTTGATTGGGCGACAGCATAAAAAGCATCAACTATCCTTTGGATAGTCAGTTCAGAAAGTAACATGAATGGTAAATTAATGTTGCTTTATAAACTGGATGCACTAACGCCCAACCGAATTTGAGAAAAAATTCCTGAACTCGATAAACGTTGAATTATCTCATTTTCCATCTCAAAAGAGATTGAATATCATCAACATTTTAAACTGTGAATGAAACTATGTTGTGTATTTTGTTTTTTTCATTCACATTTAACATTGTTTATTATATATTAATCATGACTTGTATAAAAGTTATTTATTAATCCATATTTAAGAATTGTTATTTAAGTGTTTATTCTGAATTTAATCAGCTATTAATTAATTAAACAATAATATGTGTATAATTTATTGTAACTCATATATATATATATGTTGTAACGTGAATATTATTATAGTTATCTGTATACAAAATGAAAGAGTTGATTAAGTAGCTCTAATATTCTATTTATTGTGTTTTATTAACTCAATGTAGTGGTATAGCCTTATGTAACATAAACGAAAATGTTTACGTTTATTTGTTGTCATGGAAACGCATGAAATAAACGAGCGCGCGTGGAACAGAGCGTGAGCGAGGTGGAAGTAAACGAAAGGTTCTCAAGGGCAGAAGTTAAAAGGGATAATATTTATAAGTGAGCAAGAACGAAGCGAATCTTATAGTTAGCTGAAAGTGAAGTCAGCAGTGATAATAAAGAGAAATTAATGCCGTGATCGGATAATATAAAAAAAACTGGACGTTCAGTGAAGAATTCTGAATAAACCCAGTTAGTCTAGAATTGCGACTTATTTCTAATTTGCCCTAGGAAAACTGCACGGTGTTTAATTGGTTAATGAGTGGTAACAAGGATAATTAAAGTACCCTACAGTTCATATCTAGAGTTGTGAAGCGTAATTAATAGCGTTTTAGTTATAACTGTGGAGAAGTCTTACAGATGTGTTCTTAAGAGTAATAAATGTATTTTGAAAGTATACTCACAACGTGATTGATGTACTAGGAACTATTTCTGGTAAGGACTGTCATATTGATTTATTTTAATGCATGAAGAATTGAGTGTTAGTCACACTATGTTTAACCTAACTTTAACTGTGGCAATTCTTCGAGATTGAAGATAGAAAATAAAAATTGCTTGAGAGATATTTACAGCATTTAGTGCCTTGATGTTCTTTAAGCATGTGGCATGACTGAGAGTTGTGTGAAAACTGATTAGATAGGAAGTTCTATTATATTTAATTAAGTGTAGGAACTTTGTGACTCAGAAACTGAGAAAGTGTATGTGAAGGTTTGAAAAATTGAACTAATGTGATTGACTTGACCTAATGTTTAACTTGATTCTATTGTTTAAAATTTGAAGTAGAATTTATGTATGTGTTATGTAGCTTATATTAAATGTTTCATTTTGTTAATCTAATTATTGTGTTTGCCTGAATTCCTTTTTATTGCACCGTTCACAAAAAAATTCGAATCTTGCGGAAAATCCCAAGTGGAAAACAAATACTTCGGCAGAATGAATGAAGAGACTGCTAACTAACTATGAATTGATCCTGCTATTTATATAGACTAATCCTTGGATAGAGTGGCGCAGTATAATAGAAATTTCTCTACCTTTGGATCGGTGATCGATTTATAATTAGTTGTTTTTTTATGAAAGTGACTTATAACAAGATGGCAAATTCGAACATGAAGAAAAGACTGTCACGACAAACATGATTTTTATTTTTCCATTGCAAAAACCACCTTATAACTTTATAGGCAAAAACCGCTAATGTAGTTATTAAAATTCATATGACATTGCTATAAAATGACAAAATTAACTTACCTTTTCTCAAGAAAAACTCATTTTGAAACTACAATCTTCTGATTGCATACAAAAATTACCAATACTAGAAACTCAAATGAAAACGAGCGACCCGTTAGTCTATTGATAAAAAAATTAGAACCAATGGAAAACCAATAACGATATGTGACAATGAATAACTTAGTCCTCAACGATCACACAAGGTGAAATTACGAATCTTTGCTACCCATCAGTAGCATAATAATCAATTCCTGTATCACCTCAAAAACAATTAGTCACAACAGTAAGCTTGATTAATACATAATCCTGGGGAAATTTACCTTTGAAGAAACCGTGATACGTATAGGAAAAGAAGTGATGCGAACAACTTAGTTCTTGGCATCACATGAGGTCAATGCAAACTTTGCTACCTAACACTAGTGTAAACATTGGTCACTTTTGGGGATGATCTAGACTAATTACAGTCTAGATTCTAAACTGTAACCAACCTGTATTACATTTAATGTTTATAAGATTGACAATACAAGCAGTGGCATATATTAGTCAACAGTCGTCAATGAATAGGCTGATAGGATTGATACTGATGACTTTTTTTTTCCCCTGAACAGTGCCAGAATAGAGAGAACAAAGAATCATCCCTAGATATTGTGCGAGAGTGTTAACAAGGATGTTAGGAGTAGATTTTTTGCTTGAAGGGTGGTGAATGAGTGGAATGCGTTTCCAAAGGTGGTCGTGAATGCTTCGTCTATTATTGAATTTAAGAAGTATGATAGGTCTTGTGTGAATAATGATTAGTGTGTCAATCTAAGGTCTCCTACAATGAGCCTTCTGACTCCATGGAGACCGTTATAATTATAATAATTATTATTAGTGATTGTTCTGTTGTATGCTTATATGAAGAAAATCTGCAGCATAGTTTTCTTTATAAGAAAGGACAAACATGTTTGCATTTAAAATGTTTTAAAATGGTCTACTAATGTTTAAAATTAGTATTAAAATACTAATGCTAATACTTTGAATCATCTTTCCACCTCCTAACTGTAGTATTGTGCTTGGAAATGTGTCTACTCTGTGGTCTCTTCTTCTACATAAGCCTCTTCTTCTACATATTAACCATTACTGCATTATCCGTGTAAGCTTTCAATTCGTTCATAGTAATCATCTCAAAGCAGACTCGAATTTCGTAATTTAGGATCTCATCTAGATAATATAGGTATTCCTTTGATCACACATGACAGATTTCCCCTGTCTAATGGATAGTGTGTGGGCTCACCAACCAAGCATGGAAGCTTCAGAATAGTTTTATATCTGAGATGATTTTCACTATCCAGTATGAATGAATGAACGCCCACTTGTTTATTGGAGACCTAAAGAATATAAAGTACCACGTTTGGTCTCTTGAGTAGGGTTTTCGGATTTTCTGACCTTTCGTGGATGGAATTCACTTAAAAATAACGACTTCTTTGTCTTTGTGGGACATACTCGCAATGCATAACATCCTTTATGATTAAAAAAATCTTTTTTTTTTTTGTTGTGTACTTGGTATGTGTTGTCTTTGGTCACGAGCGACGAAATGGTTTGACTGATGTAAGTAGCATATGTTTTAGTCATACCACTATTATGATATGTCTCAGTTGTCATTCCAGTTTTAACTCAACTTTATGTTCGTCGATATACATGCATACAAACTGATTACTGATTCCCAGAAATCACCAAATGCAAAACATGGTAATAACACGCCGGCATATAAACATATAAAGTTTATATAAAGATGTATAAACTTGTTTTTACACAAACATTTTTGTATAAATTGTAAACAACTCCATAGAAAGTATAGTTTAAACAATGAAAATAAAATTTTATTCTTTACAGCCAACGCTTCGTTAGCATTCTCACAGGCACTTTAACAATACACACTCAGTGAGGACACAAGTTGAAATAACCTGGATAACAAGGACGGTCACTTGTATGGAGGCGACAGTGGCGCTCTTTGTGGTGATTCCTGCTGTTAATGCCGATGGGTAGATAGGGCAATATCATACTGTCCATTCTGTTAATTAATCGGGGTTCTGTAGAACTTGTGCTGCTTCCAGGAAGAGTCTCTCTGATTTAAACCGGAATTTGTAAAGAAGCCTGGCTTTCTTCCATTTTATGAAGTGGTCTTTCTCTAAGGCATGTGGAACTAGTCCACTTTTTGGTTCTCCATCGCGAGTGCATTTTTTTGCTCTTTTTTCCTGACCAATGTACTTTATCCTAACTGTCCGACATACTGGCTATTACAGAGTACTGCAGACATCTGGGAAGGAGAGATAGTCTAGTCTAGACTCTAGACCAGGGATTCTCAACCTGTGGTACGCGTACCACTGGTGGTACGTGAGCCTTTCTGGTGCTAATATCTTGAATTAAATAAAGTGGTACGCCACTGGAAAAGGTTGAGAACCCCTGCTCTAGACGATCCTTGATTTGTCTTAGGCAGGTAGAAATTTGGTTTTTGCGATTTGTATACAGTTGTGATTCTGTGCCGTTTCAAGAGGGAGCTCACTTTATCAGCTGTGCCTTTGATGCAGGGTAAAGATATAGTGTAAGTATAATGTCCACGCGGTTAGCCTAGTGGTTATGCGCTTGGCAACCATATGCCTGGGAAAGGGGTGTCCTAGGTTCGATTCCCGTCGACGACGTGAAGAGCTTAAGGATCTTCCCTCAGCCATAGCCAAGTTAGCTGGTCTTGGGCGAGGACAACAGGGTTTTTCCCCCATTTATATGAGGTTTTTCATCCCACAAGCAGGCAAACCGTCCCCGTGAATACACACGGATTTTACAGTCATGAATATCACCATCAGGGGATGCAGGAGAGGAGTGGCTAACCGCCTGCATTAATACTCCAGAAACCCCTTGTTAGGAGGGGACGCAACCCGTCCTAGACGGATGAGAACGATAGGATATAGGTAAGTATAATGTGGTTTGGGGCGGGGATTTGTTGTTTTTTAAGGAGTTTAGCGATTTTTTTTTTTTTTTGTATTATAAATTCCGCTGTCTATGTACTTTTCTGTTACAGAAACTTCGACATGAAAAAAAACATGCAAAGATGAAACAGTCAAACTCGATTTTCTTTTTTTTTTTTTTTTTGATGCAACTGTTCAGTCTGGAATCATTGGTCATATCACAGATAGTTCCTAATTCTGTGTCATATAATGAAAGTTTTGTGTGGATTCTGTAGGTATAGCTCGGCCAGAACAACTTACCTGTGCTCGAAAAGATCTGGATCAAATTCCAACCGCGATGAGAGAAATCTTGATAAGGGCTTTTCAGTGGAAGACGAGTTAGACGATTTCTTACGAAGGCGGCAGGGTTTTTGCTTTTGAAAATTCGGGGTTTTCATCCAGCAAAAGGCAAACTTTTTCAAAGGAATTCGCACTTAACAAGCATAACAAACTGCCTCATCGTCTTAGTTACTTCGACACAATGTTTCCTTGTTTGTTTTTTTTAACTAGGTACAGCCTAGTTTGAAGGAAAGAAAAAAATAAATAAATAAAATATTCAGCTCAAAGATGCGTTAATACATCATGTATTTTTTAATTAAAATTTCGTTCGACATAACTGATATGTACAGACAAATCGGCCTTCAGAACAGACGCAATTTACAGACAAAAAATACTGTTGTTGGTGATGGTGCCGGTAGATGGTGTTGATGGTAGTAGTGTCGTAGTTGGAGAATTAAGTAGTAGTGAAGAGGTGATGTATTTAGCGAAGTAGAATAGTGTGCCCTCCCACGAGGAGTCATTCGGCTCCCTGGAGGTGTCACATAATAATAATACAACCTCTGTCCGAAAAGAAATCAAACTTTTCGATAATAGAAGAAACTAGTGGCGCCACCTGTTGTAACTTTTTGTTATCGAAAGCGACAACCTTCATTAGTGTTGTGTCAACTGTTTACAACATTTGTTTCATTAGAAGCCGAGTTATAGTGCCGAGAGTGACGGTGTGTTTTGACGAACGGTCGGTCGTCACGATATTCATGCCGTACGCGACGAATTCTCGCTATCAATCGTTTCAAAACTTCGAGATAAAATTCACTATTGACGTATGGCCAAGCGGAATGAATTCCATGTGGATAATGCCCTTCGGATAGTAGAAACAAATCAGCATTATCTTTATTTTTGACTTCTCCAAGCGACTCTTTTTCGGATGCCCCCCTTCTGATGGTCTCCACTCAGCACTCTGGCGCTTTGTTTCGGGCTCATACTCAAAACACCACGTTTCGTCACCAGTAACGATAGTTTCAAGGAAGTTTGAGTCCTTATGAGCGGTTTTAATGAGGTCCTTGCAGTGTTCAATTCGATACATTTTTTGGTCGTCGGTCAACTTGTGGGGAACAAATCGCGAATTCAATTTACGAAGGCCCAAACTCTCAGTCAAAATGTGTGCATAGTTGATTTTAGAATCCCCAATTCATCTTCAATCAATCTCATGGACGATTTCGGGTTTTCTTTGATGAAATCACGCACTTTTTGGATGTTAGTTTCGCTCAGTCCAGTTTTTGGACGGCACGGCTTTTCGTCGTCCTCAAGCGTCTCACGACCACTTTGAAATCACTTAAACCACTCGTAAACTTGAGTACAGGATAAGATTCATTATCGTATGCTTGTTGAAGCATTTGATGCATTTCGGTAAAACTTTCACCAAGTGTAACACAAAAGTCAATCGCAGCTCTCTGTTTGAAACTCATTTTCCGACCGTTCGTCAAAACACACTGTCACTCTTGCCACTATAACTCGGCTTCTAATGAAACAAATGTCATAAACAGTTGACACAACACTAACGAATATTGTCTATCTTCCTATTGTCTACGTACCTATATTGTACGTTGCGAACACGTGAAGGTTTAAATTAGTGTAAAAGAGATTTAAATTATAATATAGGTATACATTTAAAAATCTCATGTGTTGAGGTACCTAGAATTTTTTCAAGAAAAGTAACGTTGAAACATTAAAAAATCATTGTAGTTATTACTGATTGACAGAGATACTAATATTGATGACAGATTCTAGTACTACCTCCACTGGCGATATTTAGATATTATTTTTTAAAATTTTATTTATTTATTTATTTATTATTATTATTATTATTATTATTATTATTATTATTATTATTATTATTATTATTATTATTATTATTATTATTATTATTTTAGTTTATTTTTTATTTTTTAGGGAGAACTGGTGTTCAAATACGGAAACTTACTTGTTACTATTGGCGACAGACATTTGTTAGTTTATTTGTACTTACTATTGATTAATCAGTTTTGGTTTCATCAGAATTGACTCAGGCTACTAATATAACTACAAATATAGAAGAAAAGTAAATTTGACTGCAATATAAACATCTTTTTCTGGAGATCACTTCATTTTGCCTATTACTTTAGTACGAGGAGGAAGAGGCATTCTGTCCACAGGCCATATCTGTTCGCAGAATCGGTTTTAGAGCAAATGACGTCCAGGGCGACACGCAAACAGCATCTCGGGTGTCCTCTCTCTCGCTCACGTTTCTTTTTTTACTAGACCTTGTTCTCAACTTTTTTTATTTACTTCTTATCGATGACTGAACGTTTTCAGAACAATAATGATTAGGAAGTCAGGAAGTGGAGGTATACTTTAATTTGTGAGTTTTTCAGGGTGCTGAGAGCCCTAGGAGATCGTGTAGGTTGTATGACCCTAAAATTAACACTTTCGCTTTCCTTTCACAAAATAATTCTGTATAACTTATAACTTTTTTGTCTAGACATCTGAATAAAATTCATAATAATTTAATTAGAAATTCAGTTTTTTTATTTAAACAAACTATATTATTTTTAAATAGAGAATAAGGCCTGGTTGGCCGAGTGGTTAGTGTATCCGCTCTCCAGCCAAAAAGCTGTGGGTTCGAATCCCGCCGTGGGCATGGATGTTTGTGATTGTCTGTGAAAATACGAGTGGTGGTGGTGATAATGGACGGTAGATGGCGTTGGTGTAGTTGCGGCTCGTTGTAGTTGGTGGAGACAGAGAGCTGTAGAGTAGATGCCCTCCTTCGAGATATCACGTAATAATAATAATAATTATTATTATTTAATACAAGCATGTAATAATAACCAGTTGAGAATGGTTGCCGTTTCACCTGATTTTAACAAATATTTGTTATTGTCCTTAACTTTCTTAATTGTACTCAGTAGCACACTCAGGATTTAATCTTGGGGGGGGGGGAGAGTTCAGTAGACGATTTTGAGAATACACCCTACGCATCGCATGCGACCTATGACTGAGCATCTGTAATGATCGCTAATTCATAAATTGTATAGAAATAGAAGACACGGCACAACATAAATTTTTTTAAAAATTAATTTTAATTAGGAAAAGATTTTTTGGAAAATTTTCTAGTGTTTTTTTTTTCTTTTTCTTTGGGGGTGCCAGGACCCTTTGCTCCTCCCTTCTGGGTGCGCCACTGATTCTACAAATTATTAATTGTATTAATTAATAAAAACTGTATTAATTATTAAACAGTTTTATATCGGAAAACTGTGGCCAACCTAACCTGATGTGTTCTGTTAACCAAAGTTAATTGCCCATCCCTGCTCTAATGGCATAAATATTTGTACTAGGCTGTCCATAGATGGTCTTACACACCAAACACAATCCTATAGTATTTTTGTTTTTCTAAAATGGTGAAAACTTGGCGCTAACATATGCCTCCTTATTTCTTCATTCTATTGTATCATTAAGCACTATTCGTAATTGACTGCTTCAAAAAAAAAAAAAAAAAAAAGCACGAAACGAATTGCGTTTTGATGACAGTAATGAACAAGAACCTAACGCATTCACTCTGAAAGAAGGCAAGCGAAAGGTCAGAACCCCAGAGAAAGTACTTCCTGTTACAACCCAAGACATGCTCTCTAGATCACTTATGATTTCCTCATTCCACTTCTCTCTTTTTCCACTCCCATTAGAGTAATATCGAGGCTCTGGTGCCCCGAATTACAATGTGGTATTGGAAAGAAGCACTATTATTTAACTCCATATTTGCAGTTGCTTTATCTCGGCAGACCCCTCCCCGTAAATGCAGTTTAGAGAGCAGGCCACGGAGGTAACGTTTAGCATTTTCTTGCCGGTCGACGCTCTTCATATCTTATTGTAGTACAGTCACGTGCGATCAGTCCTTGGCCTAGCACTGCAGGCAAAAGTAGCAAACCATGTTTGTGTTTCCTTTTCTAAAGATAATAGAAAGTGTTTTAAAAAAATCAAATAACATTTCAACTGTCTTTCCCCCCCACCCCTTAAACAGTAGTACATTTATATGCAGAAAGCATTGCTCGGTTACCAATGCTTGCATTGCTTAGCAAGACATCGCTGTTCACAAATTTAAATTGGGGCTTTACTAAGTTAATGACTGTGGCTCGATACACACACATACTGGAGCTATGAAATGTTCGTTTGTTGTGCTATGTCATTTCGTTATAGTCAAAAAGACAAAATCGCCTTCGGAGAAACAGCAGTCTCTTACATCCGTAAAAAGCTTCACAAATTATTCCTTACAGCAGGGAATTCAAGCAATAGAGTATTTCAAAAAAAATTCGAAGTCCAGCATCCTCACCCCTTTAAACATATAAAAAAAAAGAGAAAAAAGAAAATCTGAACTACTACTGCTTCAACTACAGACTTAATGACCTTCCTATTTCTTCTTCTCCTTCCATTCCAGGCTTATAAGCCAAGTGGCCTGTTCCGGACTCAATTCCATCTTTTTAAGGTTCTTCCTCTGAATCGGGTACCTTTTGGGTGGTAATTTAGAATTTGTGTTAAATTCTGTGAAATAGAATGTTAATTAAGAATTTGCTCTCGGAAGACCCTGTAACCTCTAGAGCAGTGTTTCCCAAAGTTATGGATGCAAAGGCCCCTTTGAAAAAAATTAAAATATTCACGATTCCCATCGAGAAAAAAAAATCGTAATGCAGACATATATTATTATAATATTTATTGTATTTATATTCAATACAAATCATACACAGCGAATATTGCAAAAATCAAATGCAAATATTACATTTTTAGCATCTTATATACATTATCTTAAACTAATATGTCATTCAATTTAGTAAACATTTTGAAAAACATTTACTTTGTCGTTTTAATTCTTCAGCCTTTCTTTGAATAAACTCAATTGTCTTACTCTTATATTCGACTTGAACAGTATCTAAATGGCGACAAAGTTTTTCGGGTCGCATGCAATCATTTGATAACTGTTTCCAGCAGATTACACACATAGGCTTGTTTTTTTTTTTTTTTTATCATTATATGATGGTACAAACCCATATTTCAAATAAGAAGGATCGTATTTTGAAATTTTTCATACGACAGTTTTTGCCTCTTACCGTCTGGTGCAAGACGATGCGGACTGTTCTGGTAAAATATGAGATACTGTCGTTTGTGAGTCTGTCTGCTGATTGTTCGCTGGATTGTTTTTTTATCAGCCATTTATCCATCTCAAGGTTGAATGTGTAATATAGAATAGATCAAATAATAGTACCGGTACCGACACACCACAGACTGACAAGATGAAATTAATGAATTACGTGAATAAGTGAATCCCAGGCGTTTATAATTCTCATGCATGTGATCTGTGATATTAGCGCAGTCGCCCTGCACCCCGCGCATCGCCTGCACCTGTGTACACTAGCAATGAAACATTAATTTAAAGCGCGAAAAAGTTGGCCGTTTTAAATGAGTGCAAGATTTTGCGTTTGTAAGCTTTTTTTTTTTTTTTTGCTTCTTATGAATACCTTTGAAATTAAACCTATATGAATAAGCATTAACCGGCCTGGTTGCCAGAGTGGTTAGCATATCCGCTCTCCAGCCAAAAGGCTGCGAGCTCGAATCCCGCCATGGGCATGGATGTTTGTGAATGTCTGTGAAAATACTAGTGGCGGTGGTAGATGGCGCTGGTATAGTTGGGTTCTTTGTAGTTGGTGGACTGAAAGGTGGAGACAGAGGGTTCTAAAGACTCCCTCGGAAAGATCCCCGGGAGGTGTCACGTAAAAATAATAAAATACAGTATTTAGTAATATTCATTAAGCGCCGAAATACGCAGGAAGCAAAATTTGTGAACCAACACCAATGTGTGGTTTTTTTCCATTAAAATATAAAAAATAACAAAAAAGAAATTAAAAAAAAAAAATCAGTTAACGCCTTTTTATTCCCGTATACGGGGAGTAGGCGAGGCCATTTAGCCCTATCTAACTTATGGAGACTGAGTGGGCAGTTCAATCTCCACTGGTACCAATCAGAGATAGATGGCCCAAGGCTATCACTAATTAAGCGGTACACAGTGAAGAGAGACGGCTCAAATGTGCCGCCATCTCGTGGTCCCTAACCCTAACACAATATATTTAATGTCTGAAAAAAGTCTCAAATAAGTAATGTCTCAAAAAAGAAATAATAAAAATTAAATACGTTTCTTTTAAGATAAAAAAAATCTACTTAGTCTTAAAACATTTTAAATTTGTTTTCATTATTTCACATCCCCCTCAACAAAACTAACGGCCCCCAGTTTGGGAAGCGCTGCTCTAGAGAGCGCATCTCCTGGGTGGTTCGAATATGTTGAATAAGAACTCGCGGACCAACAATGCTACAGGGGGGGGGGGGGCTATCATCATGACAGCAAGGGAAGCATCGTTCCCATGGGCCCCTAGCTGGGTCTATTCTCTTCCCTCTTCTTTGAGGTAGGCTCCATTGCTCTTTAACCTTTCTCCTATATGGCATTCCTCGGCCAAACTCTTTTAACTCACGACTAATGCTATTAGAGTAATCGAGGGCTATGGTCATAATTTTCTACTTCTATCTCTATGTCTTTTCTTTAAAATTTCTTCCTACCACTTTAAGGCATGCTTGAAGGCCTCAAAATGGCAGCTCCATCACCAAGCTAGACTGCAGATGGCCGGTAACCTTCTCAGTCGAAATTTTAACACACTAAAAAGACTCATGGAGATAGTAAACAGACAGACTTTTTTGGTAACGAACATTCCTATTTAATAAATAAATATTCTAATTATTTTTATATTACGCCTAGTGGTCTTCTTAGAAACCTAATCTTATTATTATTATTCCGATCCCTTTAGCGAATTATGTCTTTCACTGTATGAGTTTGTTGGTTTATCTGTTTTAACAGAATGCAGGGGATTCGACCATGAGTTTCCGGGAGGAAAAATTGCCATCTTCATACGAAACCGGCAAACTCACCTTCAGTTGAGAAGGCTTTATAAATGTTCCTCACGCAGACCCATGGCTTTTCAAACCAATGACACTGTCACCTGCTGAACGTATATGAAGACATTAGTCTCCCTATAAAATATAATGAAATAGTTTTTCTTGATACCGAAAGTAATAAGACTAGTGAAACAAATATTGCAAAGAAAAAAATAATGCACAGTTTTTAAATGTATTTTACCTCGCCCCCAAAACAATGATAAATATAAATAAATATTAATGTAATGCAAGAATTTATAAATAATATTCTTAAAAGTTCAGGAATACTAGTACTACTTATGACGACGATGATGATGATATTATTGATATGTACCTTCAAGAGTGTTCAAGATATTATGATAGTACAACTGATATGAAAAGTGTATATTATTACTAACTTCTTATTGATAATTTTGTTTCGAATTAGGCTTCTCTTTGTAATATACAAAATTCACGCAAGATTTAAATTTAGCGCCATTTGTGCGGTAAAGTGTTGCCAACGAGAAAAAAAAAAAGACAGCGTAACAGCTGACAGTTCAGGGTTATTAAAAATGACCACACACAGCGAAGAGGAATTCGTTGAATGGATTATGGAACAACAACAAGTGGATGCTTATTTTTCGAACAAAATCATCTTCAGCGATGAGGCTCATTTTCATCTTGATGGCTTCGTTAATCGACAAAATTGTCGCATTTGGGGTTCAGAAAACCCACGAGTGATTGTTGAGAAACAAATGCATCCACAACGTGTCACTATTGGTGCGGATTTTGGGCTGGAGGCATCATCGGTCCATTCTTCTTCGAAAATGCGGCTGGTAAGGCAATAACAGTTAATGGTGCTCGCTATCGCAACATGATAATCCAGTTTTTTTGTGCCTAAATTGCAAGATATGGATGTGGACATGTGGTTTCAACAAGACGGTGCCACATGCCATACAGCCCGAGAAACAATTCAATTACTGCATGAGTCATTTCCTGGTCGTGTAATTTCCCGTTTTGGTGATCAGAATTGGCCGCTCAGATCATGTGACTTAACGCCGTTGCACTTTTTTCTTTGGGGTTTTTTGAAGTCTAAGGGTTTATACCAACAAGCCCACGACCACCCACGCCTTGAAGGAGGAAATTGAGCGCTGTATCAACGAAATTCAGCCACATTTATGCAAAACGGTCATGGAAAATTTCGACAAAAGAGTGCGTATGTGCTAGCAAAGCCGTGGAGGCCATTTACCCGATATGCTATTCCATGCATAACCCTATACTGTATACCTTATGAATCAATAAGAAATTCTTCTTCTTCATCTTCTTCCTATCATGGAATATAGGCCATGTGGCCTGTTCCGGTCTCATGCCATCTCTTTCTTGGTCTTCCGATTCTTCTTTTCCCACTTATTTTGTATCTGTATAATATTTTTGGTAGTCTGCTGTTGTCCATTCGATTTAAATGTTCTAGCCATTTTTGTTTATACTGTCTTATGTAGTAATTAATTGGTTTGATTTTTAGGGATTGTAAGATTTCTGCATTTGTTTTGTGGTCCCACTTGGTATATCCAGCTGTTTTTCTGAGGAACTTCATTTCTGCTGTTTGAATTCGTTTTTCATCTTTCCTTTTCATGGTCCATGTTTCGCTTCCGTATAGTAGAGTTGGTTTTGACAAGACATTAAATTACAATTTTTAATTAAAAATCTGTGTTTTCTATCAAAATTACTTCTTGCGTGATTTTGGGACACCCTGTATTTTGGTCTTGTTAGGCAATCCCTACTCTATCAATCTACCTAGCACTTGTTCTTCCTCTAGGTATTTTTCCTGCCATCAAACTATTTTGCTAACCGTTCCTGTCTCATTCTTTTTAAGTGACCATATCACCTGAGATTAGATCTGCTCACACATTCTTAACTGCAAAGAATGTCAAGTTCCTTCAGTTGAAAAGGCTTGAATTGAATTTTTTTTGTAGTATCTTAAGTTTTAATATGATTCTGCCATCGATGCTAACTGTTTATTTCACTCATTTTCTTCAAAACTCTATTATATGTTGTATCAAGTCTTTGATCATTTATTTTATTTCCAAATTAGCTCTAAGATCCATAAATTAAAATTGGCAATGGAACACTGTCTTGTATACATCTACTTTATTGTTTTGATTAATGTCTTCCTTATTCTATAAAAATTTATTAACTACTAGTTTTACTAATTCTGTTGTCCATATATCTATATTTAATGTACCATCTTCACTAAAACTGTTTCTAAATATCTGAAATACTGCATTTTACTTATTCTACACGTTTCACATGCAAGTGATTTTCAGTGTTCCTTCCTATTTTTATAAATCTATCTTTTTATTACTGATTTCCATACCAAATTGATTATCGTAGTGATTTAATTAAGCAGTCATACAGACTTTTATTTGATTTTTTAAGCGTTTAAAATAGACTGCATAAAGTAAAGGGCTGAGTTGAATATCTCCAGTGTTTATATCGGGCTTAATGCAACTTTCCTTCATAATGTGATCCATACAGATGATGAATAAACAGTGGAAATAATGTGCACACATCTGATTTTCCATCAAACCATCTTCTTACTCTTCCTTTAGTTCTAAATGCTGACTTACAACTCAAATATAGCCTATGTTCTATATAACATCCTGTTTACCCCATATAATTGCACATCCTGTTTACCCCATATAATTGTACATCCTGTTTATCCGTATAATGTGGGGTAAACAGGATTATCTCAATTGGACACTGAATCTCTCAGTGTCCAATTCTCTATTCTGATGTTTGTCCATATAATTCTACTTGATATTGCCTACCATTCAACAAGATTATTCTTGTGTTTATTTGTTCCTTTCCTTGATCATCAATGCTTGAGTATAACATCTTGTATTTATTATTTACAAGAATCTCACCTGTTTCTGCCTTCTTCATTTCAGTAATACAAATTACATCAACTTTACTTCTGTAATTCTTCTGCTAATTCCACTTCTTTTTCATTGATACTCCTTACGTTGGTGATGCTCATCTTGATTTCTTCTGATGTTGAGTGAGTTTGTTCTAATAACTAACTTTTCATTGTTCGCTGTGGTTCACTGATGAAAACACCAGGGGCTTTGTTTAGCCGTGTGAAACTCTAGCCGGCATAAAATTCCAACTTGTTATACCCTTATTCTGCTTTGGTTTAAGCCAATAAGAATAATTTGGTTGGCTAAACCCCAAATTACCAGCCCGTTTTCATTTGCTCACTATCTAGATAGATATCTAAGAATGCACCCCGAGAAGGTGAGGATTGGACAAAAGGTCAGACGTTTGGACGTATATACATTATACGTCCATAATTATATAGATGCGAAGTATCCATCGAAGTCAATATAACCATTGGATATATAGAAAAAAATTATATAGATACATAGCGTATATTTTTGTTATATTTGATCCGTGTGGTTGGTTGGGTGGTTAAAAGGCTATGCATGGCCGGTTTTATCATTAGGCGAATCTAGGCAATCGCCTAGAGGCGCCTAAATTTTCTTTGCCTAGGGGCATCAGATACTCTCGGACCGGCACTGAGGCTATGTGATAGTTTTCTCCCACCTGTATAACTTTGACCCTAAAGTTATCACAACTACTACTACTACTAATAATAATAAATTGGTTGTTGAGGTACGTTTTTACCCACATTATTTCGTTCTCGCTACTACAATAAGAGGTTATTATGAGCGCAGTAACAGAGAACAATTATTACAATGTAAGAAATACTGTAAATAAGTAAAAATGAATAGTATTTCTTTTATGAATTTTTGAGGTAAGTTTCATGGGGAAAAAAATGAATGTCAGAAAAGGGATGATTTACCCATGTATGGTGTTTATAATCTTTCTTAGGTGAAATTCACATAAAAAAAAGAAACTATCGAAATAAAATTACAGAGTTAAGTGACACGAATGCAGATTAGCATAATTTATGTGACTATGCAACTCAAAGATCGGATCTTGATGTTCTAAAAGATGGTGTTCTACATATTTTAATTCGTTTTATTATAATTAATGAAAATTAGTTTTGTGCCAACACAAAAGTGCTAGTTAGAAACAGTATATTACGTATACATAATATTTTAAGTTTTAATTATTTTTGCGTTGATAAATTCAGGCAATAATACCATTTTCGAAACGTGCAGCATGAATTTCATAATCATTAAACTTCATTTACATCGTAAAACTGGAAACTTCGTGAGGTTTGTTACTTTGCGAAAGCGGAGATTTCAATTATAATTTAAGAACAAAAGCGCAACCGGTATTATCGTTGAAAACTTTCGTGATTTCACTAAATTACTTAAAGCAAATAATAATAACAAAGAGGTCGTTGCTCTTATATAGTTGAATATCTTACGCTTGTAGTTTTCTCTATTAGATTTTATGTATTCGCAGTTGATAAAAGGAGATCTTAGGTACTGTGCAGCATTGCTAACCCTAAATCAACGCCCACGAAAAGTTGAAAATCTAAAACACAATAGTACTAGATTGGTCACGTATGCTAGGAAGTTTATTGTGATGATTGGCTAAGTATACACACGCGCGCGCGCATAATAACTTTTCAGGTTGGAAAAAGTTTTAAATATCCATTCCAGTGAGATTCAAATATCTACGTAGCGGAGTAACTTTACTGCCCAATCACCCAGTTCAACACAATGTTAAGCTTACGTTAATTAGAATATGTGATTATAATAACTATACGTCCTGAATTATTCGAGACTCTCTCGATTTTAAAGGCTTCCTCCATAGTCACGAAAATAAACTTGCTGTTCCCGGAACTATTTTGTGTTGCCCACATATATTTGACTGCTAAGAACAGATATTAAAGCATTCTTGTCCAAGAAGTATAACAACGCTGTTTATTAATTAACTTATACTTGAATTTATTTATTTATTTTATTAAAAATCCTTTAATATATATACCGTACTTTTCGCCTTATAAGACGCACCGTTGTATTGGACGCATCACATTTTTCATGTCGAATTTTTGGCAATAAAATATTCTTCGCAGTATAAGACGAACAAATTATGCATCAAAATGTTCATGTAATTATTATTATTTTAAATGTTAATACATGCATAAATCATTTCTTTTCATAAATTAAAGAGATTAAAGCACCATGATGGAGATCCTGTAAAATCGATTATATTTCTTTCTTTTGCAATCATTTTGCTCATTGAATAATTATTTTTGTAGATACGCAGCAACCCGATCTTCTTTGATTCATTATCCAAGGTTGTAAGGTTTTAATTCATTTTCAATTTCTGGTCCATTTTGCATTTGGTTTTCTTTGGAGATGTTTTAAAATATTTTTTTATATTTTTATTATTATTATTATTATTATTTTAGAATTTGCTTGTATTAATTGCTGCTCTTGTGCCCTCCAAGTTCGTACCATTTTTTTCTGTAGGCAGAGGACCAAAATGCCGCTCTGCTGCCATAGTTTTTTGCGTACTCAGTCCCACTACGTTTAAACACAATCGTATAGCTATGTCTATGCTTCGTAGAATTCATGGGTTATAAAAAAAAATTAAATATAACAATGTATTGATTACTAGTTTAAACGCGTGACCGTTAACGACCGCGCAACTATTCAAACTGTTCACCCGTTACCGACAAGCGATGACGCACCGTAACTGCGCATACATAAAAAGTACTCCGGTGTATAAGCGCACCGCAAGATGCATCACCGGTTTATAAGACGCATCCTGATTTTCGTATAAATTTTAGGTACAAAAAAATCACATCTTATAAGGCGAAAAATACGGTATATTATTTCCCAAAAGAGAGTAGGCAGAACTCTTTTATCCCTAACTAAGGTAATTTGTTTGAAATGCGAGTAGCTGCCTCCACCCTTAGTGATCACCTGAAGTTGAGTAGTTAATCTATAACAATAATTTTTAGACATATGGGTGACGAGAGTATGAGAAACAACTTCTATCATCTCCTGTTCTCAATCTTAACTTGTATTATTATGCAAAATAGTCGATTTTTTCAAATAAATTACAGGATTAAAAACTTAATTTTCGGGAGAACGAAAAAAAAAAAAAACAGTATGGGTAAAGATCAGTTAATTCGGGAATCAAGTGAAAACGGTTGAGAAAAAGTTACTGTGGTCAATGACTAGAAATCGAACTGGTAGCAATCTTTCATTTTTCGATCTAAGAAGACAAGTTAAGAGTTAGATAATTGAAAAAAAAAAAAAAAACGCAACTATATTGCCTCGGTTATCGCCTAAAGACTCACAAATATCGATGTTTATTCGAATGTGCAGATCCTTGGTCGGAGAATGGATACGTTTCCACTTGACCAACCAGTCAGACGAATTAAGTATGAAATATTTTATTTTATTTTACTTTGCATAATATTTCCTCATTTTTCTATTAGATTCCCATCTAATAGAAACGATTAATTTTTTCAAAGACTGAACTATAATAATGCAGTCTGAAAAATTCAGGATCACGTTTTCTCGATTTTTGGTTCAGAAAAATACAACACCCTATTTTCAATTTTATATTTTTTACTCAACAGTGAAAGTTGTGTGAAATGCAACCGTTCATACAGTCATAGGAAATGCCTCCGATTTCTGCGCAATCGGAAGAACAGCAGAATTACGCCCTTTCACTGAAAAAGACGTGGATTCGATCCTCGTCGTGACGATGAGTTAGCCGATCTCATACCGAGGTAGCAGGGATTTTTTCTCTCGGAAACTCGGGTTTTTCATCCCGCGTACAGACAAATTGGCCTTCCGAACATACAGACATAAAATACTGTTGTTGTTCATGATGGGCGGTAGATGGCGTTGATGGTAGTAGTGTCGTAGTAGGAGAATTAAATAGTAGTGGAGAAGGTGAGATGCATTTAGCGGAGTACAGTGCCCTCCCACGATGAGTTCTGTGACTCCCCGGAGGTCTCACGTAATAATGATAATAAAAAAATAAAAAAAATCAGCTAACGCCTTTTTTTTTATTCCCGTATACGGGAGTAGGCGAGGCCATTTAGCCCTATCTAACTTTTGGAGACTGAGTGAGCAGTTCAATCTCCACTGGTACCCAATCAGAGACAGATGGCCCAAGGCTATCACTAATTAAGCGGTACGCAGTGAAGAGAGACGGCTCAAATGTGCCATCTCGTGGTCCCTAACCCTAACACAATATATTTAATGTCTGAAATAATGTGGGTTCTACCGTCGATTTTCTTGAGTTTACAGGACGAAAAACCCGAGTTTCCGGGAAGAAAAACCTGCTTGCCCGTGCCAGAGATCGACTAACTCGGGAACCGGTCGAAAAAAGGCTTAGAAAAATTTCTTCTAGTCGCCGACTAGACTCGAAACCAAGTCTTCCTTCGTGCGGCCAAGCGCGATGGTGTGCAAACGCCACATCCACTGAGATACACAGGCTCAGTAATAATGATAATAATAATAATAACTTTTGGAATAAAAAAAAAAAACTACTCAATGGTTGATAAAGGAATGCACCGTCTATGTAAATGAAGGATAGTATTGAATCTGATATTACAATTAAGCACATAAAAATAATTTAAATGCCTCTTAAGAAAGGCAAAATGCGAACACTGCAGTAATAAGTTCGAAAATTGTGGAGATAGATCAGAATGGAAGTTAAAACTCGTCCATATTTATAACCACAAACTAAATATTTTATTTAAAATAAAGAGCCAATAGGCTTCATTTCGGCGATGTAAACATTATTTAAATTAAGGGGATATTAAATCCCACATTGTTTTAAAACCGAATAAGAAACTCAAAGATCGGAATCAAAGAGTTTCATGCCGAATATAGTAAACTATAAAAATATCGGCGATTACTAGCGTAAGCTAAAGAACGCAGTCCAAAGTACGTAGTACAAACTAGGGCAACTCGTAGCAAAGGTGGAGAAAGTTCTGATCGCTATTCTTAGTATTTCCCATGATGTAAAACCCATCTCCTAGGAGATGTATGATGTTAGACATTATGGTGGGAGGTCACTACCCAGACCAGTTTCGATCTTTATTGAAGACCAAAAATAATACTAAGGGTATAGCGAAAAGAACTTATATACTCTGCTATGAGATGGGCTTTACATTATGGGAAATACTAAGAATAGCGATCAGAACTTTCTCCACCTTTGCTACGAGTTGCCCTAGTTTGTACTACGTGCTTTAGCTTACGCTAATAGTCGCCGATATTTTTGCAACCCACAAATCCTCAACCTGTTCTCATAAGGTTCATTCCACAGACCTGTTATCATCTTGGTCACTCGCCTCTGGATCCTCTCCACCTCCTCCCCATCAAGAAGAAACCTAGGTGACCAAATCTGAGCACAGTAGTCGAGATGAGGTCTTATCAAGGCTCGATACAGAGGAACAATAACCTGTTGTCAACGTATTCTTCAGCAACCAAGCGATTTGATGAGCTGATTTGGCCACTTTTGCAATGTGTCCCCTAAATTTCAATTCCTTATCCACCAACACTCCTAAATCTCGTGCCTCATCAATTTCCTGGAGCACGGTTCCACCAATGCAGTAAACTGCCGCCAATCTTAATCCTTCAACTATATTTTTAAAATTAATGTGACAATATGACATACAAAAAGTGCCGACTCTTTGAAACAATATTTATATTCTAAAAGTTTTTAACTGTATTAAAAAAATATCACACGCAGCTAATTTTCATGTCCTTTCTAGTCATTTATAATTCAAATGAATTCAAACAACTATATCGTATAGGGAAGAATAGGAACCGTAAGCAAACATTACATGGATGATGATTAGTTTCCTTTTCATCCATACGGATGGTAGGGCAGTGGCGTTGCTATAGCTTTTGCCGCATGGGGTCGGTCCCTTAGGTTGCCGTCCCTCTCAATACACACCAAAAATACTACAAAAAGTCAAAACGATGGGTAGTGTTCAAAGTGCACGGCCGGGGAAGACCTCCCCTACCCCTCCGCCTAGCTACGCCACTGTAGTAAGGAGAGCTATGCTACCATACTAGGGAAGTGACTATGAGCAGGGTGGTTTCCCGTTGCCTTCTTTGCCGTACTATATAATATGGCTGTATCCTGTGTGTTCACGGGTCCGGTTTGCCTGTTTGTGGGATGAAAAACCCCAGAATAACTGGGAAAAAAAAACTCTACTGTCCACGCCCAAGATCGGCTAACTTGGCTATGGATGAGAAAGATTCTTCAGCTCCTCACGTCTCTGGAATCGAACTTAGGACGCTCCTTCCGCGGGCATACGGCTGCGAAGCGCACAGCCCCTAGGCCAACCATTACATTAAGCACCGGAAGACTTGTGAGAATTTTAATATTAGTTGTGTCACTTGTTTAATTTGAATTTCATAATGGCGATTACAATGATACTTGGGTGAAAATCATATGAAAATAGAATCTGAAGTTTCTCCGAATTATTGCATGTAATTCAAGCGCCACAGTTATATATTGGATTCTTAGATAAGTGGTCGCTAAGAATATCAGGCCAGTTAAGTGGGAAAGAAATGGAAAAGCGGAACCTGCAGCGAAAAAATAAATGATGAAAATAATATCTAACTCAGTACGGACATTGTACAGAATTGATGTTAATCAGCAACGGTAATAAGGTTGAAAATAAGCCCAGTAAAATGCTGAATGAACGAGAACACCTTGGTCATAGCTTGTATTTTTTTTTTTTCATCTAAGAAAAGAAATATAGAAGTGCAATGAAAAGTAAACAAAGTTCTAAATAACAAGGATTAAAAATATTGTAAAAAAAAGAATAAGATGAGGAACTTTACTCTTAGAGATAATGAGTGTGCCATAAATCTCAAGGAATTTTTAATTAAGGGTGTCATTCGTTTCAGATTTTATTATAGAAATGTTTTTGATTCAATTGAAATGTGCACAATGTAGGTTTCCTTTTTTATCCCCCCCCCCCATAGTCCTCTAGCCAACAAATGAATACTTTCTTCCATATAGTAGTTTGATGAAGCTTTACAATATTACAATAGGCATGCATCTGTACAATCCAGTTATCCAAGTGTACTATAGGACCTGTTCTTCCTCGGGCTATAAAAACACGTGACACACAACTAAACCATGTTTAAAGAATGACACGAACTACATCAGATATGTCACCTCAGTACGCATATTACAAGAACAAAAGTCTCATTATACTTTCAGAAGAATGAAACTGGAGTAAATTCTTGCAATGGTATTACACACAGAGACGCACTACTGTCACTATAAGGGAAAAAAAAAAGTCATATGTTATCTATGATATCGTGTTCAGTCGTAAAAATAAGTCACTGAAAACGAATGGTTTGATTTTCTATTCATAAATACTTATTATAATTCGTTATATCATGATGCTTGGCTACTTTTGTAATATCGATGACGTTTTCTTAATTGTGAATATGTTTTGTTCATTAACTCAATTCGGAATTCATTTTCTGAGAACACTTAAACAGCCAGGACCGTGTTAATCCACTAGGCAACTAAGGCAATGGTGAGTTTGGAAGGGGGGAAAATTATATCTCATTTATAAAAATACCAGTTTTTTTTTTTTTTTTTAATTTTAAAGATTTTCTTAACTTTAGGGGCGGCAAAGGAAGCGATATCTGAGGGGGGGATCGAAAATTCTCCACCAGATGGCGCTATATGATGTACCGAATGTTGATGCAGTAATTTTTCTGTGTGTGTGTGTGTGTGTGTGTGTGTGTGTGTGTGTGTGTGTGTGTGTGTGTGTGTGTAAGAAGGAGAAAAGCGACACAAGCATAAATAACAACACATTTTTATTCACTGCCATTATGCATTCACGGGCATACAGTGGGAAACACAAAGGCTGATCACTCTATCTTCCGCCAAATGCTCTCGAAATGTCCTCTGCGGATCGACCGATGTGTGAAGGTGCCCTATCCTGCACAGGCACTGCTGTAGCTGTGGCGCAACAAAATTGTTTATCATATCGTGATTCCTCTCGGCAGGAACTGCCCAGGTCGCAGGGCCTCACTAGTGAATGTCCTCAAAGAAAAATGGTCCAATGATAAACGAAGCTGTAAACCTGCACCGGACAGCAACTTGGTGAATGCAAAGGAATTTGTTGGATTACATGCGGGTTTTGGGTAGGCCATACCAGGCAAATGTGAGTATTCACAACTCCATTCAGATGAAAGTGAGCCCCATCTCGCCAAATCTTCGGCCACGCAGCCCGCTTTACTCGAACAAGGAATGTTAAAGCGAATGTCAGTCGACTTTCAAAGCCCTGTAGGCGCAACTCCTATGTCAAGGTTATATTGAATGGGAAGAAATGCAGAATCTTCCGTAGAATTTTCCAGACAGTTGTGTAAGGCACATCCATGTGTCTTCATACAGCAGTGCACTGCAGTAACCAACACTGTTATTCATGGACTTCTTCACAACTGCAGTAGCAACTTCATTAACTTGTGAACTAATTGGTTTGTGACCTCTACCAGGTCGAACTCCCAACGATTCCATTTTCTTAAAAACGACTAATCATTCGTCGCAGAGAACATGGAGACAGCGGACCTCGTCGACATTTGTTTTGGCGACGAAATTCGCGACATTTCAATAATATCAACAATTTTCACATAGACGGAATTTTTCAGTCAAAATTCCCACATCTTATTCCGTAATCTTGCATTTGTATACAAAAATTTCTTTACTATTATCTACATCCGAATTAATATTCTCTTTCTCTCTGCATTCTCTATTCTGCATTTTGACATCATACGGACTCCCATCGCTCCAGTCATATTTCCTATGCAAGGCCATTTATATGTATATTTTCCCTGCTTTCCTACGCGTTTCCCTAATTTAACACATTTACTTTTTTATAGCAATATAATTCATGAAAAGTTGTAAACCTAAAGCAATTATTACTGTAAATGAGCTGAAGTAAAAATAAACCCAAAGCTGTGCTCTTGAGATCAACCATGGCACTGTTTAAAACTATGTCAGGCTCCAACACGCTGAGTGGTAAGTTCCCAACAAAATCACAAATATCTATGCAATGATGGGATTCGAACCAATGATTTGTTGGTTAGAATACCAACAAATTTATATTATCATCTTTATCGCTGCCATTACTTGTTAGTAAAAGAACAGCAATCTCCCCAATTACCAGAAGAGCTTTCCAAAATGAGCTGTTCAAATGCAACTCTTCTCCTGCATTCGACTTCCTTCTATTCAAACACATCCCATCATTTGCATATTTCAAACCTGATTTTCTACACATCCTTTAACACATCTTTCACAATGACTGCTCTTCTCTTCAGCTCTTCAACTATCTCGCTTACTAATTCTGCTAAGCATCTAACACTGCTCTGACACTACTCAGTTCACTCGTAACTACCACCACCGTCATCTTATCCACATTCTAACTTCTGTTCATCGCCATAATTCCTTTTCTATCTTTCTCCTGGGAAAAGCACTTCAGTTCTGTATACTTGGATTTTCATATGCTATTCCTCATGGCCTCACTCCATCTTTTCATATTGCATATTTCGAGAGAGAGAGAGAGAGAAAGGATAGAACCCTCTCCCTCTCTCTTGCCGTATTCTTATTGTCACTTTTTCTCTTGTCTTCCGCTCTTCCACCTGCCCGTACGTTCGTCTTTTTTGCTCTTTCGTTTTCTCTTCCTCATTCTTCCATTCTCTGGTACTCTTTGCCCACTTTTTACCTACCCAAATCCACTGCTTTTTCTTTTCCTTTCTTCCAATTTAATATATATATATAATTAATTTTTTAATTTGAGGATATTGTATATTAGGGTTACCAAGTAATTTTATAAGCTTGGTTATTTAACTCCTAATCCCAAGTATGCAAACAATTAAGTTTGCGCCTGA
This sequence comes from Typopeltis vanoorti, assembly GCF_054136105.1. Taxonomy (NCBI): domain Eukaryota; kingdom Metazoa; phylum Arthropoda; class Arachnida; order Uropygi; family Thelyphonidae; genus Typopeltis; species Typopeltis vanoorti. The sequence goes on from NC_143557.1 coordinate 109,335,156, forward strand.
AACATAGTTCAAGTCTAAAGATGATACAACACCAGAGCAACTCATTGTAAAGGTGGGTAAAGATCTGATCACTATTCTTAGTATTTTCCCATAATGTAAAGCACATCTCACTAAAAAACGTATACTCACTGAGGAGACCTCAATAAAGGTTGAAACCGGTCTGGGTAGTGATCCCACCCATAATGTATTGCAGTATACATCTTTTAGTGAGATGTGCTTTACATTATAGGAAAATACTAAGAACAGTGATCAGAGCTTTACCCACCTTTACAATGAGTTGCCCTGGTGTTGTACCATCTTTAGACGTGAACTATGTTTCAGGCGCAAACTTAATTGTTTGCATACTTGGGATTAGGAGTTAAATAACCAAGCTTATAAAATTACTTGGTAACCCTAATATATATATATATATATATATATATATATATATATATACAGGTAGTCCTCGACTTACGACGGGGTTCCATTCCAACGTGTCCGTGGTAAGTTGAGGACTTTTTTAATTCTTGATTTGTTTGCTTTCTGTTATAATATTTTGATAAATTAGGTTTCTATTTAACTTAAAACGATTAAAAATGTATAAACTTACATAAACATTTAGAAATTATTTATTAGCACATATACATATAAATACAAAATTAAGAAAAAAAAATTTAAGAAAAAATACATAAACACATATCAAAAATGGTGCACTTACTTTAATTTGAAATTCCTTTAAGTATTAGTTAACATAAAGAAAAACTTATTAACGGTGTCTTTAATTAAACAGGTGAATAACTGTCACTCATTTGGACGATATGGTGATTTCTAGCGATCGGGAGTAGCTTTTTTTAATCAGAAAATTGGTTAATGTTGTCTGTTGGGTTTTTTTTTTTTCTTCATATATTTCGCGATAGCATCTGATTGCTTCTCGACTTTGACGAAGCGATCAGTGTCTTGATTCATATTTTCGAGTAGCTGAAGTCCTTGATTTAGTTTAGAAAATACTTCAGCTAATCCTTTTACAGTAATTTTTTAACGATTTCTCTTCTTCATCTTCCTCATTATTCCTTTCTTCTTCTACAACTCTTTCGTTTTGGAAAATCAAGTCTTAATCAGTCAGTTCACCTTCTTCGTGATCTGCTAATTCTTCTATATCAGTAATATTGATTTCTAGATCCCGTTTCCTTGCAATTTCAACGATTCTTCATCAATTTGTTCTAACATACTATGCTCATTGTACTCTTCGAGTGTCTCCTGCGATAGTAACTGCTTCCAAATTCCTCGCATACATTTGTTCGAATACTTCCTTCCATGAAGTTCCAATGTTCTGGATACATTGGTTAATATTGTAATATTAATTGTAAAATTAATATTAACCAATATTGTAATATTGGTTAATATTGTAATTTAAATGTTATAGCATCGTCGTCCATTGCTGTGATTGCTTGAGAAAATGTAGTTTTCAGATAATTTGTCTTGAATGTAGCAATCGAACCTTGTCGTGTACCCGTATCGACCGTCCAATACAATAGCTGTGGATCAAGGTTCGATTGCGGGTACACGACAACTGGGCGATAGCCAGGTGGGCGACGGTTAATTGGACGACCGTCATGTGGACGACAGAAACTTACAAATTTTTGCAAGCTTTAGCAGGCATACGATTTGGAGGATTTTTTTTTTGTAAATATTGGTAAAACATATATAAATATAAATATGGTTAAGACTTATGAGGTATGAGTTATAAGTTATGAATTATTTCCACATAATTGAAAAAAAAATAAAAATAAAATAAAATAAATAAAAATAATCCAGACATAACCGACCTAGCTTACCTGCGTGAATTTGCCTCTAATTTTCAATAAATTAAAAAAAATTATTTTATCGAAGAATTGATCATTCGAAGAATTCGTTTTCGAAGAATTATATCATGTATCAAAATTTCTAGGATCATTTAAGAAAGAGATGGTTAAAAAGAAAATGATTTAAAAATGAAAAGGTATAATTGCACAATATTAAAATTTAAAAAAAAAACAGTTTTTTAATTCATTTATATTTTGTAATTAACAAACATATTTACACATTTTTTTTAATAAAGCCTGTTGGCTCTTTCTATTTAAGTAACTTAATGGGTGCACCTTTTGGACAACTCGTATAGCAGAGTATATAAGTTCTTTTCGCTATACCCTTTGGTATTAACTTGGTCTAGCTACTCACTGATGAAGCCTCAAAAAAAGCTGAAACCGGTCGGTAGTAACCACCCACCATAATGTAATAACAGCATACATTTCCTAGGAAATGTGTTTTTACATTATGGAAAATACCAAGAACATAGATCAGAACTTTACCCACCTTTGCAACGAGTTGCCCGTGTTTGTACTACGTTCTAGGACTACTTGCATTAACTCACGCTAGTATTCGCCGATACTTTTATAGTTTTTTTATACTATATTCGGCATGAAACTCTCTGATTCCAGTCTTTGAGTTTCTTATTCGGTTTTAAAACAATGTGGGATCTAATATCTCCTTAATTTAAATAATATTTACACATGTTACAAATATACATCAAAACAAAAAAGTATATGAAGTTCAAAACAAAATTTTTATTTAAAATTTATTAATTCATATTATAGTTATATGCTAAATATTCTATTATATTTTCCCTGTCGTAATTTATAACTTTTTTCAAAATTCTTTGGTCATCTTCATTGTAACGTCTGTTGATGTTGAAAACCTGCTACTGCTCTTTCATAATCAACATCATATGCTTTTGAATTTTTTATAGTCCATTTATAAAAATCCATAAATTTGGATGACTTGTGAGTAGTAGTAGGGGTGGCACTAGTGACAAGATCAAGATAAGATAAGGAAAGTGGGCGTGGCTTCCTGACGTCATTGTGTGCATGGCTTCATGGGTGTGTAAGGTTTGGAATTTCCGTGTGGGCAAGTGTGTCACTGGCTTCCCCCCCCCCCCCACCCCCCCCCCCCCCCACCCCCCCCCCCCCCCACCCCCCCCCCCCCCCACCCCCCCCCCCCCCCACCCCCCCCCCCCCCCACCCCCCCCCCCCCCCACCCCCCCCCCCCCCCACCCCCCCCCCCCCCCACCCCCCCCCCCCCCCACCCCCCCCCCCCCCCACCCCCCCCCCCCCCCACCCCCCCCCCCCCCCACCCCCCCCCCCCCCCACCCCCCCCCCCCCCCACCCCCCCCCCCCCCCACCCCCCCCCCCCCCCACCCCCCCCCCCCCCCACCCCCCCCCCCCCCCACCCCCCCCCCCCCCCACCCCCCCCCCCCCCCACCCCCCCCCCCCCCCACCCCCCCCCCCCCCCACCCCCCCCCCCCCCCACCCCCCCCCCCCCCCACCCCCCCCCCCCCCCACCCCCCCCCCCCCCCACCCCCCCCCCCCCCCACCCCCCCCCCCCCCCACCCCCCCCCCCCCCCACCCCCCCCCCCCCCCACCCCCATACGCGAACCAAAACACAACAACAGAAGCCAGTGACACACTTGCCCACACGGAAATTCCAAACCTTACACACCCATGAAGCCATGCACACAATGACGTCAGGAAGCCACGCCCACTTTCCTTATCTTATCTTGATCTTGATCTTGTCACTAGTCCCACCCCTACTACTCTTGTGTTGCTGCCAAAGCTCAATTGCAATTTTCGATGAAAGGCTTCCGCAAAATTATTTCTCCTATCGCTTCCATTTATTGTTCTTTGGTACACAGGCCAAACGATTGAGGGAAAAATCGGTGGAACACTGGTTTTATTATTCCTTAGAGGACCTATGTATGTGTTCGTAAACCATTCTAAAATTGGTTCAATTTCATTGGATGATTGGATCAATGATTCTCAAATTCAGAAATAGCGTAATATCTTGTTCTGGAACGAAAGCAAGTGAAGTGATCATTTTTGAATTTAAAGCGAATTGCGCATCGGAATTATTATTATTATTATTATTCGTGACACCTCCAAGGAGTCCAAAGACTCATCGCGGGAGGACACCTACAATCTCAACCACTACACCGAACCTCTACTACGAATCCATCAACGCCATCTACCGCCCACCTCCACCACTACCACAACTAGTATTTTTTGTCTGTAAATTGCGTGTGTTCTGAAGGGCCGATTTGTCTGTATGCGGGATGAAAAACCCGAGTTTCCGGGAGAAAAAAACCCTGCTACCTCCGTATGAGATCGGCTAACTCACTTTCGATTTGAAATCGTCCAGATAAAGATTCCTCCCGTCGCGACGAGAATCGAACTGAGGCCTATTCCAATCGAAGGGCGCAATGTACCGTTGGTCGTTTATATCACGTGAGGTTGTAACGGTTTTAGGCGCGCAGAGTAGCATTTGTCGTCTTGATTAGTCGAGAAGTTGGCTGACAAAGGGTTTCTTTAGTGATGGCGGGCGGAAAAGCTGGTAAAGATTCAGGAAAAGCAAAGGCAAAAGCCGTTTCGCGCTCAGCTAGAGCTGGACTTCAGTTTCCTGTTGGTCGTATCCATCGGCACTTGAAAAATAGAACAACCAGCCATGGTCGTGTAGGTGCTACAGCTGCTGTTTATAGTGCAGCTATCCTGGAATATTTAACTGCAGAAGTATTGGAGTTGGCAGGCAATGCTAGTAAAGATCTGAAGGTGAAAAGAATCACTCCACGCCATTTACAGTTAGCCATCCGTGGAGATGAAGAACTTGATTCTTTAATCAAAGCAACCATTGCTGGTGGTGGTGTTATTCCTCATATCCACAAGTCTCTTATTGGCAAGAAGGGATCACAAAAGACAACATAAATTCTCGACATTTTTTTTATTTTTCCATTGTCATGTCATTGCGTGTGTGTGTATACAAACTTTTTTAATGTTTCTCAAATTTCATGCCACTGCTTTAAAAATGACTCATCACTATGGTAAAACCTAGGAGTATCATCTGTGTATAACTTTCACTGATTTGTCCAGTAAACTTGTAAAATTTGTTTACCAGCTTATTCATCAAGAAAAGTAAACACTTATTAAAGAGATATGTAAGAGGCTGTGCGCTTTACAATCATATGACTGGGGAAGGAGTATCCCAGGTTCGATTCCCGTCGAAGACGAGAGGAATTTGAGGATCTTCCTCAGCCACAGCCAAGTTAGCCGACCTTAGGAGTGGGCAATAGGATTTTTTCCGCCAGTTCGGAGGCGCTTCTGGTTAAAAGTTTGCGTGAAGCTAAATGCTTACGAAGATTTTGTAAGAGATGAAAAAAAGCAACTATTTATGTTAGCTTGCGGAAATACTATACGTAAAGCTTGATTAATACAATTTCATAATCAACATTTATATTTTCGGGATCAAGTAATGGCCACATTTCATGTATCATATAAAATAATTTTGTGCATTTTTCAAGAGTCTTATTAGGTAGTAAACAATATAAAACAGGGAAAGCAGGACTTCCATCCTTTCGCCAAAATAACAAAAATATGAGCAAAAAGAGGAGGAGAAAGTAAAAATGTGCCATTCACAAATAATTCATTCATGTTTTGGCTTCACATTGCATGACTTTCACGACCAAAAATTAATATTCTCATTATGATATAAACTAAAATATTTATTAACTAGCTGACTCATTTTTTGCAGGAGAAATTTCAATATAACTTCTATACAATTTCTTTATTCTACACAATAAAAACAAACTTAATTATTATTATTATTATGTAAGGTGCCTCCATGGAGTCAAAAGACTCATCGCGGGAAATCCAACATTGACATACTAACCGTTATTCATACAATACCTGTCATATCTCCCCTTAAACTCATTCACAGATGAAGCATTCACAACCACCTCTGGCAACGCATTCCACCCATTTACAATCCTCCAAGCAAAAAATCTAGTCCTAACACTCTTGTTAACCACACTCGTACACAATCGCCAGGGATGACCCCTCGTTCTCTCCCTTCCTTCACTGGTCTTAAAAAGGTTAACAGTATCAATCCTATAAAACCCTTTTAATAATTTATATGCTTCTATCATATCTCCTCTCATACGTCTATCAACTAGTTTTTGAAGCCCACAGACCTTTAATAAGCGAAATTTTTTTTCAAATTTTATGTTTATACCGTTCTTTTAACTCGTTTCTCAAAAAAAAATTAATTTAAATTTACCGGGTAGTAGATCAATAGAATAGCATTGCATATTTGATCTATTATTTTATCGCCCAGATGTTCGTCGCCCACTTAGCCATCACCCAGTCTCCGTCGCCCACTTGACCGTGTCCCATAGGTACATCACATTTATATTTTCATTCAAATCGCCAATGTGAAGAGGATGTCCCGGAGCATTGTCAAGCAGCAATAGAATTTTAAAAGGAATGTTTTTTTTTTTTTTTTTTCAAGACAGTAGGCACGTACTTCTGGAATAAAACAATTTAAGAACAAGTCTTTGAATAAAACAATTGTCATCCAAGCCTTGGGGATTACTGTAGTAAACCGGCAATTTATTCTTGTCAATGTTTTTCAAAACTCTGGAGTTTTGTAAACGGTAAACAAGAAATGGTTTTAATTTAAAACCAGCAGCATTCCCTCCAAGAAGAAGCGTAATCCTATCTTTAAATGCCTTAAAACCAGGTGCCGATATAGCTTCTCTGTGAATGTAAGTTCGTTCTGGCATTCTTTTCCAGAACAGTCTGGTTTCTTCTACGTTACAAATCTGCTCTAGCAAATAGCCTTCATCTTTTATCATCTCTTTCAGACTTTTCTTGAAACTTTCGGCAGTTTCAAAATCGGAACTAGCAGCTTCTCCCGTTATTCCTATGTTATGTAAGTTAAATCGGCTTTTGAATCGATAAAACCAACCTTTAAATGTATGCTCGCCGTATTTATCTTCTTGGTGTTTCCTTAAATTGTCAAATAGGCTGCGTGCTTTTGTTTGAATCGTAAACAAACTGAGAGGAATATTCTTGTTGATTTGATCATCTATCCATATCAGTAAAAGTTCCTCCATTTCATGAATTGCCCCTTGTCTTTTTTTTTTTTTTTGTTAAAATTGTACAATTCATATTAACTTCTCCTTTAGCTGCCTCTATTATTCTTGCTTTACCTTTTATAATTGTTGAAACAGTTAAATGCGATAGTTTTTCTTCTCATGCTATTTCACTGACTTTCTTTCTTTTGTCACATGCTTTAATGGCCTTCATTTTAGCATTTAAACTTAAAACTTTCCACGCCTTCTTTTTTTATGTTGGAATTTTCATCAGTAGTGTTACTTCTCTTACTGGACATGATAGGTTTACGACGGGATACAAAAATTGAATTGCAACGAGAGAAACGAACACTTCGACTGCTGATTAGCAACTAACGTGCCAAAGGCTGTGATAAGTTAGAAGTGGGTGAATCGTAGCAGCGGCTATTGCGTATTGGTGATAGGCTTTGCTTGTCGACTAATGGCGACGCTAGGATGCGTATACAAAAGCAATGTGATGTATGTATGTATGTATATGCTGGCGACAAAGTTAAATTAGAGAATTTTTAATAATAATTTTTGGCCGTCGTAAGTGCGAGTCGTCGTAAATCGAGGACTACCTGTATATATATATATATTACAACATCCTAGATGTATTGTACCCGCTACAACTCGGGTTTCAACTGCTTAAACCATTTGAAAACAAGTTACTTCAATCTATCATCGTTTGCAACATTCAATGAGTGATTTCCTAAGTTTAACATCCAAAATCTCTCTCTCTCTCTCCCTCTTTCTCTCTTTTTTTTTTTAAATGTAAATCTTACCCATGAAAGGCTATAATCCCAGGTCAGTTAATGTTGTTCTTGGGCTAAGGGTAAAATAATTCTGAAATCCTGTTCTAGAGATCATGTTTGGTCATAAAAAATAAATAAGTATCGCAGTTCTATGTTTCAATAATCCAGAATTTAAAAATGCCTGAAAAATGCTTTTTCATAAGCTATTGACGATTTTTCTCAGATTGGGAAACCTCCAAATAAAGTTAGATGACTGGCTCATAGAATCCTATTCATTATGAAAATACAAATCTGTATTAGGCATGAACAATTAGTTAGCTTGAAAGCAACTACTGAAAGAAAAATGGTCAGATATTAAAAGTCCACGAAAGTTAACAGTGTTTTTTTTTTTTTTTTTTAATTCGATGTTAACTGGAAGCCGCACTGTTTGGTAGCCAGTTTACTGCTCAAACCTAGAAATGCGCAAGTTCAAGTCCGCGATGCGTGGACCTTTGTACCAGACTGCTGATTCAGGTGTCAATTGAATAACTAGTCGCTAGTTTTTTTTTTGTTTTTTTTTGTCTTGTTTAACAACAACCCTAAAGACATTGTATGAAGTCCATTTACATTCTGGTAGTCTGTATGTTCTTTAGTAGGCTGTCTTTATTATTAACTCGATGCTAATTAAAGCAGTAAAGCAAGGGGGGGGGGATCTTGCCCTACAATCGCATTCAGTTTTTGTTTGCATTGATATAAAGTCATAAGACTTCAAATACACAGTTCTAAATACGCAGTCAACCTTGAAATGCGTGGTTTGCTAAACGGCAGGGAGTGAAGTGAAAATAAAAGGGACCGGATAATAAGTGTGACGTGTTTACATTTGTTTCCTGATGTTTAATAAAGACAGCTACCGTAAGTGCAAACCAAGGTTATACTGCTTTCTTACTAGGGGACACTGTTCTGAAATTATATTCCCACGGCTTGACGGTCGTATTAAAATTAATAGACATTATTATTTTTTTGTTAAATTTATCTCAAGGACATTGATTTCTATCGACTCTCCCGGATCTATGAACATTCATTTTAATCTCTACATCACACATTAAGCGTGAAAAAAATTAGCAGTTCCCATAAATGGTCACTTCCGGGTATTGTCGAGTAATTTTTGCATGGTGCTGTAAAGTTTGCTTGGCTACAGAAAGATCAAGATGAAACCAGTCATTTAAATATATTTAGGTTTAATACTTCGATATAGAGTACTGTGTATGAGTAGGACAATACATTTTAGACTTGTAAATGTGTTTTTGAATTATAAGAACGAAATTTGAAATAAATATTATTAGTAAAAAATTAAAATAATGTTTAAAAGATATTTAAAATATAAAAATTACTTTAAAAAAAAAGCTTTTCTCAATTGCCCCCCTAAAGTATCAATCGCCTCTCCCAAAACTTTGGATAGGCCACTTTTTCAAGTTTTAGATTCACGTACTTTTGTCGCCTGTTAAATTTTTAATGCTAGAGCAGTGGCGCCCCCCCCCCCCCCACAGACACACACCAAAAGTTTTAGCGTATTTAAAATACACTAAAATTTTTCCAAAATACTTTTCCTAATTAATCATTTTTTTATTTATATTGTGCCGTGTCTTCTATTTCTATACTACTTATGAATTAGGTCACATAAGGTGAGAGTACCCTATAGCAGTGTTTCTCAACCTGTGGTCCACAGGCAGACTTAAATTAACCAAATAAATCTATATATTTTAATTATCCAAACAAAACAAATAAAATGGATACTTAAAAAATAAAATAAAAATAGGGGCAGAATGTTCATTCCATGAACCATTCTGCCACTATTTTAATTTGTAGCGGCAGAATGACGAGTAATAAAAGAGGGATTAAGTGAACAACAACATAGTTTTATTGCTTCCACTTTCCTTTGCTGTTTTGTCAGATTTGAAGTGAACATGTGTTGTTCACATGACCACATTTCAATCAATTGCTTGTTGTTTATTGATTTTTATTGTTGAAGGGTTTTCTCCTTCAACCAAGGCTCAGTATATCTTTAGAAGTGCTAAGTAATACTTGGACAAAGTGTGGTGTGAGGAAATCGCGCGACTGAAAGATAAAAGCAAGCTGCCAGTTGAGTTGAAATGCTAACTCTCTTCAACCGAATTCCATATGTGAAACTTCCATAACATCATTCACTATATATATATATTTCTAAGTTCCCTTCGGTTTAACGTTATTGCTGCTTTGGGGCAGACAAACTCACTCACACACACACACACACACATCTACTTAATAACAATAGTTTTTAGTTAGATACTGTGTTTACCGGTGCAACATATGGTTTTGCTTGAGTCTAAATAGCATAGTTTTTATATGAAAGGACATGTGATTCATTAATTAGTGTCGTTTTTATTCCAGTTGTCTCTATTGCACTATTTGTTGAGAAATATATTACACAGACTGCTGGTACCTTATTCACTGACATAATAGAAGTACTTGTTTTTCTTGCCTCTGCAATATAGTGGCTATTGGGGAGGGCGTGTGGTTTACTGTGGGAGCAAATTACTATCGCCTCCCCCCTGCTCTGAACGTGTTTCAGCTTTTTTTCATTTGCGAGGTATATGCGAAACTTTTAAATTTCTTTTTTCGAAAAGTAAAATCAGTTTATCAGAGGGTGAGTTACATTCGAGTAAGTACGGTATTTCAATTATGGATAAGTACATTGGTACCCTCTTTAAATGGAAAAATAGCTCGGATGACAGTGATAATACAAAACGAGTTTGTAACGACAGTTTGTGTGTAGTTTCTGAAGAGAAAGAGGTCTGTAACGAATCCACAGAAACACAGAATTCCCATCAGTTGCGATACGATAATATTAATATGCTGAACGAAAGGAAAGATTTGCTGACTTGCTGGACACTCGACCAGTGGATCTCATTCAAAGTTAAATACAATTGGTTATTTTGTAGGAACATTTTTCTGTTTTGTGACGTTTCTCCCTTTATGGTAATTATGCCTACATTATTGTGTTATTATTCAACAATTGTTTACAGTTTTGAATGTGTATATAAAGTCAATATCAACAGTAGCCTGATTACGAAGCCCTGATGAAAGGGTCTGGGAGGTTTGGAGCTTCTCGGGATGGTATTCAAAAGGTAAATACAATTGGTTATTTTGTATAGGGGCCCTGAAACTTATTAGTTTAGAATTTAACCACTGGGAAAGCGTTTGTGTCCACCTCAAAACTCTGAAACAGAATTTTGAAACATATTTTCCGAATAACTTTTATAAGAAATTTCTGTGGGTTCACGATCCATTTCAGGCTTGCTGTCACGAGAACGACTTTTTGTTATCGAAAAAAGAGCAGCTAATTGAGCGTTCAAGTGATAGTGGGCTTAAAATGCAATTCTGTGATCATAGAATTTGGTTCTGGATTCTGGATCTCGCCTTCACCGAGAAGTGAATTTCCCGAATTATCTGAAGAAGCATCTAAAATCATCATGCAGTTTTCTACAACCTATCTTTGCAAGAAAGGATTTTCATTGCTCCTTCAAATAAAAACAAAATACAGAATTCGTCTTAGTGTGTGTGTGTGCCGATCTTTGACTGAAGTTGACCAATATTGAGCCAGATATCCAGCAACTCTGCAATGCCGAGAAGTTCATCTATCTAATTAAAAGTAAATAGTAAATAATTATATCATATTATTTATTTGTTTAATAAAAAATAAAACTTTGTTCGATAATGATACACTTTTACTCATTTACTTCCAAGTTAATTATGTTTCCATATATATTCAAAACATGCTTTTAGATTTATTATGTTATAAATGGCACAGGTTTTCCCAAATGTTGGTAATCCGCACATACGTTTTTTAAAAAATTACATAACTTAGTGGCCCATAGAATTGTTTTAGGCATTTTACTTGTCCTTGGGCTTAGAAAAGGTGAGAAACGCTGTCCAAGCCGGGCCAGAGAGGATCACGGGTATTATGTATTGGCGAATCATTGCAGATGCTCAGTCATAGGTCATGTGCGATACACTCGTATTCTGTGCTATTTTGCATTGATGTGTTGAAAAGCATGTCTTGAACTTGAAACTTCTTTCCATCTGAAGAGTAACCTTACCGTACGTAAATTCTTCAATAACATTGAAGTTAAGTTAAAGTTAGAATTTTAAAGTTAAATTTGTAAAAGATTTTATTTTATTTTTTGGATTTTGCGCTTCAAATTATGGCTGAAAAACGTACGCAGAGTATTTTATTCAACTATTTCAAAAAACCCAAAAAAGGATGATTCAAATATTAGTAGCAATGTTGGCGCTAATCCAAATCGGTATTGACAATATTAATATATTGTCAATACCGATTTGGATTCGGTTTCCCCAGTCGTAGGTCTGACAAAACCATCGAATTATCCAGAAGAAAGTACTTCCTTAGTTATTAATAATTCTCACAACATCGCATTTTTGAAAGAACAAACATTTAATTCTGACGATAATTTAGATATTGTGAAAAAGTTGTGGAAACCAGAACCAAATTTTAATTTTCCTGCAACCTGTGCTGCAATTCACAACCGAAGTTTTCAATACACATGGTTTGAAAAATTTACATAGCTTGTGTACTCTCAAGTTGAAAATAGTGCGTACTGTAAACATTGTGTGTTTTGCACCTGATAATGTTGGAAAATCTAAATCTGAAGTACCTGGGCAGTTAGTTACGCAAGGTCATAATAATTGGAAGAAAGCCATTGAAAAATATAATCATCAAAAAACAAAATATCATATAACGGCTGTTATGACTTACGAAAGGCTAAACAATATTCGAGATGGAAAATGTATTCCAATCAATCGACAAATTGATGGAGATAATGCATCACAAGCTGCAGTTAATCGGAAACGATTAGAGCCGATTATAAAATCAGTAATTTTATGTGGTAAGCAAAATATGCCCTTGAGAGGAGATCGTGATTATGAAGAATTTTCATTTGAACAGAAACCAATCGTCAATGGATGCAATTTTCGAGCTCTGTTAAGAACGAGAATCGATGCGGGCGACAAAAACTTAGCTGAACATTTTAAACATTCTACCAAAAACGCTACCTACATTAGCTGGAACTAGTGTTGCCAATTTAGCTCTTTTGGAGCTAGATCTAGCTCTTTTTTTTCTTCCCTAGCTCCAAAAATTTTAATCTAGCACCTAGCTCCTTCAGAACTAGTTTAAGCACTTTTTAGTTGTTTTTATAACTTACTGTTAAAGAAATTGTTTTAAACGTTTTCCAGATCGCAACTGTTGAATGATGTTCGCATTTGATAAGGAATTGTCTTGTACATTTGGTACGAGCATCGTACACGTTTCAAATGCACGATGACGTCAGTCAGTCACGTGGCCCAACAGTCTGCCATTTTGTCGTTTTAAAGATGATAGCACCGCTACAAGTTAGTCTTTGCACAGTGTTCTGGTTGGTATTTAAATATTGTCAGCTTGTAAAGCATAGCGAAACTAAGAAACATTTTGCTGCAGTTCCATATAAGGCTGTTCCTATTACAAATATGCTTGTGAAAAAGTCAGATGAGACCGCGAACTTTGAAAGTAGGTTAGCATTATTTCTTTGTTGTCACTCCTCATTCAACAGTTGTGATCATCTAGTAGATCTTTGCAAAAATATCATCCCAGACAGTCAAATTATGCCAAAGGTAAAAATGCACCGAACTAAGTGCTCGGCAATTGTAAAGAATATTCTAAGTGAGCATTTTGAAGAAGATGTAATTGCGGACATTGGAGATGAAATTTTCTGCTTGCTAATAGACGAATCGAATGATATCACAGTGAATAAGATTTTAGGAATGCCATCATTTATTATAGCAGGAAATTCAACAAAATTATGCATACATTTCTGAGCATGGTGGCTCTAGAAAAGTGTGACGGTAGTGATATTGTGGCTGCACTGAAAAAAAGAGCTCTTGACCAAGAAACTGGATATTAAAAATCTCATGCCAATCGATTGGTTTGCAATCATTACATGGTGTCAATAATGGCGTTTATGAACAACTGAAGGCATATATTCCCTCCTTAATTTTAATTAGGTGTGTGCCATTCATTACAACTGGAAATGTCTCACACTTGTGCAGAATCTCTCCCAAAAAAATTAGAATTTTTTTTCTAATTTTTTTTTTAGAATTAGAAATAAATAAATGGACAAATATAGAAACCATTGATCTATTCTGGGCTGAAGTACAAGAATATAAATATGCATCTGGAATGAATCCATTTAAAGAAATTGCTCAGTGTGCAAAAATGTATTAATATTGCCAAATTCTAATGCGGAAATTGAACGAATTTTTAGTTCCATGAATGTAGTTAAAACTAAATTAAGAAACAAGATGGAATTGCCAATGCTGACAGCTATTTTGTCATTCAAGTATGGCCTCAGGCGTAACAACAAGTGCTGTACAGACTATCATTTACCAGCATCAACACTGAGTAATATTGGAACGATGGCCACATATAATAAAGCTGAAAACGTGGGTGAATTAAGCGCAGAAGACCACATGGAAGATGTATTTAGCCACTTATACGCAAGTATCACTTCAAATCGAATACAGTAAGTAACTTAAAAGTATCAGCTACTACTTTTAAAATTTTAGCTTCAAATTTTTATTTTTAACTCCTTTTTAGCTCTTTTTTTTAAGATTTAGCTGTTTTTAGTAATTTTCATTTGGCAACACTAGTTGGAAAGTTGGAACATACAAAATCAAATTATAAATGCATGTAATGAAATCATTTTGAACAGTTTGGTCGAAAAAATTAATTCGGCGAAATGTTTTTCAATTCCTGCCGATGAAACTTGTGACATTTCTGCCACTGAACATCTTTCCTTGTGTGCCAGGTATATAGACGAAGAAAATGACGACAAAGTTTGTGAACAATTTTTACAATTTGTTCCTGTAACAAGCACTACAGGAAAAAACTTATCCGACAAAATATTAGAAACTTTAAATAATTATGGCCTTGATTTGTCATATGTACGTGTCATATTATTCATTGTGCATCACATAGTTTGAATTTGGCAATTGGAAATGCTGTATCTGTGACTGAAATAAGAAATTGCATTGGCATAATTGAAAAGGCACACAATTTCTTCAATACCCCTAAGAGACAGGACGTCCTTGTTGACAACATTGATAAATATACATCGGATACTAAGAGATAAAAACTACGCCAAGTTTGCCCGACTAGGTTGGTGGAACGCCATGAAGCCATCATGACCATGGTGGAATTATATGATGCAGTGATTCATAGTCTTGAAACAATCATTTCTTGGGAAGACAGAGACTCGTCTTCTAACGCAAAACTTTTGAATAATTCATTGTGTGAATTTAGTTTTATAATATCTTTATTTAACTTGCAAAAAATATTTGCGTACATCTTACCATTGTCTAAAATAATGCAAAAATCTGATAGTGACCTCTTAATTGCCCTAAATTTTGTTGATGATGTTGTGGCTCAATTAAATACCATTCGTGAAACACCAGAGTCTTCATTTAAAGATATTTATGATGAAGCATGTATAAAAGCCAATAATTTTAATATTGACATTAAAAAGCCAAGGACTACATCAAAACAAATATTAAGGTCCAATATTCCAGCTGATACTGTAGAGGAGTATTTCAGGAGAACTATTTTCATTCCATTTATTAACCAAATATTGACTCAACTTCATGATCGTTTCACTCGGCACCGCAACATTTTGAAAATTTATTTTTTCTCTTCTACCAAATGGACAAGATGCTCCAACAGCAAGTCAATGGAAGATTTTCGTCAGTTGTATGAATTTTATGCAGGTGATTTGCCTTATACAAATCCAGAATTTTGAACGCCGAATTCAAGTTGTGGTATAAGAAATTTGAAAAACCGTTTGCAATAGCTCCATGCAAAAATGCCGTTGATGCAGTTTCAAAGTGTGACAAAATGATATATTCTAACATCTATAACTTATTAAAAATATTTGCAACGCTTCCGGTAACAACATGCGTCAGTGAAAGGTCGTTTTCTAACTTACGCCCTTTAAAAACCTATTTAAGATCTACCATGACAGAATCACGATTGAACGGACTGGCTTTGCTGTATATACACAGAGAGATTAATGTAACCACGACTGAAATAATTCAAGAGCTTTGTAAAAAGAAAAGAAAGCTGGATTTTATTCTTTAAATAAATTTTTATAATCATCTAATGAATTTTATTTAATGAATGAAACGAATTTTAGTTGAACGGATAAAAATATTTTTAATGCAAATTTATTCCATTAAAAATATTTTTATCTGTTCAACTCGCCCCCCCCCTCCCCCGAAGATTAAATCCTGGGTGTGCCACTGTGCTAGAGAGAGACTACTTTTTGCCTTGGAGTATCACGATGGTAGCATTGAAGAGGAAAGATAGCACAGTATAAGGTTTTTCGGCACCATAAAGTGAATGGAGGAGGATGAAGCAGTACAATTGGGATTTCCTAGATCAGTGCTTCCCAAACTTCTGGATGTCAGGGCCCCCTTTGCAAAAATTAAAATATTTCACGGCCCCCCTCGAAAAAAATCGTAATAGAGATATATTATTATAATATTTATTGTATTTATATTCAATACAAAACATACACAGCGAATATTGCAAAAATCAAATGCATATATTACATTTTTTGCCTCTTACCATTTGGTTCTGAAGACGATGCGGGCTGTTCGGTAAAATATGAAATACTGTCCTTTTTTTGAGTCTGTTTCTTCTGATTGTTCGCGGGAATTTTTTTATATTTTTTATCAGCCACTTATCCATCTCAGGGTTAAATTTTTTAACGTAGAATATATCAAATAATATCACCACTTACTGATACTGGCACACCATAGATTGATAACATGAAATTAGTGAATATTACCTGAATAAGGGAATCCCAGGACCAGGAAAGTTTTCTCTTTTGTGACTTTTCTCCCTTTACGGTAATTAAGCCTAACGCGAAACAGACAGCAAAGGCCGTCTGTTTATTAAAACGTGCATATGATTGGTGCGGTATTAACAAAAGATCGCGCAACCGAAAGATAAAAGATAAATATACAGTATATATATATATATATAATATATACAGGGTGTTCGGGATAAATTTGACATATTTATAATTAATTATATTTTTCCGTAAGTTACATGTATTAACACACACTTCTCTTCATTTAAAAGTTTGGACCCTTCTTCATTCATATACAAGATGTCAGAAAGGATGGATAGCTGGAACCCACCTGAATCATGGAAGAGAATAACTTGTATCATGATGATTCGTGCCCGCCATCAAAATAAGGATATTACGACTGCTGCCCAATGCTCCCTGAATACAGTAAAAACAATCAGGCATGAACTAGAGACTTGCAATGGTGACTACGAGGATGTAGCAAGAAGAAAGATCCCTAGCAGACGATCTGATTGCGTTCGTACAGCAGAATTCCTCGCAAATCTGCAGGAACAGGTGTTGAAGAACCCTGGCATTGGAATTCGGGCTTTGTTCGTGGAGTTGCTAACTGTAGTCAAGCCCTGGATAACAAGGGTAGCCAATGGTAGGCCGTATGTATGGCAGCAGGATTCGGCCCCTTGCCACACCTCTGGGAAAAGTCAAAAATGGTTGTCTGAAATTTTCTACGACTTCACCAGTCCAAATGTTTGGCCTCCAAACTCCCCAGACCTTAACCCCATGGATTATTTTGTATGGGGCGCAGTTGAAAAAGACACCAATCGCACTTCCAGTAATACAAAAGCCCAGTTAATGGATAAAATTAAAACAGTTTTTGCGGCCCTTCCCAGGGAGACTGTAGCATCAGCTTGTTCGAGGTTCCGAAGCAGAATTGAAGCTGTGATCGATGCTAATGGTGGTTATTTTGAGTAAATCTTGTTGAGAGTATTGTAATTAACTCTGCCTGTAATGTTTTTTTGTCAATTCATTAAATTTAATAGATACAAAGAAGATTTTCTTTTTCCTTACGAAACTGTCAAATTTATCCCGAACACCCTGTATATTACTTAGTTTTAACGCTTTTACGAATTTTAACACGTTCGGTTGAATTTTATTGTTGCCTTGGGAAATCGAACTCACACACATCTAATTAATAACAAACAATAGTTTTTAGTTAAGATACTGTGTTTGCCAATGCAACATATGGTTTTGTTTCAGTTTATATAGCATAGTTTCTGTATAAGGGGACATGTGTTTCATTAATTAGTGTGTTTTTATCCCAGTTGTCTCTAATTGCACTATTTGTTAAGAAATATATTACACAGACTCTTCATACCTTATTCACTGGCATAATAAAAGTACTTGTTTTTATTGCCTCTGAAGTATAGTGGCTGTTAGGGAGGGGGGTTATTTACCACTGCAAGAGAGTTACTATCTCCCCATATAAACTTGTTTAAGCTTTTTTTCATATGTGAAGTATATGCGAAACTTTTATTGGTAACAGAAAACTAGCTCGGATGACAGTGATAATATAAAACGAGTTTTGATATGTATATAAAGTCAATATCAACAGTCCCTGATTACGAACGCGTGATGAAAGGGACAGGAAGATTTTGAGCTTCCCTGGAGAGCATTCGAAGTAACAATTAACCACTGCTTTGAAATGAAACATTCATTAAGCGCCGAAATACGCAGGAAGCAAAGTTTGTGAACCTACACCAATGTGTGAATTTTTCCATTAAAATATAAAAAAAAAAAAAATTAATAAATAATAAAAGTTAAACATTTTAAAATTGTTTTCATTATTTCACGGCCCTCCTCAGCAAAACCTACGGCCCCCAAGGGGGCCGCGGCCCACAGTTTGGGAAGCGCTGTCCTAGATGACCACTGGATCTCGAATTAGGAAGAAATTCTCCATCCCCAAGAAAATAAAAATGAGTTAGCTGATGATTTTTCTTGCATTTTAAAGTTTTTTTTATATTTGGTTCTATTAATAATTTGGTCACTATCTGTGCGAAATTGCTTAACCATCTTCCAATTTAGATCAGAACGTAAAAAGGCCTGTATTTTTGGAATAACATCCTAACATAAACTTTGCCAATATGGCCTCCTATGGGATGGATCTTAAAACAGCTTCTTTCCTGTTTTTAGAAGAGGAGTATGGTACATATTTTGGACTCTTTGATGAGTGTTGTTGTTGTTGTTGTTGTGTTCTAAACCTCAATTCTCCCTTTACTTTGGTAGCATTCTAAAATTATGCGCATTTTTTTTTTTAAATTTCCTCTCTCCATCTCTGTCGCAAAGATGTGCTATGGCTTCCTATCCAGCACTTCCATCTCTCTCTCTCTCTCTCGTTATACATCTCTTTAAAAAAATCCAGCTAAATTTATTTCTATTTTTATAACTTTCATAATTATGTTTCCACTCATTCTCATAAAACCCCTGTATTTAATTTTATTAATTACAAGATAGAATTTCACAGAATGTCACATTTACTACCCCCCCCCGGAGCCTCCGTAGCTCCGTCGATATACGATGCTTTTCGGTTAGAAAGCTGGCATTCAATAAGCAGGACTGTGATTTCATACTAGGAGACAATATTCATCTACCACCTAAAGAATTAACTGGCAACCCGTAATTTTAAATCGAAAAGTTGGAAATACAGCGAATAAAAGCTTATTCGAACACAAGTAGAATGGGCAACCTCCAATTATGGTCAAATTACCGTGTTGTTTTATTTTATTTTTTCTCTTTCGTATCTCCAATCTAAAGATGGAAATCTGTTTATATGAAGTCATATATTAAACCTCTAACACGTGAATTAGTGAATTTGATACTCTCAGGTCTAACATTAATATAACAGAGAGAAAGTGTGCAGTTAGTAGATTTATCCTTTGATTGTAAAGCGAACTTAATACTAAAAAAAAAAAAAAAAAGCTTCCGCTGTCACTGGGGCTTGACGAAGAGTAAATTAAAGGAACGAGGAAAGCCAAGTCTTATAACATAAAGGTAAGAAGAAACAGAGAGTTATCGGGCCACGCTTTATACCTAACCTTTACCACTCCAACGAAAACTCGCCCTGGTAATCAGTTGAATAAGTAGTGAACTTAACTGTGAACAATGAAAATGCTCCGTACCGCTAGTAGAATACGCGTCCTATATTTGCAGGGTGGGGTTACACCCACTACTTTTCTGTTGTGTTCTGGTGTACATACCCACATAAACCGGAAGATCAAAAACTCGTAGATTACATCTCTGCTTGCACTTGGGTCTAGTACGAGATTTTCTATAATGCAGCGCGGAAGAATGATCAAACTAGTTTTATTTCTATACAAACTCAGTTCTCTTCTGTTTACGTATATTGCTGTATTAAAGACAAAACTCCATAAATCATTGTCCGTGTACTTTGAAAATCGCGACAAGGTTAAGTAGTTAAAAAATAAATAAATAATAAAATAAAAATAAAAACGCCACTTCCCTGAACTACGTGATTTGGTATTTAGAACAATTTCGCCAGTCAAATTCCAGATTTTAAGTAAGCTGATATGGAAGCGTAACCCCGAATACGGTGCACCGATCATGAAAGAATGCACATAGTAGTTTTCTCGATATATAGGTCTCAAACGAATTTTGTAAACGTGATTGAAGAGAAAATTGGGTGATTAATACCTGAACTATATTGATAATATCACGGCAACGTAGCATGTTTTGTGAGACACGCTTTGACAGAAGTTAGCATTTTTGAAATACAGCATATAATCGCTAGTTAATAATTAACTAAAATTTCAAATAGCAACGAACACTGAAGCAGTATGGCAAGAACTTTATTAGTATGCCTGTTACTTTATAATATAATGTAAAAGCATAACTAATTACACAGAGAAAAAAAAACATTCTATTTACATCCGCTATCAAACGTAAACTCAGATTACTGAAACCTTCAACTGCTATCAGCGCCATCTCGTATTTCAACGGCCATAATATTATCTATGCAAATATCCATAAATTCAACAATTAAACAAAATAACAAAAATAATAACTCGGTATACTAAGTATCACTTGAATAATCAAATGTGCCTTTTAAAGGAAATCTTGTTACGAAAGTGGGAACCATCAGCCATTATTTTCGAAGTATAGTATATAATCGCTAATTGATATAAGTAACAATTGCAAATTTCAATACTGCTTGCCGTACTGCTTTAATTTTTAAAGCAGTACGGCAAGAACACTATTAGCTTGCCTTAAATTTATAATCTAATGTAAAATCATAAAACTAATCACATACGGTACTTTAATCATAATCATTGTCAAAGTTAACGATTTAGATTAATTACAGAAATCTGTAATTGCTATTAGCACCATCTATTTCAGTGACCATAATAAAATAATATTTATGTAAAGTATCCATAAATTGTAAAATTAAAACAGAATAAGAAAAATAACTGTATTCTGAGTAGCACTTGTACAATCAAATGCTTTTTTAAGATATCTCGTTTGCGAAAGGTGGGGGGGGGGCAGATGAAACATTTATCCAGGCGTCCATACGTGAGAATCGAAACAGTCGCCTTTTAGCAGCAAAGTCGAAACGCTATCTGCCTAGCTATTCGACGAAGAATACTGAATAGAATATCAAAAACCTTGTTTTCCTTTTAAGATATTTGCGCTGTGAAGATCAAATATTTACAATTCCATCTTCGCAATGAAAAACTCCACTCGAATCCTGTGGTGTGAAAGACGAGTTAGCAGCTTATATCAATACAGATGATCTCGGATTTTTACTCTTCCGAAATAGATAAACTGACAGACATACCTACACTTTCTTTCATGCCTTAGCGTAATTCTAAAAACAGACCAGAGACAATGAGATGCTCTCATGCACAAAGGGTGGCATGATCTGGTACGTAGCTACTCAGCGTCGGTATGATACGTCAGTCAATAAAATACTTGGGCGTTATTTAAATAAGTTCTATGATATAAAAAAGGAGGTTCAATGAAATTATCGGAAAATGTATGATGGCGACATTTAGCAAAACACTGAAATCAACGCTAGCAGTTCATATTTGCATTTGAGAAACAGCCGAAAAAAAGAAAAAAAAAGAGCATATGGTCACTGAGAGCTTACAATGTTTGAAATCAGTGTTTTGCTTAGTTTGTAAAACCTGTTTTGTTTGTTTATCTTAGCCTGATGAAAAACAAAATGTCTTTATTGAGCTATTTTCGAAACATGATATGCCAATTGATTACAATATAAACCACAGATGGTACAGTTAAGTTCGATAGCGAAATAACTCTCTTAAAGTGCGTTCATCGAATCCTACTGCCAACCCAAATCGATCTCCCTTCTCTCTCTTTCAGAATTCGGTGACATACAGTAAAAAAATAAAAAAAAGTCTAAACTCGGTGCAAATCGAGTTGCCTGAGAACTTGTAGTGCGCTTCGACATCTCGTTCCACATCGATGATCCGTATCACCTGTACTATGAACAAAACATAAAATGTTAATGATTACTTCTTCAATTGTTAGTGTTTTATCTTCGAGTCACGACTACACACCAACCACAGTGTATGGCAAATTAGTGAGCTCACCTTATCTCCAAGTAAAAGCATGCACTCTTGATTTTTTTTTTTCTTTGCTATCTTCAAACAGGTTACGACTTATACAGGTTATTTATTTATTTTTAGTTCTTTTTTATTTGCTTGTTCATGTTACATAAAACATAACGTGATGAATTATTACATTATGTTATCACTACTAAGTGTATTATTGTAATTTCGTCACACACAAACACGACTTCAATTTGTAAGTCGAACATGTAGGTACACATTTGACAAGCGTATAGAGCAGTGTTTATTAAACATTTACATAACTTTAGGGAACATTTTATTAGGGAATTTTATATCAACTTTAGAGTTTAAAATGACTATAAGTTATGGATATATTAAACTGATAGTTTTTAATGTGACTCTCACCCAGTAAAGAAGGATGTGGGTTGGTTAAGTATTAGGTAATCCAAAAACCCTGCTCCAGAATATCAAACTTTTTTTTTCACGGTCATGTCAGGGCTCTAGTAAGCAAGGTAATGGTGGTCTCATACTGGGAGATGAGACCCACCTAGATTGTCCTCTGATTTTAACATCGATAGTTTGAATCAAAATGCATGTTAGCATATTAAATTCTTCTTTACAAAAGCATTATGACATCAGTCCTAGCTTTCTTCTGTAAATTTTACCGAAATTAATCTCACTAATTTCACGTGCACATGCAATCGGTAATGCTATCTGTTAGACTCACTAATTCAGATATATCATCATAATCATCATCATCAGTGGTGTTAAGGCACTCAAGCCCTCTCCCCACGATCTTCCAAGTATCCTTCGATTTCTTAACCATAATTCTAGATTATGGTGGTTAATCCTATGTCTATGAGTATTCTTTGTCTGTAAACTGCGTGTATTCTACTGGCTGGTTTTTCTAGTTGCAGAACGAAAAACACCCGATTTTCCGAAAGGCAAAACCCTTCTACCTCCATATGAGGCCGGATAACTCACCTCCAGTTCAAATAATTTAGATACACAATTCAAAAAAAAAAAAAAAAATTTAATCACTATTCTGTTGATTTAAGGCCCAACAGCTATTAAAGATGCTAAAAATAAATTTAGCGGAAAAAAATTAACTGACTATATTCATAACTGAAACTATGCACTTTTTCAGTTAAAATAAACTAAATTAATTACAGAGTTGATGTACTTCATTCAGAATAGGAAATATATTGCGTTCCAAATTCTCTAGTGTGATAAGATCACAATTTATTTTTTAAAACGTATTTGGTTGAAAAAACGATTAGAATCTAGTCTACAACGCGAAGAATCTTTACATAGGCTTTTCAAATGAATGTGAGTTAGTAATTTTCTCATAAGATTAGGTTTTGCTTTCGGAAATTCTGTTTTTTTTTTTTTTTTCCATATCTCAATGAAATTAACAGATTTAATATTAATACGCCGAATTCCTGAACTAATTCGGCAATAATTCCAGTCTAATCCAACCAAATTTCAATTGATGGCAAAACGAAAGTTATTTTATATCCTGACAACACGTGCATTCTTGTAAACATAATACCTGTATATATAATTTTTATATTTTTTCAGAATTCATTTTTACTCGGTTGGAATATTATGAAAAACCTTTAATGACTAATACCGAGAGATAAAAAGATGACAAGATATATTTAAAAAGATACTACTAGTTTACTAGTTTCGTTGAATAGATCAACATCCTCAGGTATCACAATCAAAGAAGTATATAAAGAATTACAGAGACTTAAAATTGTAATAACAGAACAAGTACAAAAAGACAGTAGCGTGTTTGAAAAACAAATGCGAGTATGAGTTCCAAACAAACGTATACTACGCGCTGTCGCGAGTGTGCCAGTACTGAACAGAAGCAACGTGTGCGTCAGAGAGATTGTAACTCAGGCTGTTGTTGATATGAGAGGAATCTAGAGAAATTTCCCTGGATTCGACAATCTTTCTTTCGAGTTCATCGTAGCACACATGGATGTTAGAAGTTTGAGTCCAGTTTACAATGTGTTGGTGGCCTTTGTCTGAGTTAGCTGAAAAGAGAACGTGGCTAGAGAGAGGGCTAGCTCTAGTCCTGTTATAGGAGATATCTCTACGGTGTTCATCCAAACGTAGAAGGATGGATTTAGCAGTCTGTCCATAGTATGACTTTCCACAATCACACAAAATCTTGTACACTCCTGGAAACTGAGTAGGAAGATGTTTCTGTTTATGTTTGCTAAGTAACGAACGAAGTTTTGGAAGCGTAGTGAAGCAAGTTTTGAAGTTAAATTTTTTGAGAATCTGGGCCAGTTTTGGTGAGAGAGATTTAACTTCTTCTAAGGTGCTGTCTTATTTAGCGTAAGAAAAATGATTAAAACATGGTGAAATGGACGTTCAGATCCTCCTAATTCCTCTGCTAGTAATTAGCTTAATCATAATGGAATAGCTTTCACAGTTGTAGGACAGTCCTATGATGAGTTTACACTTTTGACGCACATTGTCCATAGCACCGTGGAAATCCTCTCCCCAACACATAATCACACAATGAGAAAGTAATAGCTCGGACGTGATTAACACTCTGGCAACAGCCATGATCAGCACTTAGTAATAATAATAGCCGATAAAGCAGGAGGCAAATTACAGTATGTGACTCGCTAGCATTCCTAATACATAATCCAAACCAAGTACTGGGAAGGTTTGTTGCTTTGCGGATAGTTAACATATTCCGAAAGAGGAAGGCGTATTTGCTTACGAACTACGTCTATTAGCTCCGTCTGTCTGCATGAACTGATTTTGATAAAACTATATTTCATACGACATACACTATGGGAAGCCATCGAGCAATTTGAATCTTTGTTAAAATCGTATAATAATAATTAAATCATTACACGAAGATCAAATACATTTTTTACTTCCCCTCGTCCCCTCAGTGTTATTATTATTATTTTTTTTTTATTTATTTATTTTAAGGAAAATATTGACCGAATTTGTTACCTTACTTTAGCTAGCTACCATGGTGGCGCTTTTTATAATTTTTTATTATTGTTTAATGTTGCCTGTGAATCATAGGCGAAAATTTTGAAATTAAATATAAGGTTTTCCAGGTGAGTTTTTTTTTTTTTTTGTCTTGTATTATTGTATTAGTGATATTATCATGCTAGTGAATATCTACTTTTGTCTTTTGCTTAACATTCTAAATAACAAATCTTAATTCCGTGTACCTACGTAAATTTCCAAACTGATTATTCATTTGCATGGAATCACCAAAGCTTGTTTATGGGCAAATAATACAATTTAAATGCATGTTGGTAATTCGAACATTCTTAACGATAGAGATTCTAACTATTTTTAAGAGTTAAGAGATTCTTAGCTATTTTTACTTGTACAAGTTTTTAAATAACTTATTCCAAAGGGATTTTATATAAATTATTCATACGAAAATACAGTTTAAAATTTCAGTATCATTCGCAAATGAAAAAGTATAAAATAAGTATGTGGCATAACACGTAATGAACTAAATCCTTCATTTTCTTTAATTAAAATTAAAAAAAAAATCTTTGCACTGTATTGTACTAGATCAAGGTTTTAATAGCTTCAGTTCAAAAAAAAAAAAAAAAAAGAAAGTAAAAATTACTAAAATGTCTTTTTAAGATTTTAAGATAGTTTAAAAATGTCTGTATCACACAAAAGTATATTTTACAGATATTTTCGTTTGAATATGAAAGAAGTGTGTGAAGAATGCTTTTTTTACCGGAGTGTGTTGTTACAGCAAATAAATTTAACGAATAATAGTGCAATAATGTAGGACGTTTCTTATGGTATAGTTAAGATACATTGGACATAGTATAAGGACGTGTTACTGTAAAGTTCTACATTGATTTTTTTCTGGATATTTGCTCGTACTCACATTGTGGCAATCACCGCATTTTATGGTACAACCTTCCAATGATAACGTTCCGTGTAAGCTGTCAGCTTTCTTTCATCCTTCAAGCTCGAGCAACTGTTTAAGTTTGAAGGATTAGTACAGTTGGTTTAGTACTAAACCAAGCGATCATATTGTATCGTATATATTATGTTTGCTAAGTCATATAGCATGTTACCTGTAGGCAAAGGTCTAGAAAAATAGGAACCTCCGAATAATTTAGACAGAATTTCTGTTAGTTCACTAAAATACAGCAATTATTATAAAAGGAGAAATTTATTTTATTTTCCTGAAAGGAAGATCTTCCTTCATTTCTGAATACACGCTTACACACACACGGAAGTTCAGAGATCTAAGAAGTCACTGATTACACTGGCGTAGTCAGTGACTTCCATCTCGTTTCTGTATCAGACACTACAAAATCACTCTAAATAGACTTAATAATAATAATAATAATAATAATAACAGCATTTTATCACTTGAATACAAAATAGAAGGCTTAAATTTGTGCCCAATAATGGTAATCATCACATTAATAGATATAAAACACACTTTTATATCCACTGAAAATTCAAATAGCCACTACTTAATACGTGGGAAATGTTTAACAGTACGTTTTATGGGCTGGGAAACTGATTTTAGACTTCGCTATCCATATAACAGCTCTTTTATTATCGTCTGCTTACGTTGTCATTATCTTAAGTTATTTTAAGACCATAAAGATACCGTGAGATAAGACTCTCATACTAAATAACATTTCCAAACGAGATCAGATATTCTTCAGGAAATTTGCTATTTTATTTGTGAGATGTAATTACATTTAAAACTTTTGAATAAATTTATAACTTGCATAAATGCCGTTATAATTAAGCCGACAAGTTTTCTTTTATCGATTCGTGTGAAAATATACAAAGAGCTATCGTAAAATTCGACACCGATTTCTTGATTTTCGGCAAATGGATCAGTGCGATTATAATTATTAACAGTTCGCACACATCACATCAAACAATGAGCTTTGAAATAGTACTGTACTTGATACCTGATGCTTAAATTATTATTTTTTTTTTTTTTCTCGAATACTGTACTCAGACTCTGGCAGGAAGAGCCGCTTAGGTCATCATTAATAAGTAAAGACAATAATGTAGTTTAAATTTTCAGTTTTTTTTTATTTTTTGGTTTGTATTAATATTTAATGCTTGTTCCATTGTTTTACAAACATTAATTTTAATTAAGACTTGTGCTTGTTCCGATATTTACTTTGTATTAAAGCTAACTGAATGGATGTCTCAATACTATAAGTTACTAATGAAACTTGGATGGATCATAATGGTTCATTATGTAAACATGCTACATTTATGTAATTATTATTATCTCATGACAATGTGTACGTAATAGCATTTTCTGTTTCGTTTTGTGTATACTGCTAACGAAGTTATGTATATACATGCTTCTGTGTATACTTCACTTTTTTTAAAAAACTTAATTATATATTTCAATAAAAAAAAAGTCTTTTGGCTGGGAACTCTTTGCCATAGTAGTAATAACTATATCGTCTGCGCTTAAATATTTTTATCATCTGTTTTCAGGTATATCGCTGAAAACAGTATTACTTAGTATTTTATTTTACATGATGATATATGCTCTCTGAGGATGCACTTCAAACCATTTTATTATTATTATTTTATTTATTTATTTATTTTGTTAAGCTGTTCACTTGATGGATCATCGGAAGCAGCACAGTCTTAATGTTACACAATATAACATTGCATTACATCTTCCAATTTTGAGATGAACATATTCCTTTCCCGGAAGTTCTACTAATCATCTTCAGCGAGCACAATTGAGATTGTTTTCACAACACCAATTTGCGATAAGGGTGCATTAGATATTGCTATGGTAATGACCATATTTTCTGAAACAAAAACTGGGCCGCGTGATTTGTATCCTAATTTCTCATGGGCTGTATTAGCAGACCTAAGATGGTGCCATGACGTTTGGTTATGCCGATGATGATGCTATAGCAGGCCTGACTAATCGAGTGGGTAGCGTATTATCCGCTCTCTAACACTAGAACTCTGGGTGTACGAATCTTAATGTAGGTTTTTAATTTATAAAAATATTACCAATAGTAAGGTAATATTTAATTCGTTGTTTCACATCAGAATGATGCGATATAGAATATAAAAGCAAGTTATTTATCCAATATTATCTGAGTCAACAGTATACTTTTTTATTTTATTATTGACTTTCATAATATGTCGATGCTTGTGAAAAAGTCTGAGTGATTTCTAGTTTTAGTTCCTTGTGTATGAAGATCTTTTATACAGAATTACATATCCACCCGATCTTAGTAGTCGAATGTTATTACTGTTATTACGCGACACCTCCAAGGAGTCCAGGGACTAATTGTGAGAGCGCACACTACTCCACTACAACTCATCGTCTCCTTTACTTAATCATCCGACTAAACACAAAACCATCTACCACCACCCACCACCACCAATAGTATATTTACTCTGTAAATAGTGTGTGTTCTCTTGTCCGATTTGCCTGTATATATCATACATATGACAAATATAAAGATCGTTTAAACTCGGTTGTTCCAACTGCTGACTAGAGGAGCCTTTTCCCCAAGCGTTTCTTTGCTGGTTATCAAGTTAAGCGATTTCTACTACTGGGAAGTAAGGGTTTCCCCGGAAAGTCGGGTTTTTATTCCAGTAGTTGAAACAAAGTCGACCGTAGAACTCAAACCATTTCAGAAATAATATATATCTGTTAGAGTTTAGGACCACGAGATTAGAGCGGCACTTATTTACCTTAATCTCATCCGTAAAATCCTTCATTAGTTGATAGTCCTTTCGTTCCATACATCTCGGGCCACCCCTCTGTTCCCTACCATGAGAAAACTCGTAGTTATCCATTGAAGGACAGGTATAGGCAAGGGAAAAAATAATAATAAATTAAATGAAATAAAAATAGAGCAGTTCTAATTTCAGCTATTGTTAATAGCTTGAACTCTCTCTATCAGGATGGCTGAAGGATGAAGACTGGCTCTTACTGTTGTTTCAAAAAATTAGTTTGGCTTAAAGGACCTACTCCTCGAGCTTCTTTTGGGAATAAAAGGTGTCGGAGAATTTATTATTTGAAAAATATCAAAATAAGCCAGGGTTGAAGATCCAAGCTGTAAGCGCATATGTTCAACCGCGCGCACGCACACATACACACGAGCGCGCGTGCGTGTGCAGCTATAGATGTACATAATAATAATAAATAATTTGTGCACGTTGTACCATTTCTTCAACGAGTTCGCCACAATTCATTGTTTTATGATATGCATACTTTTGTTCTACTGTTTACTGAAATATTCATATTTATTTAATTACATGTTGGAGTACTGAAAATTGAATTTTTTTCTGGACGTTTTTGACGGATTTATGTAGACTTGAGAGATGATATTCTTAAAAAGTGGACTATCTATCCCAAAAAATTCGAAGCGTCTTGTTATGCCTATGTATATCGCATTAATGACTTTATTAACTTCAGGTTTTCATTTATGAAATTTGCTTTTATACAATATTTTGCTTTCTCCATTTTTAGCATTCGCATCAAAGCTAGTGATAAATTAAAACATTCTGGGTTCCAAAGTGCTAACACTTTGATTTCGCTTTGTAGTTTTTAGTGTTTAAAAAAAAAAATAAAAAAATAAAAATAAAATAAAAATAAAAACTATATACTGAAATTTCTTTTGAAAAAAAAAAAAAAAAAAAAAACCCGAACTACTTTCCATAAATTCACCTTCCGAACTGTTTGTGGAAGCAAATTTCTTTATTATTAATTAATTTTAAAAAACCTCATTCCCGAAGGAACTGATTTTTGCGTGATCACTAAAATACTTCTAAATTACCAAAATAAAAATCATTTTAGTCGAATGATAACCAAATAAAATCATGAAAGGAACGGGAATAAAAATTCAAAACTAGGCGCTAGGGGCACTCAGAGGAACAGTAGAAAAAAGCAGGGTTTCCCAAATTGTGTGTTCCGTGAAAAATTATGAAAATTAATATTAATATTGGAATGGTTTTAAATGCTGCGACTCTAACCAAGGTGTTCCGTTAAAAATTTCATGATTTGTCAAGTGTTCCGTCGTAGGAAAAATTTGGGAAAACGCTGGTCTTAAGAATCGTATGCAGGATGGCTCAGGCAAGCTATATTATGTTATACTGTTAATCTTTGTGCTATCTTTCAGATCATACTTAGCTACTCACGAATATTGAATGAAATTGTGTTAAAGAAATATTTTTACGTAAGTAGTTTCTATTATTATTTTCATAGGAATTCATTTTTTATTTTGTTTACATCAGCTACTTTTCATTCTAATTAATAGTAATATTTTAAAGCACTAACACTCGGGATAATCAAAAAAGTACGTTTTTCGTGTTTATTACACTCAAGGTTAACAGCCAGAGCACTGCTAGCGAGGGAACTCAGATGCAGAATGCAAGACGTTTACTTTCGCTTGACAAGGAACTAGGTGAATGTAAGTACAAAACTCATTTATTTGGTTGTGTGGCTTCCTTTGGTATACGTGCGTGCTAAGAGAGGTATATAATATCGCTATTCACATACCGTTCCATACATTCCCCCCCCCCCCCCTCTGTTCCTTCCCATGAGAAAACTCGTAGTTATCCATTGAAGGACAGGTATAGGCAGGGGAAAAATAAATTAAATGAAATAAAAATAGAGCATTTCTGGAGGAGAGACAATGCTTGTTAAATAGAACAATGGAGGTATCGTAAGCGCAATATAGGCGTGGCTCCCTCTAGGAGCGACTCGGTAAATCACTTCTTACCAACCAAATTTCGCTATCAAGAACGTGTCAAGGCCCATATTTTTTTTTTTTTTTTCTCATTCGTAGGTAGGTATAAAAGCAAGCGCTCACATTTGCGCTAGCAGTTCCGTTCTAGCTATACAAATACCATCATGCTCAAGGTAAGTTTCAGTTGTTATGGTTGTGTATATATCAGTTCATTGGATAACCTATTAATTGCCTTAATCTGTTTTCATGATTAAAATTGATTCAGATGAATTAAATGCTTTGGAAGTGGGGAGTAATGATTTATGCAAAGGATTTTTCGTTTCTCAATATGAGGAAATGAAAATTATTTGCGCTGCCGAAGTTTCCGGGAGGAAAATCCCTACCATCGTACAAGACCAGGTAACTCATATTTGATTAAAAAGCCCTAATAAAGATTCCTCACATCATAGAAGGAACTCTGAACCCAGGTCTTTCCAACCAAAGGGCTCCGTCGAAATCAACTAAGCTACGGAGGCTCGCGTACACATTAACGTAATTCCTTTTCCTGCCTGCTAGTTTAATATGTTAAAATTCAAAAACTTACACTTTAAATGCATACGTTTTAAAATAAATAAACTTTTATCCTTGAAGCTCAGATTTTTCCTTTTACAAAGAGGCAAACCCGCCAGAGAATACATACCAGAGAGATGCCGTATATTTATTAATTTTTAAAGAAAAACAATTTATTTATATTTACAGCTTCATAGTATGGATTAAGAAGGTGGGTTGTCAGAAAGTTCTTGTTACATAAATAAATGTTACGTTGTTACTTCATAGTATCGTATGATGTGCAGCATAATTTATGAAATGGAACATTATTATAACCTTAGTTTTAAATGTTATCCTTCATTCTAGTATTCTCTTTTGTAATAGCGCCTAGCATTCCCACGTAATATTATGGACTAATAAATAATAATAATATGTATATTTTTTATTTAAATTGCACTGCGGTATACAATATGATATGCAAAAATTATATAAATTACGTTAAAAGAAATTTAATACGCTGATTGTTAAAAAGTAATAATCTAATTACTAATAAATACATAAAAAATAAACAACCAACAAGACATTTTCAATTCCCAAAAGGAGCAGGTCCTTAACTTTCAGAAATCAGTAAGCATCTGGTCTTCACTTTTCGTCATTTCCACATTTCAACGCTGCGGCTTGCTAGACGAATGACAGTTTCCTAATTCCAACTAGTATTTAATGTCCTTTTATGTGATTTATGGCGGTCTTTACCGAGTTTAAAAACCCAGTTCCCTTTCAAGAAGGGGAAACCTTACTGTCTGCAACCAAGACCGACGACTCTAGAATTAACTGAAAACATGCCTGAAATAAAGATTTTCTAGAATTTTTTAATGATATTAACTCGAAAATTCTAACACAAAGGGATTTCAATTGATTTGGTATCTTTTTAGAAATAAAGTTAGTCCTAGTTTTGCTAAGGAACTTTTTTTTGAAGCAGTTATTTGCTTTCAGGCTTTGGAAGTTGAACGCTATTTATTGAAATACGCAAGACATTGCTGACTATAAGGGTGAAGCAAAATGCTTTTATAATCCCTGTTATCTGATAAGATTACTGTGTGAGGAAAAGTTTATGAGCTAAGTGCTCTGCCTGAGTGCGATTTAAAGATCTTCATTTGAAAGTAGGATGGCCTTGGGTCTCCTATATTTGGAGAAGTCAGCTTCATCATAATTTGCTGCTTGTTGCACTTATTCATTTGGATGTGAAGAGGATGCTGAGAATAACTTTACTGCCGAAGACTGCAGGAAAGAGTAGATGTAGGGAATATTTGTATCCCGGTGGAGTTGGACATTTCTGACATACCATGGTGCGTTTAAGATCTTGCGGAGACATTTGTTTTGCACTCTCTATAGTTTGAGGATATTTGTACTTGAGGTGTGGCTCCAGGCTGGGGACGCATAAGTAATAATGGGTCGAATCATCAACTGATAAAGGAGCAGTTTTATTTTGGTATCCAGCTTGCTATTCCTATTGATAAGAGGGTAAAGCTGTGCAATGACTCTTGATGCTTTTGTACATGAGGCTTTTATATGTGGACTGAAGGTTTGTTTTCTGTCCAGCAGTACACCCAGATATTTGGCTTCTGCTTTCAAGGGAATCTTGATATTAAATAGGAAGATGTCATCTTTGGGAGATATTGAGTTTTTAGCGAAGAACATGGAGATACTCTTCTGAGGGTTTACTTGCAATCTCCATTCAGAGAACCAGTGCTCTAATCTCTGCAGGTTTTCTTGCAGTTTCTTGGTGACAAGGTGCGGTTTAATATATCTAGTTAGTATAGCTGTGTCGTCTGCGTATAGGGCAATGATGGATGACATTGGATTGTGCGGAATGTTCGCCATGTAAATCGTGAAAAGTATCGGTGCCAGTAGAGATCCTTGAGGCGCTCCTGCCAGGATTCGTCGCTGGGTAGATAATATATCATTTAGTTTGACTTGCATTCGTCTGCCACTAAGAAATGCTTTTATAATTTGGACTAGATCTAATGGAATGCCAACTAAAATCAACTTGTATAGTAGTCCAAAGTGCCATAATTTGTCGAACGCCTTTTCTAAGTCAAGAAAAACTGCTCCGGTGTACTGGTGCCAATTGTAACTTGTGGTAATGAACTCTATTAATCTATGAATTTCTTTGGTGCTGCTGTGAAACTGGCGAAAACCAAACTGTTTTCTGAAGGATGTTTATTTTTTTTTACTGAAAGTTGAATTCCGGAAAGGATAGCTTTTTCTGCTATTTTGCCCAAATTAGAAATCAGACTTATGGGACGATAACTTTGAGGCTGCTGAGGATCCTTGCCAGACTTGTATATAGGAATTACGTCTGCCAACTTCCATGCAGAGGGAAAGTACTTAAACCTGAACATAGCATTTATTATTGTTGTAAGATGTACGATGGCCTTTCAGGATAGCAGTTTAATAACTTTGTTGGAAATGCCGTCAGGCCCTGGAGTTTTTATTCTTTAAGTTCTTTATAATGTCATAAATTTCAGCTGGGGAAGTAGGTGTGAGTTGGCTGGTACAGGATTTATTGTTAGATTGTATAAAGCCTTATAGATTGGCTACTGTAGCGATAGTTTGGTGTAGGAATGCGTGGGCCACCATCACTATAGTTCTTAGATGAGAAAACAAACTCTTGTAGATTATATTTTTAATAATCAACAAGAAGAGTTGATTATTTATTTTTCGCACTTAAATAAATTCGTACTGACGAATTGGGACAGAATTAGGTGATTAAATATCTTGAATATCACCA
Source organism: Typopeltis vanoorti (assembly GCF_054136105.1). Taxonomy (NCBI): domain Eukaryota; kingdom Metazoa; phylum Arthropoda; class Arachnida; order Uropygi; family Thelyphonidae; genus Typopeltis; species Typopeltis vanoorti. The sequence continues at coordinate 109,369,450 of NC_143557.1, forward strand.
ACGTATAATGTTATAAAGTACTGTATAAGATAGTTTGATGCAGCAACAGAAGTTTTACTGATGTTAAATATACTTAAATTTTTTTAAGGAAGCAATGCAGAAGTTTTTCGTTTTCCTTCTCCGTAGAAGTCTCCCTAGGAATTTCATTTCATCCCAATCGGATTATAATGTAGTGGGTGGGCGCTTTCTTTGTACGAGAGTGCTGATTTCGTGTTACCCAATTTGTCGACTGCTTAATTTACTAAATCTTGATTCGGGAGGGAATATCTTATAAAATAAATATAATTGAAAAGTAAAACAAATGGGCCAAACACGGAGTAGTCAAGAGACTGGCTGGAATTTAGAGGTTGCTTCTTGGCGAAAATCATTGATTGAATTATTAAGAATACGTGTTTCCCTTTTGAAATCCGAGAAATGTCATAAAAGCAATAACACCAATACAATTAATAAAGATGTTAGTAAAGTAGCCGCTTTTAAATTACAGGTAACGTTTTTCTCAGCTTTTGACTCACTTTTTTGCACGAGTTTTAATAATAATAATCGTTATTATATATATATATATATATATATATATATGTGGTGTAGAGTGCCTTTCCGCAATCCACCGCTTATGCTACTTAATCCTCCATCTATACTACACTGTCTACCATGCACCAATAGCATTACTTTCTGTTAATTGCGTGTGTTTTCTGATCGCATGTATGCAAATTGAAAAACCTGGGTTTCTGCAAAAAAATATAAAAAACCCTGCTACTTTTCATATTCCCTTGATAGTCTTTGGACTCCCTGGAGGTGTCACGTAATAATAATAATAATAATAATAATAATAGAGTGAATATACGAATATATCACATAAATCCTAATTACGTGGGATTTACGATATACCATATATTAAAATAAAAAATAGCACCTTCGTAGTGCAATTGGAAGAACGATGGAATGCTGTGCCCTTCGACTGGAGTTCTAATTCTCGTCGTCATGATCAGAAGTATATCTGTATGGGCTTTATCAATTGAAGTTAAGTTAGCAAATATCAATCGAACGTTGAGGGTTTGATCTAACCGAAACTTGGGTTTTTATCCTGCATTAAGCTGTCTAGAGAACACACAAAAAAAAAAAACCCTATTAGTGGGCAGTAGATGGCGAGTGGCTGGAGTTAAGTCGTGTAAACCAGTGCTTCCCAAACTTCTGGATGTCAGGGCCCCTTTGCAAAAATTAAAATATTTCACGCCCCCCCCCTCGAAAAAAAATCGTAATTGAGAGATATATCAGTATAATATTTATTGTATTTTTATTCAATACAATACATACACAGCGAATATTGCAAAAATCAAATGCATATATTACATTTTTTGCCTCTTACCGTTTGGTTCTGAAGACGATGCGGGCTGTTCTGGTAACATATGAAATACTGTCCTTTTTTTTGAGTCTGTTTCTGCTTCTTCTGATTGTTCGCGGGATTTTATTTTTAATTTTTTATCAGCCACTTATCCATCTCAGGGTTAAATTTTTTAACGTAGAATAGATCAAATAATATCACCACTTACCGATACTAGCACACCACAGACTGATAACATGAAATTAGTGAATATTACTTGAATAAGGGAATCCCCGGACCAGGAGCATTTTTCTCTTTTGTGACTTTTCTCCCTTTACGGTAATTAAGCCTAACGCGAAACAGACAGCAAAGGCAGGTTATTAAAACGTGCATATGATTGGTGCGGTATTAACAAAAGATCGCGCAACCGAAAGATAAAAGCATAGCTGACAGTTGAGTTGAAATGTTAACTCCCTTCAACCGAATTCCATATGTGAAACTATATATATATATATATATTACTTAGTTTTAACACTTTTACGAATTTTAACACGTTCGGTTGAATTTTATTGCTGCCTTGGGAAATCGAACTCACACATCTAATTAATAACAATAGTTTTTAGTTAGATACTGTGTTTGCCCACGCAACATATGGTTTTGTTTCAGTCTATACAGCATAGTTTCTGTATGAGAAGACATGCGATTCATTAATTAGTGTGTTTTTATCCCAGTTGTCTCTAATTGCACTATTTGTTGAGAAATATATTACACAGACTCCTCATACCTTATTCACTGGCATAATAAAAGTACTCGTTTTTATTGCCTCTGCAGTATAGTGGCTGTTAGGGAGCCACTATACTGCAAGTGAGTTACTATCTCCCCACATGAACTTGTCCCTGATTACGAACGCATGATGAAAGGGACAGGAAGATTTGGAGCTTCCCTGGAGAGCATTCGAAGTAAATACAATTAACCACTGCTTTGAAATGAAACATATGAATAAGCAATATTTACTAATATTCATTAAGCGCCGAAATACGCAGGAAGCAAAGTTTGTGAATCAACACCAATGTGTGAATTTTTCCATTAAAATATAAAAAATAACAAAAAAGAAATAATAAATAATAAAAGTTAAATACGTTTCTTTTAAAATAAAAAAAAATCTACTTAGTCTTAAAACATTTTAAATTTGTTTTCATTATTTCACGGCCCCCCTCAACCCCCTCAACAAAACCTACAGCCCCCAAGGGGGCCGCAGCCCACAGTTTGGGAAGCGCTGGTGTAGACGTGGGTTGTGGTGTGGATGTCCTATTTCCCGATGGGTCTCTGGACTGTCACGTAATAATAATATAAAGAAAAGAAAAATAAAATTTGTTAGCGGCTTTTATTCCCCAAACAGAGCAGGCAAGGCAGTTTATCCCTAGCTTTTGGAAACTAAGGTAAGCCAAACTCCATCCTTAGCCAATCTCAGATACTTGGTCCAAGACTATCAATGATTGTAATTAGCATCCGAGGAAGAGAGTACAGCAGACAGTCATCCCATGATCTCTAATCTTATATATTTGTTTGAAATAGTGCGACATCTACATTCAATTTTGAGTTGCCGATTAAAAAAAACTCAGGTTTAAACCTATGTGAGATGAAAGGCTTAGAAAAAGATCCTAATTGAACTTAGAATAGACTTTCTTCTAGCGGTCTAGGTCTATGGATGCAATACCATTTCCACAGGCCTTGTTAACAATTATATATAAATATAAAAATATAAATTAAATATATAAAATTAGACTACTGATATGTGCAGAATCAGGCCATGTAGTAGCTACCAGCATAAATCATGAGATGACTGCATCTCCAAACTATCTGGCCTGGCATATTGATATTAAGCTTTTGCTTAAAATCATTCAATTCCTGAATGTTGGAAGATTCCCCCAGGATGCTGCGAAAATTCTTATTTCAAAGTCTTTAATAAACCTGGATTGCTCAGTCTAGTATCATAAAACTATATTTTTAATACTTGCTGTACATGCAAGGAAAAGATCCGGTGACGGAAAAAAAAAGTGCCTGAAGTTTTTCCTGCAATGTGTTGTTCTCAATGTTCTCATTCATTGTTTCTTACATTATGTTCTAATTCAAGGAGAAATTGAATTGACTAATGCTAATTTGAATGATATATAGTTATAATAAGATCTGTGGCATAAATTCCATGATTAATACCTCCCCCCCCCCCACACACATGACTCAAGTAATATTTGATATTAAATCCAGTAGCCATAAAATAATGACGATATTTTATTTTAAAAGTTTAACAATAGCGCTATACCTGCACACATCTTAGGATATAGATTCTCAAGAAGTCTCACATAGGACGCCACATTCATACAACATTGAGAGATATTACAGTTTTAAAGTTCCACCACTTGACTTATCGATCATAAGTCATTTGGTGTCAGACCAGATCTGGGCATCGATGTTATTACTTCCTCTGTCTTAAAGTTTCTAGTGACTTCCCTTAATCATGTTATAAATTAAAATTAAAAAAAAAAAAACATAAATATAATTCTACCCTTTGAAAACTTTTAGATTATTTATACGTTTTGTAATGGTAATGTAGGTATACACTATTTATATTTGAAACCTTAAAAAATAATTATTGACGAGTTTTGTTTGTATTCAAAATCCTCTTATAACACCCTTACAGTCTTCAATAGAAATGGCAATACTGTTTTAAATCTATTATTTTTACTCAATTGAACGTATTTTCCGAGTGGTGGGGAGAGCGACAACATCCAACCGTTAGTGAAATTGTTAAGAATATTTGGAAACAGCAGTGCACTTGGAAAAAAAAATAATATAAACAAATAAATAAAGAAATGCTACTTTATGGTACAATATATGCTAGCGGAGTTTTTACTCTCCACCACAATTGACAATCTTTCAAAGGGCCCAATTGTTATTGGGCCGTTTGAAATATTGTTAAGTGTTGTTTGGACCACCAAGGCTGAATGGAAGTTAGAGACTAGTATATATCCTGAGATCTCTTTGGATAGGAAATATTTTAGCATTTCAAAAGTTTATGCGAAAAAAAGTAAGACAAAAATATACATAATAAATAAACAGAGATGAATGACTAAGTTCGTTAATGAAGTTAAAATGAAGTTTTGAAATGTGTGACATTTTCCTCCACAAAAGACATTACATATACTATTCCGTTCGGTAAAAAGAGTCATTGAGTTTTTTTTTTTTTTTTTGGAAGAGATAGGTGATAGTGTGCATGTGACGACAGTAGCTAAACGATGATGGACAATATTGCAATAGGAAGTTCTAGTACCATTCTCGTTCTCTTCCCAATTTATGTATTTATGTAGGTCTTCCCCAAGCCACTTATGTGTATGTAAAAACAGGCATGTTCTAGTTTACTTCCTTTAAAAAGATATTGAGTTATTTAATGAGATATATTTAATTATGTAATATTTTATATATTTGCAACATAATATCCTTACATTAGTTTATTATTTAATAGTTTGTGCTGTTCCTGTGTGTTGTTATCGTGTCTACCCAAGCCAGTTTTGTGCCATATGTACATGGCGGCGTAAGCAGTACTTCAAGGCATCAAGATGTAAGTATCTGTTATTGTACAATATATGGTACTTTGTTATTATTATTATTATTATACAAACACCTCCTGTTTATTACCTCCCTCGATGAGTCCCAACTCATTGAGGGAGGTAATATTGATAGTAACATGCAATCTAGTAGAGATAATGTTTATCATACCTCATTTTAAATTAATTCAATGTTTTTGTGCACTCATCGCCTCATTCGGCAAAGCATTCCACTCACTGACGTTTCACTCTCTAAGCTAAAAAAAAATAGTCATTCTTCACTCGCTTGTGAACCCCACCTTTATACAAATTCCAAGAATGACCTCTTGTCTCTATCCCCTTCCCTCCTCCAACTTTTTGAAAAATGTCCCGGGTATCTATCTGATAAACTCCTCATAACAATTTGTTTCAATAATATCAAGCCTCCTCCTCTTATTAACCAGATTCAACCTGTTTTCATAGTGTCAGTGGACTCTGTCATTTGGGTTAATTTATTATTTCTTTTTCAGTATTCAAGTGCAAGGTTCATTGACTTAAGGCTGACAAGATATTAATAACCGCATCGTTATATTAATGGATGTAATTAGTAGTGCCCTTCTGCGATGAGTTCTTGGAAGTGTCACGTAATAATAATAATTATTATTATCTTTCAGGCTAACTATTATAGAGCACCTCAATTTGCTAAACTATGGAATTTTTACTGTAGCATTATTTAAGTCTGTGATTCTGCTCCAACAAAACTGAGCTAATATTTGTGAGCACGAAAATAATAAATTCCCTGTGGCTATTTTAATTCCACACAGGGAGTAGTTAGCACTGGATAAAGAAATGCACTAATGTTTGGAAAATTTGTTGGCAGCCAGCTTCCACCTTCATTACTGCTGAAAGTTAATTGTATCTTTATACAGCTGCACAGAAGAGCTCCAAAATATACAGACAATTGCCACTATGTCTGGTTCTTAATCTACAGTAATATTCTGTCAATGTCATGAGTTCTATGATAGTTCATTTAAAGTGCATGATAAAAAAAAATAATAAAAAATCTACTTCGATGCTTCCACCCATTACTCTGATTTGTATCCGGCAGAGGATCGCTTTGGCATTGGGGAAGGGGCAGTTAGCAAGGGTGGCGGTGTTAGAAGGGCATCAGTGGCAGGATAATTTACCAATTATCGAAATTGTTACACTGTAAAAGGCTCTTAACTACGAGTTTGCCATTGCCATGAGTGCCTAAAAGCCTAGGTACAACACTGGTTCCTAGGATAATTTTTGACACTTATTAAACACTACTGAGTTTACTGCATTGAGATTTGTACCCCCCACCACAAGATATATATGAATTCACAATTTCAAGCAAAGTTTAAAATGAATACCTTGATAAGAAAATGAGACCAGTAAGTTAAACTAAAACAAGCTATAAACATAACAGTTTTCAAAAAAAGGTTAATTCAGTTTAGAAATAAATAAAAAAAAAAGCACCTCTCCAATCTCTGTGGTCAGTCAGTTTTCTTTTACACCAGAAGATACCATGCAGTTTCAGGAGATAACCCCTCTCCACTCGTCATGAAAATACTACGAGGATTTGGTTACAGTTACTCCAAAAACAACTAAGGCTATGAAGTTAGTAGAACACATACAATTATGTTAAGGTTCGTTTTATGGTATAAAAAACCTGAGTTTCTGGGAGGGGAATCTTACCACTTCTGTATGAGACTGAGTGATTCACTCTTCAATTGAAATGCCCTTGTAAAAAAACGTTCCTCGCGTCATAGATGATATTTGAATTGACTGGATGGTTCATGATTCCAACGAACTAGTGAAGTGCTTACATAATGGTTCATGCTCCATTATGTAAGCACCTCACCATGAGATGACATGAAAAGAGGTAGCATAGTTGTAGTCCATTAAAACATATTTATGGGTACATGATCTATTAAAATGACTGATCTCTATTAAAAATGGAAAAGAAAATATATATTAATGCGTTTTATTCCCAAAGGGAGCAGGTGAAACCGTTTCAACCCTATCTTACAGTTTTTTCGAGACTGAGGGGCAGTCATCAGAAAAGAACTTAGCACTGTTGATATTAAAGAATGTATAAACAAAATTAATGTAAGGTAGCATGGTAACGTAAGCAGAATGAGAGATTAAACATTAGGAAATTAAGTGTTTGAAGTGGAAATGTCAGGAAGTTGAGATATAGGTGGTTTGATGCAGTTTAGGAGTTTGTTGGAAGATTGAAATATAAAAGCTGATCCATTAGACACCTGAGAAATAATAAGACCAGTTAAGAAGAAAGCTGTTGATAGGAAACTACCACGATTCTGGTATATCTCTTCTAAATGTACACCAGAAAGTGGTCTACTTTTGAATGGTTAGATATCAAGGAATACCTCATAAATAAATCTGCTAACTCCTTTCCTTTCCCAAGGAAGAGAGTGCAATATTTTTGCACTATGGAAATCAGTTTACATCTCATCACTGCCTTTTATCAGTTCATTTCAGCAATGTCCTTAACTAGTATACTCATGTTTTCTGCAGTTGATTTTTCTGACTTGAGGGATTAAAATCCAGAGTTTATTCAGGGAGGAGAACAAACTCGAACTAGCTTAAAAAAAAAAAACCTAAAAAGTTCCTTAAGTCAGTAACCAGAATCAAACCTATGTCTTTCTCCTTCAGACTTAGCATCATGGCAGTTATCAAGTGGCTATGCAGGAATTGCTCCTGTAAACTTCATACAATGGAAAGAGTATATGGTCTATTTATATTGTTGATATTTATTGACCAAGTGAAGTTACAGAAAATGATACTTTAAACTTGGTAAGCATTAGAATAATTGCTACAGCAAATTACCAAAAGGATTTGATGCTCCGAATACCTAAAAATAAAAACAAACTTCAATAGTATAGGAGAGATGGAATGCATAAGGACTAAGCTCAGGAGGTTTGAGATAATGTTAGGTGATTCAAGAATGACAAGAATGGAAGTAGAAGAAAGTTAGGAGAATGTGAGAGAGAGTGTTGCTGATGGAAAGAAAGTGGAGAGTAAGACAAGAGAGTGGGATGCTTCATTGAATCTATGGAAATTTAGTGAATTTTATTGTGCAGAATCAAATGTTGGAGTTTTTGCATGAAGGAATGATAAGGAGTGACTGGCAATGAAGAAAGGACAAAAGGTAGGTAGATATGGTGATGTTAATTGGGTAGCAAAAGATTTGAGATCAAGTTTACAGACTGTACAGCAGAAAACATCTTCGAAATTATGGAAACAACTACAGTGTTAGAGTAAAACTTCAGTTTAAACTAAAATATTCACTCAATGTTTCAGCCTTTACATTAAGGTCATCATCTGGAGTATACACACATATATATTTACATTAAGGTCATCATCTGGAGTATACACACACGTATATATATATATATACAAATACAAAGAAACAAGCTGCATTACAATCTACATAAGGATGTACAGCAGAAAAGTATGAGGAGAAAGATAGTACTGCTTCCAGTTGTTACTGAGAAATAGCATTGGTAATGAATAATACTATAGCATAACACGATCTGGAATACAGGTAACCCTCATATAACGCGGATGTTAGGTTCTGCAGAAATGCCGCGTTATATATATAAATCGTGTTATGCGAATCTCAGATCACAGAAAAAGTAGGGTTATGTTCCGAAATCGTTTTTTTTTTTTTTTTTTTCAATTATATAAACAACAATGACATATCCAACAAAAAAAATATTTTTATTTAATTCAGGTAATTCATGTAAGTTAAGAAAACATATAAACTATGACACAAATACATAGTATAAAAGTATAAAAATTACAAATTGTACTTAAACTTCATTGCACATAATGTATAAATGTTTTAGGCAAAATAAAATAGTGCATATTTTAAACTTTCATAGCACGAGGATTTGAGGATTGGTTAATAAACACTGGTTTTGTCATGTAATCGTCTGATGCATTACTACAAAACAGTAGAATAATTCTGTCTTTGGAAACTTTGAATCCAGGAGCTGATCTTTCATTTTTCGAAATATAGGTGCGTTTTTGCACTTTTTTCCAATATAACCCGGATTCATCCACATGGAACACCTGGTCGGCACTATAAATGTTTATAAACTTTGAGTGCTTTTTGTTTAATAAGATTTCCATCCATAGGAATTTTCTTTTGAGGTGCAATCTTCTATCGAAATTATTAGAGATTTTTCCTTAGAACATCGTGTACACGAGCAATGCGCTTTGCACTTATTGTTGACCCAGCAATAAACACTTTCTCGGATTTTATGTTCATTTTGCTTGATTGTTCAAATTGTTGATTCATTTAAATTCAAAGTCCCTGCAAAAACTCCTGGTTTTTCTCCATTTTTCAACAGATCCAAGATTTTGAATATTTTTCTTCGAGAGAAATTAATTTTGTTTTCAATGTTGGTTTTTCCCTTTCGTTGCAGTTTGTGGCCATTACTAGAAAAATAATTTTTTAAACAAAAAAGCAAGCATTACATATTGTATGTAACTCACCAGAAAATACAGTGCTCAGCTTGAGATGAACACACTTTCCTGGTTTAGAAGAGGCCAATTTTCAACAATAAATTTTATACGGTAAACAATTGAGGTACATGTGTGCTAAAGGGTATTTCCCCTAATATAAATTTGCTACTTATAATTACATGCGGGATACAGGCAGACACAATTTAATGAAGATAAAATTTGATTTTTAAGTTGCGCGGTGAAAAACATATGAAAAGATAAAGGGTTACTACAATTTGTAGACCGTGTTTTTATCGGAACAGTATTGTGCAAGTATCACGTTCAACAAGGGTTACTGCAATTTTAGATTGCATAATATCGAAACCGCATTATATAAGTTACCTGTATATAGATATTTGGAGTGCATTTGATGGTCGAATAGAGCTGTATGGAATTGATGGATAGAATTTGAACATAGCAGGATGGAAATGTTTGGAAGGTCATAATACAAAACTAGTTTAATATATAAAGGATACTCCAAGTCAAGTAGAAAATTATAAACAAATCAGTATTTCAGAAGTGTTAAGTTACTGTTAAAGCTAGCACTGTAAGGACAGAATTTAGGAATGGATCAGTAAGAATATGATAGTCTGTGAGGGACAGAATGGTTTTGTATTGGGAGCAATACAAAACCATTCTGTCCAAAATAATATATGGGTATTTGGATGCCCAAAGCAACTAATGCTATAAGATGAGGATATTTGTTGTTTGTTAATTGCATATGCTGGGTTTGTCAGTTTTGTAACATGAGTAACTGAGATTCCAGCAGAAACTCCTACCACCACTGGCCTTATAAGGCATTGTCAATACTGAATGAGCTATGCAAGTTTGGGACAGGTGATCTTAATGATTTACTCACATGCTATAGTAAAAATAACAGTTGTATTGGATAAGAGAAATAGCTACACCATATTGTTAACTTGGCAAAGGCATTTCACAGGGGTATCACACAAAACCCTATTACATAAATTGAAGCAAATGGAGATGGACATGAATGGACAGGCAGTAGAGAACAATATTCAAAGTCAAATGAAGGAGAAGAGAGGTGACTAGTAGTCATGCCACAAGGCTCTGCACATGGGCCACTGCTGTTTAATGTATAGATTAATGATTTGGAAAGAAATATCTATTTGTTCACTGATGATGTAAATTAGGGAGAGCAATAGTTCATAAAGGTGATGTAGAGATCTTGCAAGATGATCTAAACAGACTGGCAATTTTGATTTCATCCTTGTCAATGTAACATTATGGAGAGTTTGAGAGCAATGGAAGGGGAGGAGAGACAGACTGTGAACAAGAGGTATATGTGGAATTGAGTAGACTTTATATATCACCATGTATTTTGAGAGAATATGCCAGGGAGTTGACCTCAACATACTTGTTTAATATGAAGGTCAAATTCCAAAGGTGTGGAAGGAAAGCAAAATTGTGCCACTTCATAAGGGAGGTGACAGAACTCACTTCAAATTATAGGCCAATCTGTGTGCCAAGTGTTGTGGTTAAAGTGTTGAGAGGTTAGTGAGAACTAGGATGATCCAGAATTGGGTTGACAAGTGTGGTATTTTCTTTGATGGGCACCACAAATTTGCTAAAGAGAGAGGTCCTGTTTTATTTAAACAGAATGGGAGAGGAAAGATTAGCAAAACAAGTTCTCTGCCAGGTTGGCAGGAAAAAGATCCAGAGGAAAACCAAGATATAGGTGGATTGATACTGTAAGAAGTGCCTTAGAAGATAGAAATGCAAGATCTGACAATGTTGGAGCCTTGACAGGTAACAGATTGTTTTGGAGGAAAATTGTAGATAGGAAGTTAGTAATGATGTAAATTTTTCATGTAGTGCTATCATATCCTGTACACCCCTTGAGGGTAAATGTCAGGAATTTGATGAGGTCATATTTTAAATCTACTTATTACAATAAGGTGACAAGTGCATCGGACAAGGAAGATGGATACACAGGCTTTTCACTCCATCCTGTATATAATAATGTGTGAATCAGTAGTTATGCAGAAATCACTTAAAGTTTGAGATGTATTATCATCATCATCATACCTCTTATTTCTAAAGAAATATAACTCAATTTTTATTTTCCTGCATTAAGTGGGCATTGCATCTTTTACTTACTCATATTTCAGGAACCTATATCAATCTAGATATTTTTCATGCTCTTCATACTTTATCCTGTTATTCCTGAAGTCACCATTCCTTTCAGACAAGAATCAATATGCTTTGCTGATTTAACATGCACAAGATGACTGAGTAAGTTTACTGTTTGCCTTTTTTATGAAGTTATCATTATTCATATTAGTTTAGACTAATCAGGTTTGCTTTTAAAGTAAATGTATTTACCACACAAATCAGCAAGGACTGAAAAATTAGATTTATAACTTTTTTTTAAATTAAGGGATATTACATCCTATACTGTTTCATAGCCGAATAAGAAACTCAAAGAGTTTCATGCTGAATATAGAAACTATATAAAGTTCGGCAAGTCCAAGCGTAAGCAAATACCTGGATAGTGCAACATGGGGGGGCAACTCATAGTAAGGGTGGAGCAAGCTCTGTTCACTGTTCTTGGTATTTAAAAAATGGCATTTGGTAAAACTTGGTATTTAAAAAATTTTACGTCACCAAATTGAAGTCTTTGGCTCTTCATATATTTAGTAATTTAGATTTATAACATTAAATATGTGGACAATTCAGTTTATATATTTAGTAATTTAGATTTATAACATTAAATATGTGGACAATTCAGTTTATACATATACCATAAAAATATAGCCTGGCAGTACTAAAGTAAGTTCTAGTAATATAGCTTAGTCTCATTATAGCAAATGTAGGCTAAAGTAAATTCACTATAGTAAACTATCTGCTATAACGAAACATTGCTTTGGTCTTTACACATTTACTATACTGAATATATTGAGCAATATTGTTGTTTGTAAACTTTATTATAAGTTATAATAAAGTTCACAAACATCAAGCATTTCTTTCAAATGAAAAGTAATTCATCAATAAATATTAAAGTGTGCATTTTATCTTCATAGGATTTTGGTAACTACAAGTTTGACTACAAAATCGCTGATGGTATTGGTGCAACCAATGGTCGTTGGGAAGTTGGTGACCCATGGGGTAACAAGCGTGGTGCTTATACTTTGACTGATATTGATGGACGAGCCAGAACAGTTGAATATGTTGCAGATAAAGCTGGTTTTCGAGCTGTTGTTAAGACCAACGAACCTGGTACTGCTGCTAGTGCCCCTGCTGCTGCAGTAATTGCTTCACCTTATGGTGGACCAGTTGGTCAAGCAGTTGGAATTGTCCATAAAGCTCCTGTATACTATGGTCCAGTTGTAGCTGCTCCTACATATGCATATGCTGCCCCTGCTTATGCAGCACCACTGGTTGCAAAAGCAGCAGTAGCACCAAGAGCACCATTTGGCTACAGTCATGGATTTGCAAAGGCATTTTATTAGACCAAAATCACAATCATTGTTTTCACTGCACCTCTTGGTTTAGGTAAGTAGCTGAAATGATTAGTTTTTAGTATGTAATTATATGGATCAAATTAATTAATAGTAACAAATTCATGACACTTAATTTTTATTTTGGAAATACATTGCAATAATAATGGATAAGGGTTTGCAGACCCTTATCCATTCATACATAAGATGAGATTTTTGGGTGGTATGCTGAAGTCTTCTTTGACAAATTAGTGAGGAAAAATGTTTTTCCAGTACTTTGGAAAATGCAGAATTTTCAGAGTAGAGAGTAGCTATTCACCATCTGATAAAATCTACTCACCACAGGAAAGTCCTGTGTGTGTGTGTGTGTGTGTGTATATATATATATATATATATATATATATATATATATACACACACACATATACATACACAGTAATCTCTTAATTATCCAACTAAAGTTGGGAGAGAAATCTACTAGTTGGATAACTGCAGGTAATATTATGTGGTGTTGTACCAGTAGTCAGTTAACACACTAACCATTTATGGGTCAGTTAATTGAAGGTTCATTCATTTGAAAGTGAAATAATTGAGAGATCACTGTGTATGTATGTATATATATATATATATATATATATATATATATATATATATAAATATTTTAAAAGGAAAAATAATTCCCTCTTGAAATAATTGTTTTACAGCCATTACACAAAAAAAAAAAACATTCACTATTAATGGCTTTGCTAGCAATTGGCAAAATTACCAGCTGAAACACTCCTGCTCAATACTGTAGACACAGCAGTTAAAAGGTAACAAACAACAAGAAATGCATGCAATTTATGTGATTATATAGTTTTTTTTTTTTATGTCTCTCCCAACCAGGAAAGGTTGCAAAATTATAATACATCAGTACTGTGTTTATTATTTTTTGTATTTCTTTATGAATTTTTTTTTACATAGCCTTCCAATAAGCAGAGTGATGGTTTCACACCAGAAAGTGAAATTCATCTTCCACCTAAAGATGATCACAAACATCCAGTGGGATTCAAACCTTCACCTGTTGTTTGGAGAGTGGATACGTTAACCTCTCAGCCAATGAGGCTTTGCAAATTATTATATATATATATATATATATATAACTTGTGACACCTCCAAGCACTCATTGTGTGTGTGTGTGGGGGTGTCCCCACTCCACCCAATACACTGTTTCCACTACTTAATCCTCCATCAACATACAATGGCATTCACTGCCCGTGAACGGTATTTTTTTTTTGTCTGTAAATTGTGTTTATTTTGTAGCCAATTTGGCTCTATGCAGGAGGATGTAAAACCCAAGTTTCCAAGAGAAAAACCCTACCACCTCCATGAGATGAGCTAACTCACCTTTCATTGGAAAAGTCCATATAAAGATTACTCTCTTCACAATGAGAATTAGGTTTTCCAATCAATGGAAGCAGCATTTTATCGTTCTTTCAATTGCACTACAAAAGTGCTTACCTACACTACAAAGGTACATTATCCAATGAGGATAATGTACCTTTGTAGTGTAGGTAAAAAAGGCAAAGAGAGCTGAAGCAAAATTCATTATATATCATATAATTTTTTTTTTTAAAACTTCATAATCTTTAAATTCATTGCCTTCTAAATTTTAATTTATGATTTTATTCTTACTCATGTATTTGGTTTTTCACTGATAAACCAAATACGTTACCCAATTTCACATCATTTTTCAGCTCACTTTTAAGATTTGCTCTAATTATCATCTTAATCTTGTAAGATCAATATGTTAGGTTAGGATAAAGAAATACCATACCATTCAGAAAAAAAGTGATTGTATACCCTCTTGGGCTTACAGCCCTTGATAACTAACCTGACTGTTAAAAGTCAGTGAAATTATTTAGGTTTTCTAAACATAAAGTTCATATTGCTGCTATGAGGTTCTTTACAACTAGATAGGAAGCATACTATTTTGAAACTAGCATTAAAAGATTACTTATTCTTAAATAATTCTTAATGCTATGGATGCAATTATGGTAAAACAGAATAAAAAAAATTAAATATAATTCTAAAATGGTTTGTGATAAATTATTAGAATTTCCTGGATAATTCATATTTCCAAAGCAGATAGTTGACAAGGCTCTATGTGCACGTACACACAAAAAGGCAGTATGATGAATGAGAGAGTAGCATTAAGGAAGATTACTCTGAAGTGCTCCATAAAATATAGGTTACTATCTGGTACCTGTGAAGTTCACATAATTATTATTATTATTATTATTACGTGACACCTCCACGGAGTCCAAAGACTCATCGAGGGATGGTACCCATTCCACAACTCTCCATCTCCACCACTCAAATCCAGTAACTTCCACTGACCGTAACTACACCAACCACCACCACTAGTATTTCCACAGACAATCACAAACATCCATGTCCACAGCAGGATTCGAACCAGAAGTCTTTTGGCTGGAGAGCAGATACACTAACCACTCGGCCAACCAGGCCGGCAGTACTAACATTACATTAGTAATGTTAATACTTCCAGCCATTAAATTAGTAACATAATAGCAGTACTAACATTACATTAGTCACAAGATTAGAAACGTAAACAACCCCTGGAGTGTGACTTTCACTAACCAATCTGACCTTTTAAACACAAATAAAATTAATGGTTAAATGTCATTTGCATATATGACTAACCAGCAATATGAAAAGGTGATGACCAGATGGTGATATCTAGAGAATATAAAGGACACTATCATCATGAAAGCCTGAGATGTTTATATTATTATAAGCAATAGAGCAGCAGTACATTAGACAATACAATAGAATATAGAATAGAATAGAAATCAGTCAAATGCAAGTGCATAATATTTGATTTTATGCAACTTCTCACAAGACTGCTCCTGTCTTCTCAATTTTTATATCATGTTTAACTGGAAAAAGACAATACTGATGTTTTATCATTTTTAAGCCACCAGCAACCAAAGCCAGTTTACCCACCCCTCCTTTTTTTTTTTTTACTCATTCAGTTTTCACTAATACAGTACTGATAGTGTAAGGCTACCCTTTTCTTTTTGTACACTGTTGTAGTATGCAGGATGATATTTAGTGCACCTGTTTTGATAATTTTTTTTGCTTTTCATGTATTCTTTGTACTCGTAATTTTAATATATGTTTTCCTGTTTTGTTGATATCTCGATTATCAGCAGTAGCTTTTCTATAGTTATGCTTTTTAGGAGTAAAAAACAACAATGAAATCTGCTTCCAATGTCTTTTAGTTTAAATGTCATTTGCATATATGACTAACCAGCAATATGAAAAGGTGATATCTAGGGAATATAAAGGATGAGATATAATTTCCTAAACCTCTGCTGTGGGGCAAGTTCTCATTGTCCTGAAGGAACATGGTTTTTGCAGTTAACCAATGCATCATGAAATCTTCTCCAAATGTATGCAATCTTGTTGGCTATTTATTCATTTAATGTTTGTGTCCAGTCTATACTTATAACATAAACATAGTAAAGATACCAAGAAATTATATTCTTGGTTTAATCCTTTATCCAAGTGTAAACAAACAAAGTGAGAGCATGAAGTATCTTCTTCTTGTATATAAAGAATGACTTTGCATTATGGGATACTAAGGCAACTGATGTGAAGTCATTAGCTTCTATATAGAAGTAGCCCAGTCGTGAAGTCTTCACGCACACACACTTTGTTTGCTTACACTTGGACCTAGGATTAAACCAAGAATATAATTTCTTGGTATCTTCAATTTATAGTATAAAACAAGTGAAAAAAACTTTCAACATAAACTGTAATTTGGATATATTAAATTTCCATTGTAAACACTATTTATATAATGGAAATCATTGTAAATAGTGCTTATCAGGTTATCATTGTAAATGGTATTTTATCAGGTGACAAAATTTTTGTCACCTGCCACAACAAAGGTACTAAAAACTTATATAAATGTTGGGACAAATGTTATATTTTTATTATTATATGACTCTCCAGGATTATCTTGAGAGATTGTTCTACACCATGCACTCTGTCTCACAAACATTTTTATCTGTTGTGTTTTCTCTTCTTTTTTTCGTTTTGCAGTAATTTTTCCCTGCTTACAGGAAAAATTACTGCAAAACCCTCTCCCTCTACATGAGACAAGCTAACCCACCTTTAATGTAAAGATAGCTTATATAAAAATTCTTCTTATCATAATGACCAAAATCAAACTCATGTCTTTTTCAAACAGAACAATTTGCCATGTCATTCTTCCAACTCTAGTGCATAAATATTACTAAAACCTTATGCTGAAAAATACCTTGCATTTGTATATTCCTGCAACGTTCATAACATCATGTCATAAAAAAAAAAAAATAGGCACTTTTTATTTCCCTTATATATGGAGTTATCTACTCTGTTTGCTCTACTAAGTACTAACTGTAGTTAAATTATTTTTTAATAGGCAAAGCTCTCCAAGTTAAAACACCAGGATGTGAAAAACTGATGACCGTGCAGTCAAAGTTTCCACTTTTTAATGTTAATAATACTTCTGTGAAGGCATTGTTTTTGTATATATTGACATAGCAAAGAACATTTATAATTTATATACATTTCTAGTGTTGCAAAATAGTGGGATGTGGGCATGATTGCTTTCTGTAGACAGGGGTATGATTACTGAAAATAAAAGATGTGCATCAAAAGACAACAGTATCTCAAATTATTCAGTATAGCATACTGCCTCTCTCTCTCTCACACAAACATTTCTATCTGTTGTGTTTTCTCTCCATTTTGCAGATTAAAAAAAACTTTGCTATCTTCCATGAGGCCAGCTAACCTACCTTTGATAGCTTATATAAAAATTCCTCTTATTGTCTTAAGTAGAATAATAGTATAATCATATTTTGCAAGGAGACTACAACATCATCTTGTTAGACCTATTCAAGTAGCCTAACTAATGTCATGATATAGCAGTTAATCCTATTTTCATAGCTATATGTCATAGCATGTATTCTCTGGCTTCTTGGAGGAAAAAGTCTTCTAACCTACGTATGAGACTGGATAATGCGCCTTCAACTGAGAAGATCTTATAAAGGTTCCATGTATACTAAATTGGATTCAAATTGAGTCTTTTTAACAAAAGAACATCATTCATTATTGACTGAGCTATGGAGGTCCAGTAAACAATAAATTTCCATTTCACTTTAAGTATTATTGTAGTATAAGGTAAATTAAGCTTGAACAAAATTATATTCTTTTTTTAATTTTTACCCAAGCTTGAGTAACTAACCAAAAGTCTGATATGAAGAATTGCCTGTATATACAAATAACCTACTCATGAAGATATTTCATGTGCAAATTATTATTATATGGTATCCCCATGGAATCTGGAGACTCATCGTCGACCCAAACTATTATATATATATATACACACACACACACACACAAAACCTACCATCTCTCTCTCCTCAAACTATTCACTGTCAGGGAACTCACAACAAATTCTAGGAATCCACTCAATTCATTCATCACTCTCCCTGCAAAAAATATGGTCCACACATGCCTACTAACCATACTCTTTTACACAACTTCCTAGGATGACTCCTAGGAAGTTGTGTAGAACAATTTTTCATATGTTGAAAAATTTCCTTTGCATCAATTTTATAAATCTTTAATATCTTAAAAGTTTCTATCATATCCCTCTTTTTCACCTATCAACTAAACTTTGTAACCCACAAACTTTCAACCTATCCTCATAGGAACATTTCACAGACCTGTCACCAGCTTAGTCATCCATCTCTGAATCTTCTCTATCACCTAGTCCCCAAGAAATGCAGATGACTAAATCTGTGCTACTAGTTAAGATGCAGCCAAATCATAGCCTTATAAAGACAGGATAATAACTTCCCTATCTTTACTTGTTAGTGTTTTTCAACATCCAAGTAATCCTTTGAGTCATTTTATCAACTTTTACAATATGCTTTATCCTCAATTTCCTGCAATCCCATACCATGAATATATATATATATATATATATATACACACACCATATGCAACCTTTAACCTGAAGTGCATAACGTTACATTTTGCAACATTGACAATCTATTTAATCAAATCATCATGCAGGATATCTACATCACCTCTATCAACTCTTGCTCTTCCCAGTTTTACATCATCAGCAAACAACTGAATATCCCCCTCTTTAATTTTGTAAGTTTTCCATGTGCTGTGCCATTCAGTCAAATGCCTTTGCAAAATTTGGAGCAAATGGGAATGGATATGAAGCTAGCAGTATAGATGGGAGTGGGGGGGGGGATGACAAACAGACACCAGAGAGTATATGGTGGAATATAGGAGAATGAGGGTTACTAGTGGAGTACCTCAGGGTTCTGTACTAGGGCCACTACTCATTAATTTGTATATCAATGATATAGGGAAAGATTAAGAGGGGATATTCAGTTGTTTGCTGATCATGCAAAACTGAGAAGAGCAACAGTTAATAAACGTGATGTAGATATTCTACAGGATGATTTAAATAAATTGACATTGTGGGCAAAAGATAATGATTGTCTATTGAATGTTGCAAAATGTAAGATAATTTATTCATATTTTATAATCAAGTCCAGCAATATCATGATGTAGCCATTTCCATTTCCTATAACTTTATTATAAAATGTGAATAAATTACTAAAACAGGACCTACTCTTTACAAAGCCATTGCTGTGTACTATAGAGCATTGCATCCCTACCCACCCAATGTTGTTTTTTTTTTTGCTTTGAACCAACTTTTCAAATACTTTATAACAATTACTCCTAATATATTAATTGGTCTGTATTTTACTACCTATGTCTTGGAGCAATGGAACTATCTGTAACTCTTTTCACTCCCCTAATTAGCAGGCTTCAAGTGGACAGGAATTTTTTTGAATAATAGAAGGAAATTAAAGGATACCTACTTTTCGTGACTTCCACCATGTGCAGACTTTTTACTCAAAAGGTTATTTTTTAAATTTCATCAGAGGTAGCTTTGGTCTTGCCAAGAACTTGACTTTATTAAACTTGGTGAGAACAATCTCTCTTCTTTAGGATGAAATTTCATTACTTAATTGCAAATAAGTTAGCAATCTTTATGCTGTGTTCTGATGCAAGCAAATGCATGCTGATGATGAAACTGTTCTGACTGGACGAAGTGTGAAAGGAGATATTGAGCTGGTATGTTCTTAGTTTAGTCTGAAGAACTTTGGAGATAACTAAAGATAAGTGCCATTCTACTTAAAATTTTTCTCTGAGTGATCAACATTAGTAAGCTTTCTTCTTAGGAATGATCTATAAAACACAAATTTGCTTAACAGTTAACATGTATAAAACAGTCCTTTATTTTTAACAACTTTAACAAAGATGCTCTCTGAGTATTCAGAGAGCATCTTTATCTTATCAAGTAAAAATTATGCTTTATCAGTAAGACTAATGATCCCCTAGTGACAAAGCATTAAGTTGCAGTATGAAACATTAAGAGTGGCTAGTGATGTACAACATACAGCTTCTCCAAGCCCAAACAATCCTACTGTTGGATGGCCTGTCTGCAAATAGATGTATCATACCAGGCTATGTAGGCTGGTGACATGTACTGGACCACTAATTAATAGGTAACTTGCTTTGTTTAATGAAATACTTGTTTACTGGAAGCCTCAAGTGGCTGTTGCCTTATTTGGTTTTCAGAGCAAGATCTCTAGTTCCTATTTCTTCCTCTTACATATCAAGTGTACATATTTAACTTCTGATAGGCAGCCAGTACCACTTAAATTTGAGGTTACAATAGTAAAGCACTTCTGTAGCCTGGTTGCTTCATAACATACAAAAACAAGCCTGGCTTTAATGCATCAGGAAATTTACTGACAAGATAGTGAATTCTACTGCTACTTGCTCTGCTAGACTGCACCACTAACACAGGACACTCTACATCAAGTATATTGTCGCACGCACGTGTATGTGTGGCACTGTTGAGTCTATGCATGGCTTCTCTGTGTGGAAGACATTTGCAAGTGTATGAGGCTGTTAACTTTGTTAACATCATTAACTTCATGTCAACTGCATCAGTATCCAATAATGCAAAAGAATTATGGGAAGGTTTATTACCCAAACTGGTTTTGACCTTTATTGAGGTCTCATTAGTGGCTAGATTCAGAAAGATAATATCATGTGCAAACTTTGATAAAACAAGAATATAATTTCTTGTCAAGTATAGCATACTTTATCTCTGATCTGCAGTATTTAATAATATGGTAATGCATCATTTTATACTTGTATAAAGAAAATATATAATTTTTCCATGGATTTTACCTTGGTATCTTTCTGGATCCAGAAAGACTGAATTTCAGATCCCAATGATAAGACCTCAGTAAAGGTTAAAATTGGTCTAGGCAATGACACCTTCCCATAAAGGTGATTGTCATTATGGTATCATAATAAATGATGTCAACAACCTCTATATACAAGCAGACTAATTATAGAGATACTGTACATCAGGAGCAAACTTTGATTGCTTACACTTGGGTAAAGGATTAAAACAAGAATATAATTTCTTGAGTATGATTGCCATCCCCGAAATGTAAAAAAAGTCTTTTGTGTAGTGAGACATAGTCTTGAAAGAAAAAGGGCAGCAAGCTTTTAAGAGACTGAGAAGGCTAAAAATAACATGTTTATATTGCAGAAGTCTCTAGGCATCAGTCCAAGATGAGAATCATGAATCTTGCAATCTGAGTATTACCAATCATTCCTGAGAGAAATGAGACAGGACTATATCTTGAGATATTGAAATTCCCATGGTTGTCTTCACACCACTGGAGAATGGCAACATCAATGTTTAATTCATTGATTATAGATAACAGTCGAGCATTACAAGTTTTAGCAAATGAAGATGGAGTATGCTCTAACCAACAAATCTGTGGAGAGAATTCAATGTTATGAGATCATTAATGTATAGGTGGAAGACCATGAGTGAAAGTTAGAACCCTCTGGAGTATATTGGCATTGAAGAAATCTGAAGAGGGTAAAATTGTTGTGTATATATAATGAATGACCAGAGAGAAAAACTAATACCACTCAAAGGGTGGAAGGTAGATCATAAGCCTTCATGCTGGCCCAGATCATATATGCTGGAAATGCAAGTCATCAGTTTCTTGAAATCTTTCTGTGACTTGTATCGAAAAGTCAGTAAATGTTTTAATCTATTGTGGAGCAAGAGTGGCAGAATTCATATTGGTTATCAATAATTAACTGGTGGGCCTTCCAGATAGTGAAAAAGTTGATTTATAATTATTTGAGAGAAATGAAGTGAAGATAGTTTCACTGTGGAGTTTTATTTCCGTTTTTTGGGATGGACTGATTATAGTATTGCTTCTCCAGTAGAGATTCCACATGAGAAAATGCCAGTTTCTGTTGAAGATACACAGTGAGCATTAATTCATGCAAAAAAATCCACTGCTTTATATTCCCAAATGGAAATATATATGAGGCCATTAGACTGAACTTTTATTTGAAGATTGATGGCTAGTTAGTCTCCATCTTTAGCCATCACCAATTGCTACCCCAAGAATATCACTGAGGAGAGTATGGCAAGCTGCTGCCATGTATGATTTTGATTTTATTGAGTCATGAGGTAAAGGGAGAGGAAAACCTTATTCAACCATGCCAAAGACTGACTAACTTGAGAACTGACTGGAAAAAAAAAGCTAGGAAAAGTTCCTGTAATTGGCAATTAGAGTCAAACTTAGTCTTTCTTTCTGTGGCCAAGCACTATTTATTCTAGTGTATATATGAACAACTGGAGCTAAATCATTAACTTCCCTGCTGGCCATAATACGTTTTTACATCTACCAAAATATGGATGGGAAATATAAAGGATACAAGAATAAAACATGGACAAGAGCAAGCCATCAGTTATCTCCATTAAGAGTTTTGAATATTCCTTCATATTCAGAAAACTACTGGATTAATTAATTGTAACTGTCACAGTACTACTACAGAAAGAAGAAAATGCTTGGTTCCTTCAGGTAGCTCTAATTTCAGAGATATTAGACAGCCTAAATGTAGACCACATATTTTTACATTTCTTGTCCTTACCAGCATAAAATTACATTTTGTGGTTAATGGCAGAACAAAATAGTCATTGACTGTTACGGGAAATTATTACCATATATTTTTCTAAATGTATAATGCGCATCCCCAACATTTTCGTCACTCCTTTTGCTGTATAGATAACGCGCATGCGCCAACTAGTGGTAGAGTTAGGAAGTACAGAGGAATTCTTTAAAAACACATGCGTTGCTAGTAGCAGTAGTCAACATGGAAGACAGAAGTACTTCTTGGAGAAAACCCTAGACAGCGCAGTTCAAGCTTGAAGTGGTAGAAGTAGCAAAGGAAAAAGGGAACTGTGAAGCTGGTAGATTGTTTAGTGTTGGAGAAAGTAGTGTTCGTGAATAGCGAAAGGCCGAAACAGTCCTGAAATGTTTACATACGAGGAAACGTGCTATGAGGTTTAGAAGGTGCTCGTGGCCAACCATAGAAAAAAGACTGCTTGATTGGGTTGTTAGTGAAAGAGCTAATGGTATGACAATATCTACTGTCCATGTGTTGCAGGAATTGAAAAGAATTTTCTCGCGAAAGAGAAAAATGGCATTTTTCAACCCAAAATCTTTGTTAGTGTTGGATTCCTGTAAGGCACACACGACAGCAGAAGTTAAAACAATCGTAAGTATTCCAAATTGGCCGTCATTCCAGGTGGTTTAACAAAAAAACTCCAACCCCTTGATCTTGCAGTAAATAAACCATTCAAAGACAATTTGTGAGCTAAGTGGGAAGATTGGATGATGAATGGCATCCATAAATATAACAAAACAGGGCAGATGAAAAGAATGTCACATAAAGATATAGTTATGTGGATTATAGGCTGCTGTAAGTGAAAATTGTGTTAGAAATGGTTTCATTAAAGCACAAGGGAATGCAGTGTTGTCCGGTGACAATGATTATGAAGCTGAAAAAATACCAAACGAAATTTTTAACACAACTGATTTTTTCAATATTGAGTCCGATGAAGAATTTTTTGAATTTGAATAGTGTAATGTTCAATAAATATTAATTAATACTTCTACCTTAATTTTGTTATTACACTTGATTTACCTCTCATACCTTTCAAATGTATACCGCACATGTTCATTTTTAAAGTATTTAGACTTTTTTGTATAGATAACGCGTTATCTATAGAAAAATAAGGTATAATCATTTACCGTTCTTAAACATTGCATCTTTCCAGGAAAAGCAATGTCAGAATCAATTAGTAAATTACATCTGATAATCTAATGCCTTTTATTCTCCAAAGCAAACAGGTGAGGCCATTTAACTTTTGAAGAATAGTGAACAACTGGTTTTCACTCTTAGCCAATCACAGAATAGCTGGCCCAACACTATCGGTGATGTTAATTGGCATCCAGGTAGGAGAATACAGTAGACAACTGCTGTCATCTTATGACCTCTAATCCTAAATATTATTGTCTGAAATATAGAAAATTCTATGGTTCATTTTCTTAAGTTTCCAATAGAAAAAACCTAATTGCCATTGCCAGAGATTGACTAACTTGGGAACTAGTCAAAGAAAGACTTAGGGAAAAGTTCTAGCACCAGATAGAACAGAACTTAGAACAGTCTTTCTTCTGATGGTCTAACACTATGAATGCAAGCACCATATTTGTAAAAACTTTCAAATGCACCTAATGTGAAAGCTTTTACAAATCTGGAAATCATCTTTGCCTTCAAGATTTTCAGACAAGTTTTGTCAATATTCTAATATTAAAAAGTATATATATATATGCAACTCCATTTCCACTAAACTTTGGTTATTACACATGCTTTGTAAATAATATCAATAAAAGGGATATGCATTTGTCCAAACAATAGTTGACATTTTTACTACATGCCAGCCATATCTGGGAAAATTTCTCTTATTAAGAATGCCTGCTTTTAGATTGGTTCATTACCATCTATCGCTAGAGGTCCATATATCTGTTAACTGAATGGACTGGCTTTTCTCAATTTCTTTCTCAGGCCAAATTTTTAAATTTCAATAAAATTTCCCTTTCTAGCTTCTGTTATCGATTGGCTGTTGTTATTTGCTTCCATTTTTTTTTTTTATTTCTTAAAATTTTGACACTTTATTTAGCCACACAACTGTCAATGTTCTTCACCCTTGATGTTCTTTTTCAATTTGTATTTTACATTTAATTCCTTTACTTTCATTATTTTTAAAATATGAATCACAATCATGTTGCAAAAACCAGTCAAAGAAACTAAGGTTAGATAATCCAGAAACCATAGTGGAGCTTTTCAAGTAGAGAGGCAAAACATGAAAATGTTCAAGTCCCTTCAGAATTCCAATAAGCACAGTGGTATTTCCATACTGGGTCTGGCATCTTTAAATTTCCACCTAAAGATGTCAGAAATCCATGCCCATAATGAGATTTGAACACAAGTCCTGTCAGTTGGAGAATTTGAATAGTGAATGCTTAAATGAAACTATATGTATAAGCTAGTTGCAAGTATAGTAAGTACTGTGAAACTAAACTAGAGAAGCAGCTGGGGGAAAAACCCAAGGAGTTTTTGCACCATGCAGCACTGGTTGAGTGATTGGAAGGGTCACTTTCTAACCAACAGGTTGCAGGCTCAATGCCTTCAGGTGGAAGATAGTATGCCTCCTTCAGGCTTCTAGTCAAGTGATGATTATTGAAGTATCTTGGCAAAAGTTCCATGTTTGGTTTCTAGAGCAGAATAAAGCTGTTGGAATTGATGAGATTTCCCCAAAAGTGGAAAGAGGATATGATTGTACTCACTGAATAGATGCATTGAAGAAATACCATTCAGAGGTATAAGCAAACAGCCCCCCTCCCCCACAAATACATTTACAACCAGCAACTAAAAAAAAAAAAAAAAAAGTCTGTAGAACATACACTATTTCAAATCTGAAGTCCTCAAATTGTCGGTAGCCATGAACTACCTTTACCGACTAAGTATGGATACTTATTGGTTTCCAATTACTTCGGCTAAAGGGTTCCATCTACGCTTTGAGGAATGATAGGCATTAGAGAATATTTTTATTCAGATTAATGACTTTATTGAAATTAACCAAAACAATTTTATACTTTTTTTTTTAACTTTAAAAGTCTACTGCATTATAAGTGTTAGAAATAATTTTTAAAAAGCAAGAAGAATATTAAAAGAAGTTAAGAATGTGCGAATCCTGCATTAAATATGAAAAGGCTTCTAGAGTAGCCAACATGTAACTTGATATGTTCAAACATAAAGATATAAAACAAATTTTACAGTGGCTTCACCATTTCAACAATGCTGGTCTAGTCAAATCTTAGATGATCAGAGGCAGAGCTGTCATTGTAACAATTTATAAAAGTGGAAAAATTCTCGAGTACACAAGAAAAATTTTATTCCTATATATACTTTGATATGAGGCTAAGAAAAGTTTGGATGAAATCTAGTCAGGACCATATTTTTACTTTAAAAGCATAAGTATACGACAATGATTTCTAAGTTTTTCAGGTCTTGAAGGGTCGTCAAAAAGTGAGATATTATTAAGCCCAGTTCTTTAGTCTATACAGATGTATCTCTTTCAATAAATCTACAAATCTTCAAGACATCTTATTTGTATATTTATCTGTGAAAACAGAAAACATTAACAAAGGCTGGTGAACTAGCTGAAAAAATTTTATATGGAACAAAAGAGAGAAGTAAGCACAAACACCCAATAGCAGTTTACAACTTTAGTTTTGATATATGCATATGAGACAGAAAAGAAAATTAACCAAACACTAGCATCCACTGATATGAAAATTCTGAGAACTAAGAGTCAACAGAAAGCTTTAATAGTGAAACGATATTAAAATTAAAAATAAACATAAAAAAAATCCGATATTGTTACAATACCATGAATGTGCAATTCAGAACAGCTGATGAAAGATTATAAATTACAGTGCCAAGAAATTATATTTTTGGTTTAATTTATAGTATAACCAATTGAAAAAACTTTCAGAGATGAAAGCTTAGCAAAACAAGTGTTCAAAACAAAATCTAAGAAAGAGACCAAGATTGGTGTGATTAAGGCCACTGAAAATGATGAATCTCAGCACTAATTAAATTTGAAACCTAATGATAAGTGATCAATTTGGAAAGCATTCAAAAGTTGATAAGAAATGAGCAATGAAATCTTGTGTTAGATATTACAGCATCTCCCTACATGCTTTGATAGCATATACCAGGAAATGAGATGGACTACTGCATATGAATGAGATTGAGTTAAAGAAAATGCTGAATTTTCAAGTGTTATTGAAGAGTACATTAAAATAATATGTACCCAGTTTTTCAAAAAAAAAAAAAGTATTTCTTGAAAAGAAATATATATTTATTTATTTACTAGAAGAAAAGTGTGCTGTAAAAGGTACAGCCATGACAAACTGACAGTGCAACTTATAAAGTGAAGTATATGTTGTGGAGGCACTTTAATGTGTACCTAATTGTTATTTATATACAATAATTCAGTTAAAAAAATTTAGTCACATAATATCTGATACAATAACTTTTCTTTTCTGCAAAGAAATATAATTTTCACTGCATGACTGATTATTTTTTTGATATAAATTTTTATACAAAAGAAACAAATATCGATAACACTACATTTCACAAACGTGGTGTATACATCATCTATTTATATATAGATACAGAATATAATAAATTATGCAACAAAAGCTGATGTTATTTGTTACTTTTTAATGTATATTTAATAATCAGAAGTATGTACATATCTATATATAAATAGAAGATATAATTATAATGCAGTTGAAACTTGTTAATACAAACTTCTATATTTGCTTTATAAAAAAAATGATTTAAAGATCAAATGTGTTAATTGTAACACATTAAATTAACTTATAAATAATTAATTACTACTATTGTATTAATTAGTTTCAACTATATCTCTTTTACAGTTGTGCTTAACTCTTACAAAATATGTAATTTGGTAGAAAGAGAAATATTCCACAGTGGTCATATAAAATTACATTCTCTACACAAGTTTAACCTTCGAGTGCTATGTTAAAATAGTATAAAACTCAGATTTTCATATTCATCAGTTTTTGCGATTCTCTTCTGAAATACTTGCAAAATGTCAATTTTGATCATTGTAATTACATTATTAATTGGGTTCCATTTTGCTTACTGTTCAGTGAAATTTCCACTGTTCACAGTGGAAAGTGTTGATGAACAGCTTTAGTCCACACCCTTTTGAGGGTGTGGGCTTAAACTTTCGTTGCCAGCTTAATAAATACAGCATACAAAGCTCATTGACAGCTGTGTGAGTAGAGATTATTAAAGCAAATTCTTCAAAAAAAATAGATAAGTCATTTTTTTACAGCTATTTTTGCCTGTTTTCGTTTAGGAGTGTCCCTTATTTTAAATACATTGGCTTTTTACTCAAGAATTCTGTATTTTAAGTGTATTTTAAGGGTAAATATATGCAGACTAATAATAGAGGAAGAAATTTTGCACATACCGTGTTTTCTAATTAATCTTCCAACCTTGCCTCAAACACCCCCACGTTACCTACCCTCCCCCAAACAGCAGAAGTAGGGAGAACGAAGACATCCTAACATCCGCACACGGTATGTGCAAAATTTCTTCCTCTATTATTAGTCTGCATATATTTACCCTTAAAATACACTTAAAATATCCTAAGAATTCTTGAGTAAAAAGCCAATGTATTTAAAATAAGGAACACTCCTAAACGAAAACAGCCAAAAATAGCTGTAAAAAAATAATAGCTTTTAAGAGGAGTAACATGAGAATTTCCCAGAAATAATACCTATAGATAAGTCATTCAGAGATATCTAATAAAAAACTGTTTCACAAATAAGTTCAAGTCATAAATAAACATTTAACTGTGCATAGAAAAAAATATTCATATCAGTCATGGATTTCTGATTAGCAGATAAATCAATAAAGCAAATTAATTTTAAGCATCAAATTTTTAAAGTAAGTTGAAGACATTTTTTGCTGATAATTATTTTAAAACTATATACACATCTGATAGTCTTTTAACACAACAATCATTTGGAAAGCATTCAAAAGTTGATAAGAAATGAGCAATGAAATCTTGTGTTAGATATTACAGCATCTCCCTACATGCTTTGATAGCATATACCAGGAAATGAGATGAGGGACTACTGCATATGAATGAGATTAATAAAAATCAAACCACAAAATCTTAAAAATTTACAAGGATTTTTTTTCTTATAAGAAAGAAGCAATCTATAAAATTCATTAAGTTCAATATTTCTCCGGATGCAAATATTTTTCATATGTCTAACCCCACTGCATGCAATTCATTAAGATCATAAATTCCTTTAAATGCTAGTTACACTGCAAACACCAAGTTAATTCTAGTCAAATCAGAACATAGAGAGGAGTGTTACTAAGCAAATTATATAGCAGTACAAAATGACAAAGTAGCTATAAAGGCAACTGCTATAATGAATTTATTCATTATAACAAGTTTTTTTTTTTTTTTTTGGTTGGTTAAGATTATGCTAAGGCAACTAACAGGATTAAGTACCACATGTTAATGCACTGAATTCATGGTTAGGAGAAAAAACATGCTATCTCCTGTATCAGATGAATTTTATTTTTTTTTTTGTATACAATAAAAATATAAACATCTTTTAAGTTCTAAAATAATCATTTGTTCATGTCAAATTTTAGTACTGTATATTTTCTTTATGAAAAAATTATTGGAAGATAAGCTTTTAATGCCAAACAATTTTATCTATTTAGCTGGTGATTATTATAACGAAACCTCCATAAAGTCAACAGGCTCATTGTGTTTGATCTCACTCGGCCAACAATACATTTTTGTTGGCCGAGTGAGATCTTTTTTTCTGAATCTTAAATTCCTTCACTCCTAATATTCAAAACATATTTCGCTCAACCATCACTCTGTGAGAAAAAAAAACTACTACTCTTTCTCAATTTCCCTTTCTACTATGTATATTTTCTTCTGTATTAAAATCCTTCCTTCCCAAAGCATTTCTATTGTATCACCTCTTTTCTGCTATCTACTATACCATACAGTTTAAATTTCCTTAAATCTCTTTAGTTTTTCACATCATCATAGTAAAAGCAGTAAACTAATGTCTTGTAGTGATCACTACTTATCTCTACTTATCAGTATGTCTCATATCACACCAGAGGCAACTTAATATTGCCTTTTTGCAGCACTTGCAATATGTCCTCTGCACCCCAGCTTCTTTAAAAACCCCTTTCAAGATCCCAAATCTAACTTGCCTCTTAAAATCATGGTTCCACCAATACAGTGCATAGGCCTATCCAAATGTAATGCCTTGCATGTATCTGCAAAGATACATTAAAAGAGTTACATGTAGCTTTAGAATGCTAAAGATCTATTTAAATCTTTTTGAAGAGACTTGACAATAGCATCACTCCATAACTCTCTCCAATTTTGCATCATCAGCAAACAAATGAATATTCCTTGTCATTTCACATTAAATATCATTAACAAATAAGTTAAACACTAGAGACACAAGAACAAACCCTATAGCATGCCAATGTGTTTTTATTTTATCTAGGATAAAGGGGGAAAAAAAAGACAATATACAGATATAGGAGACTACGGGAATATGGATTAGCCACCCTAATCTGGTGGATCTGGTTTCAAAAGCAAGCACAGTAAGGTGCAGATATGCACTAAAGCATAAAACAGAACAGATTTGGGATACTGCTTTTCCATACACAACTTGCTGGTATCATTCAGAGAGCCAACTCATACTAAGACCTACATTTTACATACCTATGTTAAAGTGTATATGGTGAAAATAGAGGGAGGAGAGAATTAGTTGGAGAATGAACTCCACCTACCTGTCTGAACCAGACATGTTTCAAGAGTTACTTGAAACTGATCATTTTAGTAATATACTTATATACACTAATGCCAGAAAAGCATGGTATTACACAAATAGAATTCAATACGTTCAGGGAGAATAGACAAGATAAAAAAGGTGGTGTAGATTTGCTACTGATTATGGAAGACTTAAAAAATACAACCAAAAGTCAAATTCTCCAGTGGTAGTATGACTAATAGACAAAATGGATTTGAAGCCATTTACATGTTAACAGGACAAAATACACAATTGGGTGCTGCTACAGACTAGGATCATCTGAAGATGATTATGAACCGCATATACAGATAACTTTTATGGATACAAGGACTACCATTATGAGCAATTTCAACTAATGGTGTATATAGAGACTAGAGGGCAGAGAAAGCAAGGAAGACAAGAGAAAATGACTTGATAGAATTACTCAGGAATAACTACTTTCAGTAGAATGAGATGGAAGGAAATCACAGTATAAGAACATTGGATCAAATATGAGCACCCGAGAATGCCTGTATACATGAGTTGACCATTATGCTCGCAATTGGTGATAGTGATCATGCAGTTTTGACTTGGGATGCAAATGTAAGAGCTTTGAGTAAGAAGGGGGCATATGTGGAATTATACAGGAAGGTGATTATAAACTGAGAGGCTGCTCGAGGCAGTCCCTCAGTATACCTGCCTGGAGGGACTGATGACAAACCATATAAACAATCAGCATATTTAGTGTGGTCATCAAGGTTTTGAAGAGGTTGTTTAGGAACTGCATCCAGAGGTGGGTATAAAACACTGGGATCCTCAATAAGAGAACATCATGGATTTATAGGCCTTGCTTTAGCAATCTACTCATATTCCACAAGGAGAAATGAATATACATGATACTTATAGATCTTGCTAACATATATGACAAGATTTCACATGTGAGGCTGTTGTATAAACCAAAAGGATTGATTATGCAAAATAAATTTGTGAGATGGATAGGAGGATGGTTGACAGTTATCAGAGGTGCTGACTCAAGAATGAAGATGACTAGTGGCATACTGCAAGGTTCTGTATTTAAGCCATTGTTATTTAACTTATATATTAATGATATTGGAGGTGGACTAGAGGGAGATATCTACTTGTCTGCTGATACTGTTAAGCTGGGGCAAGGGACATATCTGATATAGAATATTTGCAAGCTGACTTGAAAAGACTAATTCTGTGTGTTAATGAGTGCCAGTTTCTAAATGATCAGATGTTTCTAAATGTAAGGCTATACATTATGGATGAAGGATATTTCGGGCAGAGTATCATATTAATGGAAAGTTACTGTAACTAGTCAATGAAGATAGAGACTTGAAGGTAATAGTGAACACTGAGTTAAAGTTTAGGGACAACACTGCTAAGGTGGTTGTCACTGCATCACATAACTACTGAAGAGAATACTAACTGTAGGAATAAAAAAGTCATTCTCCCACTTTACAAAGCTTTGACCACATCTGGACTACTGTGCATAGATATCATCTGGGTTCTAAGGAGATGGAGAGCCTGTTGTAAAAGTACAGAGGCAGGATGATAAATGACCTGTGGAATTGCATGCATGAGGACTGACTGAGAGAACATGGTCTTTCAATTTGAGAAATAGATAGGTTAGAGGAGATATGATAGAAACAGGCATGACTTGAGATCATCCCTGATAAAGGTGTGACTAGAAATCATGAGAGGTTCAAATTCTTTTCACAACGAGTGTGTGGAAGAAGCTACCATTAGATATTATGAATGTATTGTTAGTGAATGTGCTTAGAAGAGAGGTATGATAGGTATAAGTATGAATGACTAAAAAGAGCCTGCCCTCACCGACACTACCGTCCATAACTATTCTTCCTCTTGCTTGCTTCATCGTAGCATAATTCCCTTAAGTTTCCTTTGGCTTTGACTGGCCACCTTGCATATCACACTTTTTCTTTCTTTACCATACTTACCATTTTTCTAACCTGCATCTGATCACTATCAACTACATCTCCTTCATTACAACTTTTTCTAGTACCTTCCCTAATTTCACTATTCATCCATTTTACACTCTATTTAAATTTAATCACCTGGTTCTCAGTATATAGGTGTACAGTGCTTGTCAGATATGTCCTAATCAATTTTCATGCTCTATCAACTTCTTTTCCTCAAAACTCATCATCCCACAGTTCCACGTATATTCCTGTTTCATACAACTTTCCCATACTTGAACAAGCTAGTACCTCATTTTGACATATGTTGAAATAAAGCTAGCAATTTTTTCTTTTTCCTATTCAGCTAGTAAGATATCTATTAAAATTTGAATGCTGCAAAAGTATATTTACCTTTGAAATTTTAATGACAAATTTATTTTTTTTAACTATCCTTATTCTTTCTTATAAAAGGACAAAAAAATACTAAAAATTACGGAATTTATAAATTTTCATTTCATACTTGTTCATATTCCAGTTCACAAAAGTAAATGATCAATGCTTGGAAAATTTATGCTATCATACAAGGCATGCTTGGAAGTGAGTTGTCACAGCTATTAACATGTAAAAATAAATATCTTATCATATCTTATCATACTGCATTGATAAAGAGGGGAGGATAGTTCAAAACGTGTTGTATTCATTGTACAGAAACAGAATATGACAGCAAACTGAAGGTGATGTATTAAAAGGACATGAGTGGGAAGAACAGTGTAGTTAATACAGAAGAGTAACAAAACAGTAATTCCTCAATACATGACAGAGTGCCTGGATCTGGACAGAGAAAAATATGTTAAGATTTATTTTTCAAATTTAATACCCTTCATCAAAGAAAAAAAATTCATATATAAACAAAGCAGCAATATAGTCCATAACTTTAATTTTTCATGACTATTAATAATCGTGCATTCAAAAACAGATTCTTATTATGAGGAATAATAATCTGTTCATATTCTCTTCTGGTGAATTTTAGAGGATATGGTAGTACACAAAATGATCCTGAATTGTATTTTTGTCAATGCTAAAATCAATATCCTTAAGTGACTTCTATAAGCAAATACAGTAGAACTCTGTTATAACGATCACAGTTACAGCGAATTCAGGTTTATAACGAATAATTTTGAAGGTATATTTGAATTACATTTGATTTAATGCATGTATTTCATGTTTATTACGAATTCGTTTCACGGGAATAACAAATGAATAATACACGCTAGTCGTTCCTTTACTGACTGACATTTCGTACATATGCATTTTCTGGTTGTGGAAAAATGTCGGGAGTCAAATGGAAAATTTTATCGGTTTCCGAAAAAGTAGAAATTATACAGGAGGTGGAAAGTGGCCAATCAAATCTGACAGTAGCAAAGAAGTATGGTTTGTTCCCATCTACAATATCAACAATTTGGAAGAATCACGAGTTGACTCTGAAAGCTTTTGAAAACAATTTATTGAAGTGTAAAAAACTTAAAAAGTGTAATAAAAGTGACATTGACGAGGCACTTCTTTCGTGGTTTAAAGTGCAAAGAACCACTGGCTTACCTATTAGCGGACCTATTATTTTGAAAGTTCAAGCCGAAAAATTTGTTGTTCAACTTGGTTATAGCGATTTTAAATGCAACAATGGGTGGATTGATCGCTTTAAGAACAGAAACAATATTGTCTATGCAAAAGTAAGTGGCGAGGCATTGTCCATTGGCAAAAACGTCGTTTCTAGTTTCTGACTGGATCAAGAATGTATGGCCGGACATCAAACGAAGGTATGGATACAACAACATTTATAATGCAGACAAAGCAGGGTTTTTTTATAATTTAACGCCCGATAAAACTTTTCAATTTAAAAATGAAAAGTGCATTGGTGGAAAACTTATCAAAAATAGACTCACAGTTTTAGTTTGTGCGAACATGACTGGTAGTGATAAAAGAACGCTTCTTGTAATTGGAAAATCGGCAAAGCCTAGATGCTTTAAAAACATAAAGAAACTTCCCGTTGATTATACAGCGAATAAGAAGGCCTGGATGACATCTTCAATTTTCGAAAATGAAATTCACAAGTGGAATAAAAATCTTTGCAGTGAAAACCGGAAAATGTTGTTATTGATAGACAACTCTCCTGCCCATCCTGTAGTGGCTAATTTAACAAACATAAAACTTGTTTTTTTTGCCACCGAATGTGACATCTGTCTTGCAACCACTTGATCAAGGCATAATTAGATGTTTTAAATCCCATTTTCGTCGTCTGTTAGTCTTAGAACTGATAGAACGCAGAGAAAAATCCACAGAAAATGCTTATGCTTACGACTCAAAGATCAGTGTACTTCACGAAATACGTTTAATGAGTGATGCTTGGAATTTGAAGTCATCGTCTATGATACAAATCTGCTATATACAAATCTCTATGATACGAGTGCAAATCTGAAGAGGATAACTTACCGTTATCAGCGTGGTTAAAGGCACGAAACTTGAACAATTTTGAAACGTGCGCAGAGATTGATAATTTTATAGACATTGATAATGGCATCGCAACTTCGGGTATACCGACAGACGTTGACATCTTAAAACAAATCTCTCATACACCAGAAGAAGATAGTAGTAGTGACTCCGAGGAAGAAAATAGCAATGATAAGAAAATCTTTACCTGGTGTGAAGCAGAAAGTGCTTTACATATTTTAACAAGATTTATGGAATCGCGATCTGTAAGTTCAAATGACACATTCAAGCATCTTAGTGGTATAAGGAACAAGTTCAAACGTATGAAATATGCGTCTTGTGCAAAGCAAAGCATGCTTGATGATTTTTTATGTAAAAATGTGAAGTTTTAAAAATAAATTTTTGTTCTTTATATGTATGTATATATGCACATATGTATTTATGTTACCCAATATACCTATGCTGAGAAAAATCTGAAGACATTTTTAATTCGCTCAAATTATGACCTTCTTGGATATAACGAATAACGGTTATTACAAACAAATATATGTGGTCCCATGGAATTCGTTATAACCGAGTTCTACTGTATTTCATCACAATATCAAAAAACTAAAGATTTGGTTTCAAAGGTATTGCTGTGAGAAAGAAAAATGGAACTCAGGTTTTCCCTTCCAAGAGTCAGCCATTATCACAGCAATCAACTGCATGATTACTTTGGTGTTATAATGTTAATAATAAGACTCATGAATAAGCAAATAATCATCAGATATGTTAAGAACACTGATTTATAGCTCATTATTATAGAAATACTTGTGCTATTCAGAGGAAAGCATTCCAAATAATGTTGAAACACCACAAATAAGAGAATTACCAAAGAAATAATGGTTAGTTACGTCAATCTGGATAGTTGCAGCATACCAGAACAATTAGAACTCTTAAGACTGAATGAAATCAAATAGGGCTAGCATTTTTGATAAAGTTGCCAATAATATACCTTTATTTTATACACACTGTTCAACACCAACGACAATACCACTGATAAGTTATCCATATTTAAGGAGACATCATGGCAAAGCAAACAATGGAGACTGGAAGTTGGCAACCAAACCTCTTAGTATATACATATTTATACTTGAACAAAGTACTAGAAAGAAAAGGTTCTGAAAATACTGGCTGTAAGAATTACTGAAGAATTTTCTTGGTTATCTGAAACAATTTTTTCAAATAAGAATAACTGAAGACAAACTTAGTTAAAAGTGAAAGACAAGCTACTTTCATCAAATAGGGATTGCCCATCTGGGAATTTTACTTTTAAGACAGATGGCAAAAAAAGCCCTTGAAATATATTAATGAAGAGGCTTATTCAAAACACTAAAACTGTATGGTATGAAGAACTATATGTAAAGCAATAATATAGTTTATATTTAAGTTGTAAGACTGCAACTAGAACTGAGGTCTGTACTAAAGTTAAACTAGGAGATCAGCAAGTGATATGCTATCTACACTATTACTTAATGATATGGTATGGTATACAACATAAAGGAAAGGGAACATATGTAATGGAAGATCTAATGAAGTTAATATTTTGCTTGTGGTAATAATTACCAATCTTAATAATTATAACTAGTAATGATAGATGGCATTTCATGGAGAAAGATGATTAAGTAATGTAAACAGTGGGTTGTGTGTTATGAAGTGCCTTCCTGCAATGAATACTTGTACTCCTTAGGGGGATGCACATAATAAATACCGGAAACAAAAAGATCCATAATGCAAAGTAATGGTTCAGATACAGGTACATGAAGTTAACAAGCAATAAAGAATACTGAATGTTAAATTTTATTGTGGATGTCCCCCAGTAATTAGAAATGACATGCAGTAACTTCCATTACTATAGACAAGAAAGAAACCAGAAAGGAGAAACATACAGTGTATCTTGCAGACTTGTTTGCCTGAGTGGATAGTATCCCTGCTATCCAATTCGTAGGACTGTGAGTTTGAATACCCCCCCCCCTTTTCAGCACTTCAGATTCATGCTTATTGAGGCCTAACATGATTTAGGGAAAAAAAATAGATTTGGCTCTAGAACAGAGTTTCTGAATTATTTAACTGTAATTCATTTACAAAGTTAATGCTAGAGGTTTACAACCTTTCATGGGTAAGATTGTTATAAAAAAAAAACAACAGTGTCAATCAGAGAATGGCCTTGTGTGGAGAATATAACTTTGGTGATGGGAGTATGTATGATTTGTCACAGAGCACAGTAGAAAATGAAAAGAGTAACTATGCATATATATCGAATAGGGAAAGCTGTAACAGGGCATCCTTTTAAAAATTAATTTTTAATTAAATATGAGTTCAAGTAGTAGATAATCATTTAATGGATAATATTCTTTTCTGCTATAAATAAAAATTGTCATATCATTTAAAATTAAAATTACAAGGATTTATAATTCCAAATTACAATTTCAAACTTTAATTTCTATTTAGGAAGTTTATTACAGCCCAAGCAAAACACATTTATAGTTTCAAAATCAATTCATAATTTGACCTCTCAATCCATCTCCATAATTAATTACACAGATGGGGTTGAGAGGAAGAAGCAACTTCCATAATATTGTTTGGAAACTTTTACACATTTGCTAATGGTAATTTAAAGCTTTATAATCTTAGATACACTATGTGAATTGCCAAATTCAGTCAAATTTTTAATTTTTTCTACTATTACTTTTCTGTGCAATATATTTATGAACTTATTGCAATACAATTAACCTCTGCCTAATATCATAACACTTTTCTGAAAACTGATATTTTATCAGTTTCCAGAACCACAGTTATTCAAATATAAAAAATGAGTTCTTCTCTCTCTACCTTTAAAGTAGAATAAAAAAAAAAAGGATAATATTTTTAACAAAGAAAAACAGAAATCATATCTTCATAGATCTCTTTTGTATTTTGAAACCTAGTTTGAAAATAACAATATAGATATATCACTTTATGAGTGAGTGCAATTATGCAAAAATCTTTTAAGTGAAGATGTCACCAATGACATGTTTCTTTGTTTCAAAATTAACCTGATTACTTACTAACAATGGCTTTAATGCAAACTCAGAAGATCAATCTTGTAAACTAATTAACAAAGCAATTGTTTTATACTGCTCATTCATATTTTCCTTTTGTACATAAGCTGCGTGCCTTCTAGGTATTGTGATAATCTATTTAACCTGCTAACTTTAAACCATCAATTTTTTGTATACACATCACTACTTCAATATTAATGCTAAAGAAATAGGCACTTGATGAGTTATTCAAATAAAAACTGATTAGTTTTAAGGTTCCCATTAGTTTCCCATCAATCTTTCTCTTTTCTGCAAAAAAAGCATTACAATGAGATAAATTTTCAAGCATACAAACCTATTTGCTATAAAGGATGATATAAATATCTTCTTTATATGCAAAAAAAAATTAACCCATAATAATTATTATTATTATGTGACCCCTCCAGTGAGTCCAAAGACTCATTGAGGGAGAATGTGCCAACACCATCTAACGATCAGTCCCCTTCTAACTACTAACCAGGCTCAAACCTGCTTAACTTTTTGCGAGCCATTAGTAGCAGAGGCTCTACCAATCGACCAACCTTTGCTTTGAAATAACGATTTCAAAAACATGACAATTTCTTTCTCTCTCTCTCTCTGGTTTTTTTGCTTTAACACTGTGTATACTGGGAAATATCAACATGAACATCAAATAGGTGCTGATCATTGATCATTTACAAACAAATTTGTTATTAAGTTGCTTCATTTGATGATAATATTTATGTATGATGTATGCATATATGTTACTGAAGTTAGCCAAAATCAGGAGGAAATTCTAGCCCATAAAAATAAATCAGAAGTAAAAACCATAAAATGCTGAAAGTTTTTATTTTTTGAATGATGATCCTAAACATGAGAGAGAGGGTAGTTCAATTTAGAGTTCACAAAATCCTGTAGAGAAGCAGAAGGTTGAAGGGGAAAGAAAAAGAAGAAATCTGCTAACAGTAGCTTTAAAAACCTGTAGATTGTATGTTTAGGAAACATATCAAGGATGGCTGTTCTAAAGAATGTTGGGGAATGAATTGTGAATGGATGGCTTATTAGTGCATATCTCAACAGATTTATAAGAAGGTGGAAGAATTACCAATGCCAGTTCAGATGAACAAAGATAATGGAAGTATCTGTAGAAATTGCATGCAACAAAAACTGGTTCGAGAGAGAGGTCATTAATCAACCTAACTGATCTGTTCTAATGACCTGCAAGTATGCTTGCAATTAAAAAGAATCATCTACATGTACCATCAAAAAGGATGTGTAAGACAGAAGGACCAGTGAAATCATGATTAAAAACATTGTGCAAAAAATGCATCCATCTATTTGACCATGTGACATATTATTTATCTGAAAGCTGTAAAATAGGACACCACAACTGCAAGGGAAGTCTTGAGTTTTTTTGAATTTCTGGATCATTTGCAAGACATCTAGCTCCAGTAAAACTCTTGTTATACTAGAGTTCAAAAAACAACAACTTATAATTTGGATCCAAAAGAATAAAAGTATGAGAAATGGAAGATTGGACAAAGAAAAATTGT
The DNA here is from genome assembly GCF_054136105.1 of Typopeltis vanoorti. NCBI lineage: Eukaryota > Metazoa > Arthropoda > Arachnida > Uropygi > Thelyphonidae > Typopeltis > Typopeltis vanoorti. Next base: position 109,409,414 of record NC_143557.1, read on the forward strand.
AAAACAAAAAAAAAAATTGTAAACACAAAAGAGAATACTATTAAAATTTCCCATGATGCAGATAAAAACAATAAATTTAAAACCACATACAACAAATCAATAGCAGCTTATGCATTTAAACAGTTTCAATGTTGTTCAACCTAGAGCAAATTGAAACCAAAATATTTCAGGTTTCTAAAATGAGTAGACAGAATTACAAAACACAACTAAAACTGCAAATTTTTGAAGTGCAAGCATTACACACAAAAAAAAAAAAAAAAAATTACTTTGTGGTTTTAATATAAAGAAAGGAAATTGTCCTTTACATACAACACGTTTATTTCATTTCTATATCAATAGCTACATATATACAACACAACAAATATGCTTCATGTGCCAACTGTAGCTTGTTTGAATCTCAAAAGAAAAAATCTCTGCTTACTCTCATCATAAGAGAGTAAAAGTCTTCCCCCCACCACCACTTTATTTTACTATCCACACACACTATTCCCAAAATAATATGCAAACTGGATGACAACATTAGTTGTCTTATGACTTAATAATATTTATTTGGCATCTAATGGTTTATTGCTTGACCATACAAGTGTGCAGCTTACAATGATTCAAGTGAATGGTTCCAGATCAAATGACTCACTGTAGTTGTTGTGAAATTAAAAATGCAGCTACTCAAGAAAGAAACAGAAAACTTTTACATAAAACACAATTCTATTTCCTTTCTATTCATAATTACATATAAAAACTGCTTAACTAATTTACACTAAAGTTGTAGCTGATGTGGGAAGCAGAGGAGTTATATTTCTTTCTAAAACTTCATATATCAACTATGACTTATCTACAGAGGCAGGAAGTATGACATAGTAATGTTCCCACATAGTGGGAATAAGCAGACAAGTAATTTCAAAATGCATCAGGACTCATGCAATTCATGCTATCTTGTAGACTTGCATATAATTTTGCTGGAATGAATGTGTTAGTAATGAATAAACAGAAATGGATTACTACAATCAATTCAAAACTATAGTACACTGAGGGTTATTTTTCTCTTTTCAAAAAGATTTTTGGAGCAGACTATTTTTGAAATCTTCCAAAACAAGTTAAATCAGATCTGTCAGTTACAGTATAAGCAATATATTGATGGGATTGTATATATAAGACTGTAAATGTCTTTAAGCTCATCTGTGCATTGCATTTCATTTTTCCTCCAACTCAGTCGTGGTGGTGGTAAGAGTTGGCATAGCCACCATTCTGTGACTGAACAGCAGTGGATTCAAATCCTACTACAGGTATGAAAGTTAGTAAAGCCTCTCTATATAAATAACTCTTTAGTTTATGATGGTTGCTCTATTAAAATAAAACAAAACAAAAAAAAACACTATTCAGAAATGTATGATCCCAATGTTTTTGGTACAAATATATGCACACGAAATACTTTATTAAAATGGATTTTGAATTACTGTAAATTATAAATAAAGTCATATTATTTTATTATGATTCTGTAACCAATTTCTTATAGAATACTGCTAAATAAATTGGTCAGTAAGATGTTAGCAATACAAGAAGGAACATTAAGCAAAAAAAAACAAAATTCTAGTATTCTGAATATCAGTCTATTGTTGTTTAGGAAGGTTTAAAAAAAGAGATTTAGAATTATATTGTAGACCAAGTGCACCTTTTAAAAACTTCACTTTAACAAAACAAATATAAAATAAATTTCATTCTGCAGTATATACAATATTACAAAAATGACATCAACAGTTCACAAAAACTCAGATATTCTACTGCAAATCAGCTCCTAAGAGCTCAAAGAAATACTTTTACACAATGAAAAACAAAAAGATAGTGGTCTTAAATCAATTTACTAATTATGTACTTAAATATTGACCATCACCTAGGTTGGTGGAAAAAAATGATCTGTTAATGAGGGGCAGTATGTAGGATTATATTTAACACAGTTTTAAAAGAGGAAAAAATTATTCCCATACTTCAAAACATCAATTGAATAATTTTTTAGTGTAAGCAAATTTTAATTCTTTTGTGCCAAAGATTTTAATACCAAATAACATCAATTAGAGCAAGCCACAGATGGTATAGCATAAAGAAATACTAATCTCTTAATCAGAATTGAAAAGTAGCTGTCATGCAAATATATATGATCAGTACAATTCTGATATTATATTTTTATATTTATTTACATCTAGCTGAAATATCCCCATCACTGATCAAATATAAAACTGGCAAATTTTAGTAATGTCATCTCAAATTTTCTTAAAATGTTATATAAATATATACTTAGCAATTTAATTATCTCTCTCTCTACACATAATTACAGAAGTTGATTTTAGAATAATGAATCATTTGCTTAAAAAATCACTATACAAAGATTGCACAAATAAAGTAACTGAAAGTTCACAAATGAAGAGTCCCCCCACAATCCATGTACCAAACTGTTATTTTAACTTAATTTTATAATATAAAAAGTTATCTAACAAAGATTTACATATCGTACGTAAATGCCAGTTGTTTTTTTTTTTTTTTTATCGGTTCAAACAGGAACCTATACTTTTTTTTACTTATCTAAACACACATCTTCAATAATAAAAAAAAAGGAAAAGAAAAGGTGGGAAAGAAAACACATATGATACAAAAATTTACAGTGGAAAACTTGATCCCACCATAAATTACAGTGGAAGATTCTTTTGATGATGATGATGAGAGTAGGTACTGTACAAGGAGAAATATATGACATCTACTTCACTTATTTTTCATAGACACTGGTACTCGTTTAGTTACTCGTCCACAAAACAGTCCTCCAATAAAGATAACTCCTAAAACTCCTAGTGCAACTACAATAAAATAATTTCGAGCAGGTGAACTTGCAACTTGTCGCAGTAATTCTTCAACAGTTTCAGCTGACATTACCTACAACAAAAAAGAGAAAGCATAAAAAGACAAACATCTCAAAAATTTCAAACTCTAAAAACACATGATTTATTGAAATTGTATATCATTCACTTCTTATATACTAAATAAGCAAACATTTCTACCTTCAGCAAGAGTTACCTTAAGTAACTGATTACGTTTAAAACTTTTAAAATTTTTGAACCTTATTTTTTTCTTTCTGGACAGTATCTTTCCTTCATTTAAATAAGGTTAATTTTTTTTTTTTTTTAATATAAAAATGTTAATTTTATTTGAACAGAGTTTTCAGATAACTATAGATTTACAACTTTTTGTAGGTGGGATTCTCATTAACAAAGAAATTCTTTTTTTGGCTGAATCTCAAAGTTTGTTTTTAAAATTGACATAACATCCACATAGTAATCAAACAAAATACAGAATGCCATGTGTTTATGCCAGAAGAAACTTGCAGCTACTATCACTCCAAGAAGGGAGATATCTTCTTGACCAAGGAGTAGGTCTTGATTTTCAGATCCAGATGATCTCAAACTCTAAAACGATTTGAGTAAATTGCAAATTAGCATGAAGTTGTGAGCTAGAACTCATGAACTGGACAGGCAATAAATCACAGATAAAACTGTCAACCAGATCACATGATGGCGATTAAATTTGTAAGAAGGTCTCTCTTGTCAAGACAATATATTTTTTGTGATTCACTATGAGTAGATTTGTTTGATTGATAAATGCCACGTTTTTAACTCATGTACAAACGAGTACTTATACTAGATACATTTCCTTCACATGTTTCACTGTCTATATGGCTAACAGCATCATTGGGAGGTAGCTTAACATAAATAAAAAAAAAATGACAAAAAATTACACATTCCCAACAGCAGTTAATATCTATAAGTTGAAAAGACTGGAACTACAGTCTAATCATGAGTATTATCAGGCATTGTTATTACTACAATAACAAGCCAAAAGGCTACTTTACCGGCGATATAAGTTAAGTTTAAGGGAGATGGTAAATCCTGTATTATTCTACAGCCGGGTACGAAACTCGGATCGAAATCCTAGAGTTTCATGCCGAAAAAACTATCGGCGAGCCCAAGTGTAAGTAATCACTTGGGTAGTACAACACCAGGGCAACTCAGAGCAAAGGTGGAGCAAGCTCCATCACTATCCTTAATATTCTCTCATAATGCCAATAGTTTTTTCGGCATGAAACTCTAGGATTTCGATCAGAGTTTCGTACCCGGCTGTAGAATAATACGGGATTTATCATCTCCCTTAAATTTAACTTATGTCGCCAGTAAAATAGCCTTTTGACTTGTTATCGTAGTAATAACAATATATAAGTACACCAGTTTAGCAATTCGTTAGTAGAGGTATATGTAAGTTCGGTCCACTTAAAACCTTGATATTCCAGGTCTACCTACTCACTGATGAGACCTCAAAAAGGGTTGAAACCGGTCTGGGTAGTGACCTCTTCTCATAATGTAAAACAGTAATACATCTCATAGGAGCTGCGTTTTACATTATGAGAGAATATTAAGGATAGTGACGGAGCTTGCTCCACCTTTGCTCCGAGTTGCCCTGGTGTTGTACTACCCAAGCGATTACTTACACTTGGGCTCGCCGATAGTTTTTCGGCACGAAACTCTAAGATTTCGATGGATTTTGATCCGAGTTTCATACCCGGCTGCAGAATAATACGGGATTTACCATCTCCCTTAAACTTAATTTATTATTAGGCATGTTAATGCAGTCTCTCCATTGTTGTATAAACACTGTATGTGATTGCTGGCATAGGACAGCTCTTTAATGTTACATGTTAATTAATGACTTCCAAATGTCATGTAGGATCATTCTTTTATGACTTCTGGAAGTTGTGAAGTCCATATTGCTGGTGGACACCTTCAGGCAGTGAAAAAGTTGGCATTTGAAGAACTTCTCCATGATTTTTGAGAGAACTGGATGATGGGCTGATGACTGAATATTTAGTCTGGTGATCACCCCACCCCCTTTATTTTGGAATGGGCTAAATATGGGCTTCTTTTTATGTACAGGGCAGCTGTAGGCAAGCAGGAATGACTGAAATGATTATATAGGATAGGTTAGAAGACCAGATGACTTGTCCAAGGTATTCAGAATTCTTCCAATGTCTTCCTGATGAAAGACTAGTGAAGAAGACATGGAATGATTTTTTGGTAATGTGGGAGGTAATCTGTCATGTTGTCTCTACTAGAGTTGGTGAGAAGTAACAGAAGGTTCTGTCTTAATTTTAGGCAATGTTACAATGTTCATTGTGATTACAATGTTCATGCTCATTGTGATGAGCATGAAAGAGAAGAAGTTGTGCCTGGTAGTCCTGGAAAAGGAACAGAAGACTCAACTGCTGTTTGTACAAATAGTAAGTTTTCTAAATTGACCTTTTCAAAATCAGATTTAGATTTCTTGAAGGTTTACTGTAACTGTTGCAAGATGCAGTGTAGGCTCAGTGTGAGCAGAATGATGGTCATTACATGTATAATTGCACAAGATCTCTGCTGTGAGCAAATACCTCAGCATCTCTATCAGCTGTGAATTTGTGAGAGAAGCAGGTTAGTCAGATGACATTGTGTATGGTAACAACTCTGAGACGAATCATTGCTACTGATTTGTTTGTAAGAGGTATATATAGAGAGAGAAATACAGAATAACTTGTTCAGTTAGAGATAATTGAATGAGGTAAGGATACCTTTAGACAGACAAGATCAAGAAGTGTTTTCATTTAAAAATTGAGAACAGCTATAACATTAACACACTACTATTTACTGTTATTATTATCTATTAAAGTATGTGGCTGATGTCAAAAGGAGTGAAATAAATTTCTTCTAATTCATGGCTTTCCAAAATCGAGTAACAAAAAAATTATAATTGGAGCTGCCAAAATTTTAATGCAACTAAGGATCGAGCATTGTTTTGTTTTCAGTATTTATTTATTCATCTAAAAGAGAATATCAGTTTCCCCTTGGATAATAATCAAAATTCATTCATTATTTTTATTTTAGAAAGAACATAAAGTATGCAAATATTCATTACTTATTTCATAACAGTATTAACAATGCCAAACAAAGTATGCAAATATTTGCATAAAAGCTAATTAAGAATTTTTAATTTTTTAAATTAAAAACTATGAATTAAAATAAAATAAAAATTTAATTTAACATTTGACAAACAAACAAAATAACAACAATAAATTAAAGATACCAAGAAATTATATACTTGGTTTAGTCCTTTATCCAAGTGTAAGCAAATACATTTGCACCCGAACTATTTTCAGGACTAGAGCAACTCGTATAAAGCTAATAAAGAAGTCATTAGCTTCTTTATACGAGTTGCCCCAGTCCTGAAAATAGTTCAGGTGCAAACTTTTGTGATTACACTTTGATAAAGGATCAAACCAAGTACTGTATATAATATCTTTAATTTATAGTACAACCAAGTGGAAAAACTTCCAACAAAATAACAACAAAGAAGTCCTTTGTTACCTTCCTTTGGAGTTTAAAAATTCACTCATACAATCAGTTCAAAATGTTAGTTCATTACATTAATTCAAAATTAGCATCTGCCTTCCAAAAGAATCTTTTTTTCTTAACATGAAGACACATCAAAGAACTCCTTTCTTCTCTCTCTCTCTAACCACTTGCCCAAAAATAGCACTACTTTGTGACAGGTCTTAGGACGACTTGTGTGGAGGGCAGATATCTTGCATTACGTGCAGGGTCAGCTAGACTTGCAACACTTGCAGGTGCAAACTTGACTTGTTTATCTGTTTGCTTACTTGGGAAATGGGATAAAACCAGGTTTAAAATAGTTTGGTATCTTTAACATTTATTATACCCAAGGTAAAATACTTTCTACATATATATATATATATCATCAAATTCCTGCCATGTACCTTCAAGGGGTGCAGGATATGATAGTGCTACATGAAAAATTTACATAATTACTAACTTCATATCTATAATTTTCCTCCAAATCAGCCTGTTACTTGTAAAGACTCCAACATTATCACATCTTAAATTTCTATTGTCTAAGGCACTTTTTACCATATCAAACCACCTATATCTTGGTATTCCTCAGGGTCGTTTTCCTGCCAACCTGGCAGAGAACATTTGTTTTGCTAATCTTTCGTCGCCCATTCTGTTTGGGTGACCATACCACCTGAGATGAGCTCTGCTAACGTATTCCTGGATGCTGACAATCTCAAGTTCTTTCCTAATAAATAATTGCTCCATACATCAAGGATATCTTTTTCTCCAGTTTTCATGTTACCTTTATCATCTCTAATTCCTTCTATAGCACTCTTTCCTCCATTTCTGAGCTTCTTCACCAACCTCCAGAATATTTTGCCACCTTCTTGATATTTATTTTCTATATTCTTGCCAAAGTCCTCCATGTGACTTTTGTTTAGCTAGTTTTACACAGTGTTTAGCATTCTTGCATTTGTCTCTGTATTCTCTAAGAGCACAAGCTGACTTATTTGCCAAGAACTTTTGATATGCTTTCTTCTTTTCCTTCACTGCCTCTAACTTCCTGTGTCTACCAAGGAGTTCTGATTTTTCTATATCCTTGCAGGCAACCTCATCAGATGCCTCTCTGGCTGAATCAGTCAGAATTTTCTTCAAGGCTTGCCACTGAATCTCCAAGGTTTGCTTCCTGGTCTCAATCTCTTTCTTTTTTTCTTGAATAATGTTTGTGTATTTCAGTCTACAGCAGGCATGTCCAACTTCATTCTATTCGAGGGCCAATATATGATGAGTGGTTGCGTCATGGGCCGCACACTTTTAGACAGAACTTAAATAAACTTTGAATTTTTTTTCAAGGCAATAGTTATATGTATTGAATTACTATATTTGTTAAATCATTTTACTACTGGGAGAACAATATAAAATACTTGAAGCTGAGTCTCTGAAATTGATCACTGTAACCAAAGCAGAGCAAGTGATATTAAGTGATGCATTATTCTGGAGCACATAGAAATCTACCACTCCCACTACTACAACTCGCACAGAGAAACAGTATATTTTATAAATTGAGTAATCTTTTTAAAGCAATTTTGATTCCGTGTTGAGAATATAAATTGTTTCTGTCATCAGAAATAATGAATATAACTAGTATATAAATGAGAAAATCTGCAGTCAAAACTAATAGCTAAATTGATAATACATATAATTTAATATAGTTTTTGTTCTCCCACGGGCCGCACAAAATCACTTTGTGGGCTGCATGCGGCCCGTGTGCCTGATGTTGGCCACCTATGATCTACAGTTCACATCTGGGAGCTGCTCAACTTTTATTCGCTTTAAAACTTTCTTACATGTTTTTCTTTTCAAAATGAAATTTAGTTTTATCCTGCTCAAGACTAAATAGTGATCACTTCCAATTTCAAATCCTCTGTGCATTCTGGTGCTATCAACAATAACATAGTCAATGAGGCTTTTTTTCTTATTCTTTGTCTCTTCTCTCCATGTGAATTTGTGCACATTTTTATGTTGGAACATGGTATTAGTAATAACCAGTCCATGTCCTGAGCAGAAATCCAACAGATATTTGCCATTATTATTAGCTTTGCTCTTTTCTCCAAATTTTCCCAATATATTTTTGTAGGTCTGACAATCATTTCCTACTCTTCTATTTAGATCCCCCAACAAGTACCAACTTTTCCTTTTTCATTGTGTCAGTTGCTTTCTCTAAAGCCTCAAAAAATTCCTCCACTTCTACCTTAGTAGAACCTTCTGTGGGACCATAGGCACAAATTCCTTGCCTCATTGTCCATTTCCCCATTCTGATATTTGCTCACATCACCCTACTTGAGACTGCCTGCCATTCAAGAAGATTAGCCTCATATTTAGTGTTGAATACTATGGCTATTCCTTCTCTTCCTCGACTGTCATTGCCTGAATATAACATTTTGTAATTATTGCTCAGAAATATCTGACCAGTTTTTGTCTTTTTTTGTTTCAGTCAACCCTATTATGTCGATCTGGTACATATCTAATTCCTGAGCTAGCTCCATTTCTTTATCATTCAGACTTCTTATGTTGATAGTACCAATCTTGAACTCTGGTGATGTTGAGGAGGGGTGTGTTTTCAGATTTGTTGCAGTGGCTGACTTTTCACTGTTTTCCCTAGTTCCCTTGCAAAAACAACGGGGATCTTGTTTAACCAGGCTACGCCCCAGCTGGCATGAAATTCTGTCATGTTGTACCATCATTTTGTATTTTGGTTTATATATATATAGCAATACTTAGTGTTTATTTGAGTTGTAAGTCAGCAGTTAGAATTGAAGGAAGTACAGGAAGATGGCTTAATGTGAAATCTGGTGTGAGACAAGGATGTACATTATCTCCTTTGTATTTCATTATCTATATGGATCACATTATGAAGGAAAGTGGTATTAAACATGATATCAAAATTGGAGATGTTAATGTCAGCTCTTTGCTTTATGCAGATGATGTTATACTTCTAAATAATCTGCTACAAGTCTGCAAGATTCCTTGACTAAATTGAATAATTGTTGTAATAGATATGGTATGAAGGTCAGCAATAAAAAGATAAAGACAATGAAAATAGGCAGAATCGTTGAAAATGTCAACTGCGTTGTGAACGATGAACCTGTTGAACAAGTAAAACATTTCAGCTACTTAGGCACGATTTTTAGTGAAGATGGTAAATTAAATATGGAAATAGACAACAGAATCAACAAAGCTGGTATGGTAGGAAGTCAACTGAATAAATTCATATGGAATAAGAAAGAAATTAGTCAGAACACTAAATTAACTGTATACAAGACAGTGTTCAAACCAATTTTAACTTATGGATCTGAGAGCTGGGTCAGAAGTAAAACACTTGATCCAAGACTAGAGACTGCAGATATGATAGTCCTGAGAAAGATTAAGAGGCATGAACAGATGGCATCGATGGCAATATCATATTAAAAATGAGGATATTAGGAAAGAACTTGACATTGTCAGCATCCAGGAATGTGTTAGCAGAGCTAATCTAAGGTGGAACAGTCACTTAAACAGAATGGGAGAGGAAAGATTAGCAAAACAAGTGTTCTCTGCCAGGTTGGCAGGAAAATGACCCAGAGGAAGACCAAGATATAGGTGGATTGATACTGTACAAAGTGCCTTAGATGATAGAAAAATAAGATCTGATAATGTTGGAATCTTGACAAGTAACAGATTAATTTGGAGGTAAATTGTAGATATGAAGTTAGTAATGATGTAAATTTTTCATGTAGTACAATAATATCCTGTACACCCCTTGAGGGTACATGGCAGGAATTTGATGATGATATATATAGCAATTTGATACATACAGGAGCAGAATGATTTTAAATATATCACTAACATTAATGGAATTGTGTTAAACCAAGAGTGCATACCGTGTTGTGATATCCCACAGAGGCTTCATTAGTAATCTATGCTGTGTAACATCTATCATAACCTACCTCTATATATTTTAGGTCTTTTATGTAAGCTAACCACATCTATCATAACCTACCTCTATATATTTTAGGTTCTTTTATGTAAGCTAACCACATCTATCATAACCTACCTCTATATATTTTAGGTCTTTTATGTAAGCTAACCACGGCTGGTTTAGCATAAGACAATTTTTGTTGTACTGTGTTAATCGTGTCATTTCAGAGGCTTCTTTAAACTTATGAATATAGCTATCAAATTCAATATACAGCATTTTTTTGTTAGTTCCCATATTACTGATGTTTTCCACTAAAGTAGCCAATACCATTTTGTCACTTTCCTTAAATTCAGCTCCAAACTTATTGAACCAACTTCTCCTTCATTTCTTATACCCCTTGCTCTTTGGAACAGTCTTTCTAATACTTTTACAGGGATCAAAACTCTCAGCTCTTCTTCTGTGATAAACCAATCTTGATTTGTGTGCTTTATATATATATATATACTCAGTGTTCAAGATATGTTCTTTCATGTGAATATCTTCTGAACATCCATCTCAGACAATAACACATGCTGCATGCACAGAATACTGTATAAATACATAACTTCTTGAGAAGCAAACAATGTTGTTTCTGTGACCTAAGTATCATGGAGATTTTTTTAAAGGTGCAAAGGAAACTAAGGTCACACTTTTAGTATGCTGGCTTTTTTATCTGTGATATTTTTGATGTGTAGTAAAGTAACTACACTTTTATAATTCATGTTACTTTGTATGTTTGCAGAGACATTTTTTTTTTTTTAAAGATTATTATTAATAGTTTATAGATTGCAGCCATTCTTCACAAGAATTTTTCTCTTAAGATGCAGGGGAAATGTTTCAACAGTTGGCTAGGGAGAAGAACAAGAGGTCATTTCTGGAAGTTGGGTAAGAGTGTAGTTAGGTAAGGTTGGGTAAGGGAATGAGCTGCTTGAGTCAGTTGTAAGTGCTTTGTCTGTTAATGGTTTCACGGAGAGGTAAGATAAGTATTGTGTTGATAGTTTGGGCCTCCCATGTCTGTGCAGCAATAATAATAATACATTTGTTCATTTTTGTGGAGCAGGTTCAATGTGTTTGCAGTCATACTGTAAAAAATGTTGGGAAGCTACTGATCTTGTTTTAACAGACCAACAGAAATTGAAGAAATGATGGGTTTTTTCCCCAATTAAGTAGAGAATATGGAAGAGTTATAGAGCTCTTCATTGCACAGCATTTTTTGGGGGGATGGGGGTGGCTTGAGATACACCACCTCAAACATGCGAGCGGTATTCTAAGGATGGGTAGATTTGGGAGTTAGCAGGTGGGCGGGTGGGTGAAAAATAGCATCTTGAGTGGAAGAGAATGCTTAGATTTCTCTTTGTTGGATTAGCATCAAGTAGAGAGAGAGATCTGAACCTATCTAGCAATTTTTATATTACTGATAGTAAAGGTAAGTGATATGAAATTCCTCTTGCAATAGAAAAGGCAAGATTGTTTTGGTGACAATGAAAATGACCAGGTTATCCTTGCCCAGTTGAAGAATGGTATGGAGATATGGTGTTTAAGGCACCGGTTGCATATGATCTTGAAGATTGGGAAGTCTGAGCACTGCATAATTTGTTGAAGGAGCAGGATGAATGAAGTGTACTCATTGGCAAAGCTGTGGATAGCATTAATGGTGACTGAGAGTAGATTATTTATCTTTAGGAGATAGAGAGTAGGCGATAGAATAAAGCCCTGAGGCACTTCTGCATTGGTGGCAGAGCTTGAGGGGAGAGAGAGAGAGAGGAAGCCATCTCCATCATCACACAGTGAATAACCAGAGAGAAAGCTGGCTACCCAATTACAGAGGGTGGCATGTAGGTCAAAGGATGACAATTTGCTTAATAGTCTCAATGCCAGACATGATCAAAAGCTCTAGAAATGTCAAGAGCGACAGCACGTTTCTCTGAACCTTTTGATGGCATGTGATGTAGGCTAATACAACAGCTGTGGATCTAGGTTTGTGGAATCCATACTGGTTGCTGCTAATTAACTGGTGGGACTCTAGGTAGTGGAGAAGTTGACTGTTGATGACTTTCTCCATTATTTTGGAGAGGACTGAAATGATGGCAACTGGTTGGTAGTTTGAAGTTAGACATCTCAATTTTTTTGGACAATTATCTGCCAGTTCTCTGATTAGCTCTTGCTATTATCCTCTAATACACTAACTGAATACAATTTGAATATTGATCTATTCTCTGGGTATTTTTCCAGCCTTCAAACACAGTACTGCTAATTTTTTAAATTTCCCTTTCTGTTTAAGTTACCATATTAATATTAATTTAGCACTACTTGTCTGATTATTAATAATACTAAGTTCTTTTTTTTGACATCTTCATTATTAATGGGATCTATCACTGTTGGCATCTGGATTTTTCCTCGGGACACTTATATTGGCTTTCAGTCCCTAATCAAGTGTTTTTTTTCAATTCAAACTCCTCAATACATACGTTGTATATATTACTTACATATACTACTAGCTCATTTTGGTTAATTTCTGCCATATCAATCCTACACATTCTATTATCTATTTTCATATTTATTGGCCAAATGGAAGACCAAGATCTAGATGGATTGATGTAATTAAAAAGTGCCTTAGAATACTGAAATATGAGATCTGACGATATTGGAGTTCTGACAGATAAGACTACTTTGGAGAAAAATTGTTAAGATGTTAGTAATAATGTAAACTTTTCATGTGGTACTGTCACTGTATCTTGTACACCTCTTAAGGGTACATACCAGGAATTTGATGATATTTATTGATCATTTTTCACTAAAAATTGTGCCAAAGTAGCTAAACATGACATAGGTTCCCCTACTTAGGTTCACATTTTTTTTGGTTTACTATTTACAGCTTATCTTTTTATTGCTGATTTACAAAATTTAGCGCAGCAATTATTTAATTATGTTAAAGGCTTCATAACTTACAGTTTATTTATGAAGGTAAGTTAGTAAGTAATGAAAATCAGGTAAGTAACATTGAGTGTAAAAAGAAGGATATTATTTGGTATGGTGACTATCATAAAACAAGCTGTTGATGAGTGGATTATAACTTCAAGTTTTCCCAGAGCAAAAATGAAAAACAGAAAAAAAATTAAAAAAAAGTAAGCGAGATTGTAATAGACACTAACAACTTAACTAGCAATAAGTTCAGTATGAGAGAAGACATGAAAGGGCTGTTGGAAGAAGTGAGAGTGAAGAGTGAGAAAGTGAAAATCTTAATTATATTAACTCAATATGATAAAAATGAATTAAGAAGAAGGGCTATTATGGCAAATGATTTGATGCATAGGCTGTGTAGAAGGAATGGATGTGAGTATTTAGATATGTGGAGTGAGTTTGAGGGAAGATTAGATTAGTATAAGAGAGAGAGACAGACTACACTTGAATGCATTTGGTATCAAGATTCTTGAAAAACTAATAACTAGTATGAGACTTAACAAAGAGAATCAGGGAAACTAAATTATATTGGGAGGAATGGTGAGAATATGAGTGTAAAAGTGACAATATCATGTGACTGTATTAATGACAGGAATGGGCATTATCATAGAAATGATTATGAGGAGAGAACAATTTCAACCCATCAAATGTGTGCAAAGACATCTACATGTATTTTTTTTTAAATATTTATTTTTATTATTTTTTTTATGTGGTTACCATCCAGGAAAGGTTGGTAACCCCTCCACAAGAGGCCGTGATAAGACCTCACTTGGCCAATTCTGCGCAGCTCTGGTCTTTGATGTGATTTTGATACAGTGAGGAGAGTGCCAAGGAGAGTGTTAAAAATGATATCAGGATTGTGGAATACTGGTTATGAAGACAGATTGAGACTTACAAACTTGTGAAAGGGTCATACAGGATTTCAGTTGATGAAATTTTTCAATTTATGGAGGGTGGGGAAAGGACAAGAGAGCATCCTTCAAAGCTGAGAATGAATGCTGCTAAGAAGGGGGTGAGGGCTAGATTTTTTTCTCATAGAGTGGTGTGTGATTGGAATGGATTGAATGCTGTGTGTCTGTGCAAGCAGTGTGAATGAATTCAAGAACAGGTATGATAGTCTCTGATTCCCTGGAAGTTTCTATTATGAGGAGTTGATTGAGACAGGCTAATCCCACTACTTCAAAGCTAGGGTTAGCTTTTATGAAGAAAGTGGAATTAGCTTTCACTATTTATGTTCGGTACTGTTTATGGATGGAATACAGGAGTTGGATGCTGGTGATTTGGGAAGTGTATAAGTGTTAATGCTATATTAATTGTGTTGGTAAAAAAAAAAAAAAAATCAGCTAATGCCTTTTTATTCCCGTATATGGGGAGTAGGCGAGGCCATTTAGCCCTATCTAACTTTTGGAGACGGAGTGGGCAGTTCAATCTCCACTGGTACCAATCAGAGATAGATGGCCCAAGGCTATCACTAATTAAGCGGTACTCAGTGAAGAGAGACGGCTCAAATGTGCCGCCATCTCGTGGTCCCTAACCCTAACACAATATATTTAATGTCTGAAATAATGTGGGTTCTACGGTTGATTTTCTTGAGTTTACAGGACGAAAAACCCGAGTTTCCGGGAGGAAAAACCTGCTTGCCCGTGCCAGAGATCGACTAACTCGGGAACCGGTCGAAAAAAGGCTTAGAAAAATTTCCTCTAGTCGCCGACTAGACTCGAAACCAAGTCTTCCTTCGTGCGGCCAAGCGCCGTGGTTGGCAAACGCCACATCCACTGAGCTACACAGGCTCTTATTGTGTTGGTATAGCTTCCAGAAGTTCATGTTTTAATGTTCTGCAGTTGTCTATGTGTTTTAAATTTCTTGGTAAGTTGTTGAGTATCATGGGTATCAGATGTGATCTCACAAAAGAACCATATGAATTGTTGAAGGGTCTAGGGATGTAAAGAGTTGTTGTGAGTTGTGTTATATGATACGAGTGTCTGTTGTTAAGATAGGTGTTGTTGAAACCCATAGTAGCATTATGAAGTGTTTCAGATTTTTAATGCTCAGGATTCTGTGTATTACCATAAGCAGTTCGGATATAGCCTGTTATATATAAGATCTTCAAGTCACTGACACAATTTTCCTATGTAATGTTTCTAATTTTGTTAGGTGACTGTTTGATGTGTTTGCATAGACCATTATACCATACCCGAGTAGAGACTTTTTTTTATGTTAGATGGAATCATGTCTTTTACTTGGAAGAGTTTTGCTGCGATGATGTGGAGTTTAGTATGTAGGTATTCTATATGTTTTGTTCATTTGAGGTGGCAATCTATGTAAAGGCCAAGGTATTTGGCATGTGTTACTGGTTTGATTTTGGGACATTGGCAGGTATTTTTGTTGTTAATGTATATGTATATAGCAGTGTAGCAATAGTGGTGCAGGGCATATGATTCTCAGATTATGTATGATTAACATCTGCATCTTGGCACTGTTGATTACAATTGAGTCTTGGTAGAAGCAAATTGTAATTTCATTTAAGTCTTTGGAAAGAGCCATATTGATGTCTGTGTGGACTGCTAATAGAGCAGTGTCATCTGTGTACTGATATATTTGACTTCGTATAGCTAGGTAATGAAGATCGTTAATGTGTATGTAGAATAGACTAGGTGATAATATAGAACCTTGTGGGACACTGTGTTTAATTTGTATACCCCAGCTGTAATACGAGGGTGGTCTGAAAATTTCTCGGCCTCGACCATAGATCACAACACTATCGGCAAGATTTTGTTTTATTTTTTCTAAGTTAGTACATCTGTCATAAGCATCCATGTAAAATTGCAAATCATTCTATGAAGTAGTTTGTTTTATACAGCTTTCTTAAGCAAAAGTGTTGTCTGTATCAATTGAAATGGATAAAATTGAGTATTGTGTGGTTATAAAATTCTTTGTAAAAGAAGGTCTAATGGCAAAAGAAATTCATTCGAAGTTCATAAAAGTTTATAGGCACTCTTCTCCTTCGTTTTCGACAATTAAGAAATGGGCTGCTGAGTTTAAACGTGGCCATACTAGCCTTGAAGATGATCCACGTGAAGAATGTCCAAAAAGTGTAACAACACCAGAAATCATTGATCAAGTGCAGGATATGGTATTGGATGACTGACAAGTCAAAGTGCATCAAATTGCTGAGAGTACAGGCATTTCAAAAGAATGTGTAGGATATATTTTGCATGAAGAATTGCATATGAAAAGCTTTGCGCAAGATGGGTGCCATGCTTGCTCACAGCAGATCCAAAACGCACTCGCATGAAAATCTCTGAACAGTGCTTGGAGCGTTTTAACTGGAATAAAACTGATTATGTGCATCAATTTATTACTATGAATGAGACTTAGATTCACCATTACACACCAGAATATAAAAAAACAGCAGTCAAAACAGTGGACAGAAGCCAGTTATTCAGTGCCAAAAAAGACCAAGTTGGTTCCATCAGCAGGAAAGGTCATGGCATCAGTGTTTTGGGATGTTAAAGGCATTTTGTTTATTAATTATCTTGAAAAGGGTAAAACAATAACTGGGGAATATTATTCCGCCCTTTTAACCAGACTAGACAAAAAAATTTGTGAGAAAAGATCATCTTTCATCAGGACAATGCACCTGCCCACAAAGGTGTTTTGGCAATGGGAAAATTAAGGGATCTGCACTATGAATTGCTGGAACATCCACCATATTCCCCAGATTTGGCTCCTTCTGACTTCTATCTCTTCCCAAAACTAAAACTCTTCCTTGCTGGTCAGTGTTTTTCATTGAATCTGAAAACCACTTATTTACTGAGAGCCACTATGGGGACAGGATAATAGCACTGGAGCATCGCTGGAATAAATGTATTAATCTTAAGGGAGATTATGTTGAAAAATAAAAATAATTTTGAAATTATAAATTTGTTTTTTCATTGTTAGGCCGAGAACTTTTCAGACCCCCTCATATGCAGTGTTCCTCTTATTCCGAATGAGTATAGTTTGGTCAGCAGTATATCATGTTCAAGTATATTAAAAGCTTTTGTTAAGTCAAGAAGGATAGCATACTTGTTTCTATTGAGGGCTCTGTTTATGGCATCGTTGATGTCTTCTAATAAAGTGATGGTGCTGTTTGTTTTCTGAAAGCTGTATTGGTTTTGTGAGATAATGTTATACTTCTGTAAACAGTTCTGTAGTCTAATGCGTGTTATTTTTTCAAGAATTTTTGAGATGACTTGTAGGTTAGCTAGTAGTTCTGCGTATCATTTCTCTTACCATGTTGGTAAATTGGTGTAATTATCTCAGTCTTTAGTTGATGTGGCATAATGCCAGTGTTGAATATTATGTTCAAAGTGTGTTAAAAGGTCTACGAGTTATATTTTGTCTATTCCTGGAGTAGTCTTTGGTTTTAGCTGTAAGAGCCCTTCCTTCAGATCTTGTTTTGCTATAGGTGGAAAATACATAGTTTGCAGTGACTTTTTGTTGGTAATTTTTTTTGATCATTGGTAGATTATATTTTTTTTGAGTTGTGCGATATCGTTTGTGATGGCATGGTTGAATGAGTCTGCTAGTTCCACTTGGTTCATATCCTGACTGAAGCTTTTTGCAATAAAATCTTGTGCTGAATTTTTCTTTTTTTCGAGTTAGTAATTCATTAAGTATAGCCCATGTTTGCTTCATATTGTCATTATATTCCATAAATTTTTGAATGTAGTAGTCTTGCCCTATGAATTTTTGTTGTTAGTTGATTTGTTGTGTTTTTGTATAATGTTTGTAAATGAATGTTACTGGGTGACTTTTTTAGTTTTTTCCATAGATTTTCTTTTACAGTAATACTATTTAGAATCTCTCCATTTATCCATGGGTTATTATTTGTTTGTTGCCTTGTTTGTGTATTTTATCGTTTGTGCATATTAATAATAATAATAATAACAACAACAACAACAACAACAATAATCTTCATAAGTAAAAACCAAATTAATCTACTAGCCTGGTTGACAAAGTAGATAGCTCATCCACTCTCTGACCAACAGTCTGAAGAGACTTGAAAAAGTTCAATGTTTGGTTTCTAGAGAAGGGTTCCTAGATTGTGTAAAAAAATAAATATACAAAAAATAATAAACATGCCTCCTTAGCCCACTCATGGTACTAATTTTTTCTAGGTAACCAACCTTTTGTGGGCAGGAGGAAAAAACTTACTTTCCTTAATAACATGGTCCACATCAGAGAATATAGACAACTGTGGTAAGAGTGAATAACACCATCTTATTAACAGCATCCTGATTTGCAATGTAAGTATGTATGAGGTTCATTTACATCACAAAGTTCTGGTGTTTTGACCCCCCCCAGTCCCTTAGAGATAGATTTTCAGCTTTGAAGTACAAATCTATCTTCAAACACTACTTATTTTCACCAATTTTCCTCTTCAGTTATTGCAATTTTTTTAATCCTCATTCCTCAAAAATGCTTTTGTAAATGTTTAATGGACAACACAGAAGGGAACAATCACTACAATTCTTATTTCAGTTTTATTTCATAATCAGTTTTCTGATTATAACCCAAATTAAAAATATTTCATTTTGAATATAAATGTGAAATATTTTTTAAAAAACATACATATTTTAAAATATGTGCATGCATAATTTCATAATTAAAACATTTGAAGTAAGTAATCTTCTTGGCTGTTTTACCATATCTGTCATGATGATTATGCTTAGCAGTTATTTACCAGCATAGCCACTAACCATGGTTCTGGAATAATTTATCGCGAATGACTTTTTCTTGTGTGTGGGGGGGTGGGTGGGTGGGGATATACTGTTTTATTACACCTAACAGTCATGAATAATGACTGTGTATTTTTAGTCTACAGTTCACATCTGAGAGCTGCTCAACTTTCAAAGCGAATAAAAGTTGAGCAGCTCCCAGATGTGAACTGTAGACTAAAATACACAAACATTATTCAAGAAAAAAATGAAAGAGTTTGAGAACAGGAACCAAACCTTGGAGATTCAGTGGCAAGCCCTGAAGAAAACACTGATTGATTCAGCTAGAGAGGCATGTGGTGAGGTTATCTGTAAGGATAGAAAAATCAGAACTCTATGGTGCACACAGGAAGCTAAAGAAGCAGTAAAGGAAAAGCAGAAAGCATATCAAAAGTTCCTGGCAAATAAGTCAGCTTGTGCTCTTAGAGAATACAGAGACAAATATAAGAAAGCTAAACACTGTGTAAAACTAGATAAACAAAAGTCATGGGAAGATTTTATCAAGAACATAGAAAATAAATGTCAAGAAGGTGGCAAAATATTTTGGAGGCTGCTGAAAATGCTCAGAAATGGAGCAAAGAGTGCTGTAAAAGAAATTAGAGATGATAAAGGTGACATGAAAACTGGAGAAAAAAATATCCTTGATGTATGGTTCAATTATTTCAAAAAATTGCTAAATGAAACAAGCAGTGACAGCAAAGTGATAAAAAACACTCAACAGGCATGCAATCATGATGGAAGTTTTTTCACTTGGCTATGCTACCAATTATATATATTTGGTTTAATCCTTTATCCAAGTGTAAGCAAACAAAGTTTGCAACTGAAGTGTTTTCAGAACTGGGGCAATTCGTGGTAAAGGTGGTATGACTTCACATCTCCTTGCAGACATGTATAATGCTATGCATTATGGGAAGGGTCACTACCCAACCGGTTTCGATCTTTATTGAGGTCAGTGGGAGCCAGACCCAGAGATGGTGATACTAAGGTGGAAGTAATGTAGAAGTCATATCACCATATACCAGTTGCCAAAAGGTGTCAACACCTTGTTATTAAAATTTTTTGGATTAGAAATAGTTGACCACGAGTTGTCCCAGTCCTGAAAATACTTCAGGCGCAAACATTGTTTGCTTACACTTAGATAAAGGATTAAACCAAAATATATAATTGGTAGCATAGCCAAGTGAAAAAACTCCCATCAACTATTTCTAATCTAGAGAATTTTAATAATAAGGTGTTGACACCTTTTGGCAACTGGTATATGGTGATATGATTTCTGCATTACTTCCACCTTAGTATCATCACCTCTGGGTCTGGCTCCCACCGATGAGACCTCAATAAAGGTCAAAACCGGTCTGGATAGTGAGCCTTCCCATAATGCATAGCATTATACATGTCTGCAAGGAGATGTGCTTTGCATTATGGGATAGTAAGGCAAGGGATGTGAAGTAATACCACCTTTACCACGAGTTGTCCCAGTCCTAAAAATACTTCAGGTGCAAACTTTGTTTACTTACACTTGGATAAAGGATTAAAACCAAAGACATGCAATCAGGAATACATATCCATACTTGAATTAGGAAAAGCCATCAAAAGCCTGAAATGTGGAAAGGCAGAAGGAGTAGATGATATTTAACCAGAAATGCTCAGTATAGAAGTATAAGTCTTACAGTGGCTGCACTGCATAGTTCAAAAGGCCTGGACAGAGGGACAAATTCCAGATGATTGGAGAAGAGCTCATAGTACCCATATATAAAAAGGGAAATAAAACTGAATGTGAGAATTACAGACGTATTTCTCTACAGAGTGTTCCTGGTAAGATTTATGCAAATATACTTGAGAAACAGTTGAGAAGGATTGTGGAAGAGAAGCTTGGTGAAGAACAAGCTGGATTCAGGCCAAATAGAGGCTGTTCTGGATCAGATTTTCATGTAAAACAAATAGCTGAGAAATCATGAGAATATAACAAAGATCTGTATTTTAGTTTTGTAGAACTGCAAAAGTCATATGACAAGGTGCCAAGAGAAAAGCTATTCAAAACACTACAGTTGTATGGTGTCAATGGGGCATTATATCAAGCAATATTTAGTCTATTTGAGTTGTAAGTCAGCAGTTAGAAATGAAGGAAGTACAGGAAGATGATTTAATGTTAAATCTGGTGTGAGACAAGGATGTACATTATTCTCTGTTATTCATTATCTATATGGATCACATTATGAAGGAGAGTGGTATTAAACCTGATATAAAGATTGGAAATGTTAATCTCAGCTCTTTACTTTATGCAGATAATGTTATACTTCTAAATAAATCCAGTACAAGTCTGCAAGATTCTCTGACTAAATTGAATAACTGTTGTAATAGATATGGCATGAAAGTCAGCAATAAAAAGACAAAGACAATGAAAATAGACAGAATCGTTGAAAATGTCAACTACGTTGTGAATGGAGAACCTGTGGAACAAGTAAAACATTTCAGCTACTTAGGCACGATTTGTAGTGAAGATGGTAAATTAAATATGGAAATAGATAACTGAATCAACAAAGCCGGTATGAAGGAAGTCAACTGAATAAATTTATATGAAATAAGAGAGAAATTAGTCAAAATGCTAAATTAGCTGTATACAAGACAGTGTTCAAACCAATTTTAACTTAGAATTTGACATTGTTAGTAGAGTTAATCTCAGCTGGTATGGTCATTTAAACAGAATGGGAGAGGAAAGATTAGCAAAACAAGAGTTCTCTGCCAAGTTGGAAGGAAAAAGACTCAGAGGAAGACCAAGATATATAGTAAAAATTGCCTTATAAGACAGAAATATAAGATCTGATAATGTTGGAATCTTGACAGATAACAGATTGATTTGAAGGAAAACTGTTGATAGGAAGTTAGTGATGATGTAAGTTCTTCATGTAGTACTATCATAATATCCTGTACACTTCTTGAGGGTACATATCAGTAATGTGATGATGATGACGATGAACGAGTCACTAATGAAGGTTAATATTCCAAATATTGGTATCCACAGGCATACCAAGGCATTATTTATAGCATTATTTCAAAATAAAAGTATAGTTGAAAAACAGCTTAAATCAGATGGAAATTCCAGTAATGAGTACCAAATTCCAAAATATCTCCGACATACCTGTGCAGCATATTCAAACATTTCGACCCTTTTAGTTAACACTGTTCGACATTCCTCTGAAAGAGTTGTAGTTTCACCTTCTAGAATTGTTAACAAGCATGACAACTCTGTAAAAAAAAATAATTTATATATGTGTGTGTGTATATATATATTTCTTTTTTTTTTTTTTTTTTTGAATAAAAATTAAATCAATTAAGTACACAAATGTTCAATGCTAAATCACAAATAATAACACGATCTCACACAGTATTCAATTATCCTAAATTTCTTTGGAAAAAATATAGCTTAAGTAAAAAAAAGGATAGGTATGCTTTTTTTTCTTTTTAAAGATTTCAACTGCTTGATGGTGAGACCATCATGGATATCCACGGATTGGTGCAATAAACATCTATCTCATTCAAATTTTATTTTACAAGAAAAACAATCATAACTTCTTGCACAACTCATAATGGAAAATCTCTTTGCAGTAGTATTAAAGAGTAGGTATTTAAAGATGGCAGTTTAAATAAATTAAAAAATAACCAATTTGCAGATCATGAATATTGCCAAAACAAATGTATTTTTCATTTCTCTTCCAGTAAATATTTCCATGGAAATTACATGATCTAAAAATTGTGAAAGTAGACAAGGAGATGCTCATCTATAGAGACAGACAGTCTGCTATTCTAAGTTTACTACTATGAATTCAGAAGAAAATGTTTTCTCCTCCAGATTTGTTCTTGGGAGTAAATATTTTCAAGCATATGGTATTGAATGATGACTTTTCAGTCCTCAGCACAAAAAAATTCAAGGAAGTCCCTGAAGAAAAGAACTTGATGCTCCCAAGCACTTTTAGAGGAGATGGGGGATGAAGAGTTTCATGACCTGATAGTAAGTTTAACTTACATCTGCAGTGTCTAAATACCCTGGATATATTCCCAGGCTAACAGGCATTAAAATTTGCTAGCATACGTATGATGTTTTAGAATGACATTAGCCATCAAAGAGAGAGAGAGAGAGAGACAATATTTCTTATTTATTGATGGTGATTTTCAAGGAGGCAGAATTAGCTGTGTTCTCCTACCAGGATCTTTGCTGACTAGCCATCAGTCATGCTTGTAATATGTTGAGCACAGTTAAGCCTGGGATGGATTTCCATGGTGGGCTGACAACCTACGATACGATCAAAAACCCTGATGGAACTGATATAGATGGCAGTACCAATATTTCGGTGAAGTCCGGAGGGCCATACCCAGGAAGTCTTAGTATCATGCCTCCACGTGGACCCAGCTATTTAATAAACATTCCAGCTATTTAATTAAGCACAATTTTTAGTAAAGGTGGCAAATTAAATATGCAAATAGATAATATAATTAGCAAAGCTGGTATAGTGGTGAGCCAAATGAATACATTTATATGAAATAACAGAGAAATCAGCATGAACACTAAACTAGCTGTATACAAGATAGTGTTCAAGCCAGTTTTAACATATGGATCTGAGAGCTGGATTAAAAGTAAAATAGTTGATTATATACTGACCACAGATATGACAGCTTTTAGAAAAATTAAGAGTGAAGAGATGAAATCAATGATAGAAATCATATTAAAAATTAAATTATTAGGAAAGAAATTGACACTGTTAGCATTCAGGAATGTGTGAGCAGAGTTAATCTGAAGTGGTATGGTCATTTAAGCAAAATACAAAAGGAAAAATTAGCCAAGCAGTTTTTGATGTCAAGATGGCAGGATAAAGATACTGAGGAATACCAAGATGTAAGTGGATTGATGCAGTTACAAATGTCTTGAAGATTAATATAAGATCTGACAATACTGGAATCCTGGAAGATAACAGACTAATTTGGAGGAAAATTGGTGATAGGAAGTTAGTAATAATGTAAACTTTTCATGTGGTACCATAAGAGTATCTTGTACATCACTTGAGTGTACATATTAGGAATTTGATGATGTCCTGGGGAGAGGAGGAGATATGACACACGGGTCTGCACTCACCACAATCTGCAGAAGATGCAGATGAAATTTTCTATCTGTATGGTTTGTAAATAATTTTTTACTCTATACATAGATCCTGCCACTTTGATTTTTAACTCACCTTAAACAACAGCCACAAAAAGTCAATCAAATGGAAATAAATTGCATGTGGAAAAAAAAAAAAAAAGACAGCACTTCTATCAAATTAATCTGCTGTCTGTATTGCAGTCCTAATGCCACCAACTATTCTCCTCTTTTCGATTTCTTTTCTTTAAATGCTGATTTTCTTCAGTCCAAGTTTCCGAATATTGAGTTTTCTTCCATAGAGAGTTTAATGTTCATAACTCCAAATGGCTTTAGCTTCCATTTTCAGTATAAACAGAAAAGGAAGATTGAGATTTTGATTAAAGCCAATGTAATATGTATGTTTCTTCTTGTACAATATTGAAGAAACAAATCTTAGATAGGACAAGAATTTAAAGTTGAATAGGGAATGAAAATTTTCATACCAGTGAAAATCATTTCAGTGGTACCTGGTACAGATTTTTGGGTAGGAAGACTGAAAATAGTAATATATCTAAGAAGTTGCATGTTTGAAGGGATAGGAGAACATTGTCAAGATAATCATTGCATGAATTGAAGGAAAAATATGGCCAGGAGATTGGTTTTTCCATGAGTAATAACACTACAGGACCATCCAGGTGCTAAAGATGTAGAAGCATGGTTGGATAAAAGTTGTATCTAGTACATTATTATTCCTACCCGCTGGATCAGTATGGAACTGCAAACCAGTTATCAATATATCAAAAACTGATTTTGAAAAGACTAAAAGTATGAAACTTGCATCTCCAAATGATAGTTATGTTTATCCATTACCAAATTATTGGCAATAACTTTTGTGCAATCCTACTTCCTCAGTTTCTGCAACAGGACAGTTCTAGTGCATTGTTACTCATGGTATGGAGTGTGGGAAATCAATCACTCAGTATTTTACTTTAATTATTATTATCATCATCAACAACAGATCTCCACGGAGTCAAGAGACTCATCGCAGGAGGTCCCGCTCTGACATGCACAGCTCATCATACCTTAAATTGACTTAAATCATTCAATATCTCTGCACTCACCACATTCTCAGGCAATGCATTCCAATCATCCATCACTTTCCATGCAAAACTTCTCCCCCACCTTATACAGTTTCCAGAGATGGCCTCTCATTCTCCAGCTATTCTATGAAAAATCTTATCCATGTTAATCTGGTAATTACTCCTTACCAACTTATGTGTCTCAATCATGTCTCTCCTCTTCCTTCTATCCACTAGGCTTTGTAATTTGCATTCTCAATCTGTCCTCATATTTGACATTCCAAAGACCAGAAATCAACTTAGTCAATCACCTCTGAACCCTCTCCAACATCTCATTTATCTTTTTGAAAACCAAGCAACCAAATCTGCACAGCAATCCATATATGACATGATCAAAGCCTTGTACAATGGAATCAAAACATCCTTATTTCTACATGTCAGTGTTCTCCACATCATTCCCATAATCTGCTGTGTTGTCCTCACAATTTCAGCAAAATGTCCATGAAATTTCAAGTTCCTATCCACCATCACCTCCAGATTTTTTATCTTTTCCACTTCCTCTAAATTATCCCCACCAATCCTACACTCAGTATTCCATCTTTGTTTCCCAAAGTTTAAAACTTTACACTTTGCTACATTAAACTGACATCTTCACACACTTGTCCATTCAGACGGTCTATTTAGGTCCTCTTACAAAGCTACATCTGTTCGACTTCTCATAACTCTCTCCAACTCTGCATCATCTGCAAACAACTGGATATCACAATTTAAGCCCTTTCCAATGTCATTTACATACAAATTAAACAACAATGGTCCCCAGGACTGACCACTAGTGACTTTCCTCTTCTGGGATATCAGTTCCCCATAGACAACCTGTTGATACCTATCAGACAGCCAATCTCCAATCCAATGCACTAATCTGCTATCCAATCCCATCTGTTCTAATTTAACTACTAGTTTTACATGTCGCAATCTATTGAAAGCTTTTGCAAAATCTAAATATATTACTGTATATGCACCCCCCCTCTGTCCAATATATTTGTCATCGTGTTATAAGTAAGAAAGCAGATTGCTAAAACATGATCTTCCTTTAGCAAACCCATGCTGTCCGTTAAAGAGAATTCTGCTGCTTTCAACCCAGTTCTGAATCCTTGTCCTCACTAGCTTCTTCAATACCTTGACTACAACTCCAGATAAGCTGACTGGCCTATAATTAGCCTTAGTCTTATCACCCCTTTATGAAGCAGAATAATTTTGCTCTCTCTCCTTTGAAACTTGGTCTAATCTAAAACTCATGTTAAAAATAAAGTTAAATTTAAAATTAAATCTGTTGTTAACTCCCTGAAACATTCCTTCAAAACATGTGGTGATATACCATCAAGTCAAGTGGCTCCTCCCGCCATTTTACTGCTCTCAAGTTCTGCATTATATTACAATCACAAGGATGGAATACTTTATGGAATCTTCATTAAACACCTCTACTATATCCTTCTCAGTGTTTATCATATTGGAAAGAAAAAAAAATCCCTAGAATTTCTTTTAGTGTCATTTGCTAACTGCTGCTCATTCTGCCCTTTTGCTACCCTTACCAAGTGAATCACCTTCTTTGCTTGTTCTTTGTACTCCTCATGTAATTGATTATCTCCACAATGCCTTTTTTTTTCCCAGATTGCATGCTTTACTTCTTCAGTCATTCATAATACACCTACCTTATTTAATCTTCTGAACTCTGAAATACACTCAGTCATTGCCTCTGCCAGATACTTTCTGTGTAGAGACAAAGCAGCATTGATTTATTTTTCTTCCACTTCCTCAATCCATGATATTGCTGAAATTTGGATCTTGCACTGATGAATTTGTTAATGTCCTCATACCACTCTAAACAGGCAACATTCAATTCTCCTTTGATTGAATTTATTTCAGAAAGAAATCAAAAGAACTTTATCTAAACTGAATACCAAAATTCTCTGATTATTTTGAAGGTTTGTACCCCAGAGTTGACCCATCCTCACTGGTATCTATCCTGCAATATGAAAATTAGCACACAATCAATCCATTTGTAAACAAAATTTTTCCATTAAGTCATGTCCAATTTCTCTCAATTTTGTTTCTTTCTAGAGTAATGGACAAAACTATTAACAGGCAACTTTTAGAGTATCTAGAAACATCTCAAGTAATACATGATTGCCAAAATGGATTCTACTAGTGTGAATCAACAGGGGATTTATGTCATGTGCCTTTGAACAAAAACCCACAAGAAAAGTCTGAGTAATCTCAAATAGTTGCTCTTGAGAGGTCGATGATATAAACTCCCATCATATGGTTTGTCTTCTAACATCTGTAAGTGGGCTGCTGGTATTAGTATCAGCTGATGGGTTAAGGGTTTCATATAATCTGGAAATTCTACTCTAGAAAACAAACAATGGAACATGTTTGGAGACAATTTTCAAGCCTCCTATAAGCCTGTTTATTCATTTACTACTTTAAAGATATTCACAAACATTTATGCCTATGATAGGATTTGAAACCACAGCTTGTTAGAGGGAAAAACCAGAAATATACTCTTCATTCAAACAATCAGGCAAGCATATAATGGTGGATTTGTTTCTGGTATTTGCAACTAATGCTAGAGTTCCATAAGACCTCTTTCTATATATCAATGATCATCTCCACTTGACTGCAAATTCAATCAATTCTGCCAAAGATAATACATTGCACTTCTTTCTCACTTGAGAAACTGTGGACTACACAAATCAACAAAATATTCAGAATACCAACATCTGCAACCCTAAATTCTGATCAATAGCTGAATAATTTCAATGTTATTAAAACGGTCTCATCTTATTTCTTGCAAAAAAAAATAACTAATTTCTTCCAGTTTTACTTTTGACAATACTCAAATCTCCAAACAAGATGAGATTTCTTTTCACCCTGAATATTATAAACACTGCTTCCTTCACCATCCAAATTCAGACTTTTTCTTTTGCTCAAGTTGTTACTTTAACACCAAAGAACAGTTAACTTTACAAAAATAAATCTAATCCATCCACTGAATGCTGTTCTTGTATTTTGTGGTGTGGCCCTTAAGCTCCTTAAAATCCTTGACTTAGTAGACAATTTATTGGTTAATGGTTACATCAAATCATCAATCAATATTTCTAATCCATTACTAAGATGCTCAGTTTTTAGTGCTAGAATTTTCTACAAATATTTCCATGGTCATTGATCATTAGCATTGGTAATTCTTCCATCCTCTTCTAAATCTATTAAAAAACATGCAGCAACACTCCTCTGCAGTTAAACTCCAAAGTCACAGAACAAATTTTGGATCCTCTTCATTCATTCATTTTACTATTATCTTTTGACCCCCCCCCCCCCCAATGTATTTCCAAAAAGCACAATCTGCAGATCCTAAAATCTGACATTAACAAGTTTCTCCTTCTCTGCATATTTCAGCTCAGCCATGCACTAATGTATCATATTGTGAAATAGTCTCAAGGGTTTGGGATTACCATGAAAACAATATCATAACTTTCACTAGTTTTTGGTAAAATCCACAAGAGTGTCATTGATATTCTGATCTGATACTGCAGAAGGATCAACCCTTAATGTTATCTAAGTTCTGAGAGTGAGAGAGCTGTAGATTAGATTAAGTACATGGTAGCTACCTCCCACTACCCACTTAGAAATCGTTGATCAAAGTGACATCCATAGCAAGTTAGTATTAACAAGCTTTATTTTGTACTCATGGACCACACCGGCATCTAACTTCATAATGGGAGATTAGCAATGGGTTATTATATCTTGGAGGGATTTAAAAAAAAAAAAGACAACAGGTATTAAATGCACTGCTTAATATTAAGTAATAAATATTTGTAATAATCATCTTAAAAGCTGTAATAATTCCTGTTTTCTTTAGTGCATAAACTATTTTAGACAACAGTTTCAAGACAAACCAGAAAAAATACTATTATTAATTAATCAATTATTGCATTATTATTTATATATATTGCATTATTGCAATATATATTCCATTTGTAATCATGTGCTACATGAATCTCTCAACGTCGAGGGTAATGAAATAACTGTATTTCATGCAACCACTTATTTGAAATAATAAAACAGAAAATACTGTACACAGCAATACATAGTCTGTATTTAAGTAGAGTCAGCAGTTAGAATTGAAGGAAATACAGGAAGATAGTTTGATGTAAAATCAGGTGTAAGACAAGGATGCCCTATCTCTACTCTTATTCATCTATATGGATCACATTATGAAAAAAAAAAAAAAAAGTGGCATTAAATCTGATATTATAACTGGTGATATCAAACTTAGCTCTTTGCTTTATGCTGATGAAGTTGTACTCCCCAATGCACAATACATCCAATGCAAGTCTCCAGGATTCTTTAACTAAACCGAACAGTAACAACTGAAACCAATTTAAGTTATGGATCTAGAGATGGATTAGAAACAAAGCACTTGATAAGAGTCCACAGATATGTTAGTTTGGAGTAAAATTAGAGGGAGTGAACAGATAGCATCAATGGCAAAATCATATTAAAGTGAAAATATTAGGAAAGAACTTGACATTGTTAGCATTCAAGAATATGTGAATAGGACTAATCTAAGGTAGTATGTCACTTAAGTAGAATGAGAGAGGGAAGAGTAAAGGTTAGCAAAACAGGGGTTTGATGCCAGGATGGCAGGAAAAAGAAACCCCACAGGATGAACACGATGTAGCTGGACTGATTTAGCCATCTACATTTAGCCAAGGTAAATATTATACATGACAATATTGGAGTGCTGATAAATAATAGACTAATTACAGATGGAGAGAGAAAAACTGTTGATAGATTAATAATAATAATGTAAATTTGGTCATGTAATGTTGTTACAGGAGCCTGTGCACCCCTTGACAGTACATATCTGGAAATTGATGATGAAAATAAGCAGACTTTGAAGAAAATGTATTACAACTGAACAATGCTAAGCTTATTTATTTTAGTGGTAAAATCAGCTTGTGAGATGAAAGATTCAGATATTTTGCAAAACAGAAAGAGGTTCGTGTTTTCTCTATTTATATGAAGAAAATTTATTTCTTATAAATTTATTAAGAAAATTAATTTGAGTGAGATTTCTGGGGTTCTTCTTCTCTTTTCTATCATCTATGTGGATGATGATGAGGCCGAATGAACTCTTTCCACTTGTCTGTCCCTGAAGAGTCCAAACAATTCTGTCCATTTTGGTGTCGCTTGTTGTGATTTGGTTTTTAGGTCCTCTTTTATTTTGTCTAGTCATCTAATTCTGGGCCATCCTTTGGATCTTTTACCTTTCATTGTTGTATACAGGGTTTTAGTTGGTAATCTTTCTGTTCCCATTCTGGTCACATGGGCAAACCATTGCAGTCTTCTTTCTTGGATTTTTGTCTATTACTGTTTCTTGGATTTTTGTCTATTACTGTTTCTTGTTTTAGTCATTTCCTTATGTCTTTGTTTCTTTATCTATCCTGCAGAGATACTCCAAGTAATCTTCTTAACCAACCCATTTCAGTAGTTAATAATTTTTTCTCTTCAGCTTTTTTGAGATTCCAGCATTCAGTTCCATAGAGGAGTATTGGGAGGACCACTTTCTCATAGATTCTTATTTTTGTTACTTGTTCGATGTCTCTTGACTTCCATATTTCTAGGGTTGAATGTTCCTAAAGAAATAATTTAAGTGTTCATCTGTCTGATGGGAATAACAATAACTTTCTCCAAATGTTCACTGTTGAAAGTGTGTGCTTACAAAGTTTGATAAAATTCCATGTTTGTTCTCTAGAGCAGGGTTTCTGAGTTATATAAAAACATAAAACCCTTAAACCACCCATGGTACTAATGTACTATTATAGGTTTACAGTCTTGTGTAAGTGATAGTCACATAAAAATTTTTTAAAAAAAATGATTAGATAATTGTGATTCAGTCAGTTTCTAAGCAAGAACACAAACGTACAAAAATTCTTTATTATATCTCTGCACTCCAACACAACCAATCTTACTGCTGATTTCTAAATATCACCATATTCCATTTTGATTTCTTAAAAAAAAAAGATTAAAAAATTTAAATGATAGTGGACCAAAGCATTGTGTTGAACGTACTGTTGTTGAAACAGTAATGTCTATAACATTCTTAAATGAAAATATCTTACAGTATGGCTGCCTCTTCATAAATGTTGCTGTGAAAAATCATCAGGATTTCTGAGCTAACCTTGCATTAAATTATTAGTACAAGCGACTTAAGGAATTCAAGTAAACAAAATTTTTAAGTAAATAGGAAGTTTAAATTAACTGATTTTGATGTAAAAACTTTCCTAGTCTATTCAGTGATATTTGATTCAATTCTAAATGACAAATTTGCACAAGTCTGGTCAGGATTTTTTTAAGAATGCACAAACTTTTTCAAGTCACGGTTAATGTATACACTGTCTGACCACAGATCAAAGAGCCTAGTCTGGCAACCTGCCAAGAAGAGTCAATTCATGCTGAAGGGGAAAAAGAAAATAAAGGATGTACAAATTGGTCACCAACATGCAAAATCAAGTGCTTTATACTTAAAATTTTCCAACTGTTATACAAGCAAAATAGAAAAGTTATACAAGAAAAGTTAATTTTCTGACGTGTAATAATAAACAACTCATCCCACAAGATGGATTGATTACCCTATTATTGGAATGGCTTCTCCTTCTTTTGACATGCGTAAAAGTGTCGAAGGGTCTCGCATCTGTGAGTGTACAGTAGCTTCATGAATTCTAAATGAGCAAAGGGCCTTTTTTTTTTTTTTTAGAGAATTTTATTGCTAAACTCATCACAGACATTATTCAATTCAGTTCTAGAAATAAATTCCAGAGCATCTATGAAAAAGTGAATAGACAGAATAGAGAGGGTTCACCAATTAAATGACTAGCTCTCTTCTGGATGCAATCAGACATTTTTTTGCAATTATTTCTGCCACTGCATACTAGAACACACCCCTGATTTGCTAAGAATGCATTGTTTTTCTTAAGATGTTTTGATGATAAATCAAAGTGCTGACTATAATTTTTCCAAATTCGTTATATTTTATTGCATTAGGTATACTCGTATAATAATACCTTATATCTTTTCATACCAGACTAATTGTCTAGCAGACAAGACAACTGATCACATTTAAAAATTTTGCCTTCATCACGAAATCTGTTTATTCAATGCTAGGGTTCAATAACAATGTCCTAGAACTCACAGATAAGAAGAATATTCCAAAAACAATTCCATTATATTATACGGTAGTAATGTGAAAGTAATGCCTACTTTGTGATAATTTTCCACCCACAACAGATGTGTTATTGAAATAAAAAACAAAAGATACAGTAATTATTGTTGATCTGACCTTAAAAGTTTCAAGCCTAAAGACAACTGATGCCTGAAATTGCACTTTGTGATACACAGTACTTCTGTGCAGTGAGAGCAAATTTTATTACCTTCTCCCTCTCAATCTACATGTAGAAATAAATTGTAGTGGAAAATTCAATGTGAATTTTCCACTACATCTTCACGTTATCATCCTCCACAAAAAAATACAGGTATGATCAAAAGCCTCATGTACCGAGCATGCACAATTTGCTCTTCTGAGTCTCTTCTATTATAAGAATTAAATAAAATAAAACTCACTATCACTTAATGGAAATAACGAAATCACAATATAGAAAATAATTGATAATCATCATCCCTCTACCAGATTGCAATCTGATGTTAAAAGAACCTACATACTCTATCTTAAAGGGCCTTCTGAACAAAAGAGTAAAGAGATTCCACAAATATAATTTGTATGCCACCTACAAAGCAGCCCAAACTGTGTCTTCTTCTTATCACCTATTAAGGATAAATTATTGCCTCTATCCTTGCCTAGAGTATATCAAATACCCTCTTAGTGTCATCTTTGCTACTCTGACAGACTGGCCGTTCCGCTGAGATTAGAATCCAAGAACATACATAAAGACTATATAAGATTTCTGAAATCAGAAAGTTCAGGCCTTGTTTCTCTACCAGTGATACCAGACAGAGTTCATCAGATTCAAAGATGTTGCAATACAATATGTTTAAATTTGTTCGTCTGTTCCTTGAATTGTGTAAAGCTCTATGCTACTATCCTAATCTTAATCAAATGGACTATATGCCTACTTCTGTATTCCTAAGTTCTGGGAAGTGATTGTCATTAATTGTTTATATATATATTAATTAAAGAAATTTAATGACTAGAAGCAAAGAGATACCAAAATAGAAAAAAATATTATTTGAACGCACAACTAGTTTCATCCTCTTAGAAGACTTCATCAGGTGCATGAACATGAAAAGAGAAATACAAAAATATACATTACTAGAGAACAACAACTATAAATTAACTTGCAAATATACTGTTGATATTTGAAGGTGTTCTAGATACCACAGTATTGTTGGGCACGTTCACATGGATTTGATCTCATGTACGCCAATCAGATAGATTATGACTAAGGTTAGTGTTAAGATGGAGCGGATTGAGGATAATTTCTGTTGGTTCCACAATTCTTCTCTCCAGCTCATTGTAATGCATATTTTAGTATTTCTCTTTTCATGTTACATTTTCATCTTATCAACCGATGAAGACTTCTAAAAGGACAAAACTAGTTGTGCATTCATTTAATAGATTTTTTCTATTCTGGTATCTCCTGGCTTCTAGTCATTAACTATTTCTTTAATTATGTCATATAACTAGCAAATTGATTGCATCAAATATATGAGGGTGGTCTGAAAAGTTCTAGGCCTAACAATGAAAAAAAAAAAAAAAACGAATTTATAATTTCAAAAAAAAAAAAAAAAAAAATATTTTTTCCCAACTGGAATAAATGTATTAGTCTTAAGGAAGATTATCTTCCTTAAGACTAATACATTTATTCCAGCGAAGCTCCAGTGCCATTATCCTGTCCCCATACTGGTTCTCAGTAATTTCTGCAAAATACCCCTCTACAGCTGCAATCACCTCTTGATTCGAAGAAAAACGCAGACCAGTGAGGAAGAGATAGGTCAGAGGGAGCCAAATCTGGGGAATAGGGTGGATGTTCTAACAATTCATAGTGCAGATCCCTTAATTTTCCCATTGCCAAAACACCTTTGTGGGCAGGTGCATTGTCCTGATGAAAGATGATCTTTTCTCACGAATTTTTTTGTCTAATCTGGTTAAAAGGTCAGAATAATATTCCCCAGTTATTGTTTTACCCTCTTCAAGATAATTAATAAACAAAATGCCTTTAACATCCCAAAACACCGATGCCATGACCTTTCCTGCTGATGGAACCGACTTTGTCTTTTTTAGCACTGAATAACCGGCTTCTGTCCACTGTTTTGACTGCTGTTTTTTATATTCGGGTGCGTAATGGTGAATCTAAGTCTCATTCATAGTAATAAATCGATGCACATAATCAGTTTTATTCTTGTTAAAATGCTCCAAGCACTGTTCAGAGATTTTCATGCGAGTGCGTTTTGGATCTGCTGTGAGCAAGCATGGCACCCATCTTGCACAAAGCTTTTCATGCAATTCTTCATGCAAAATATATCCTACACATTCTTTTGAAATGCCTATAGTCTCAGCAATTTGATGCACTTTGACTTGCCAGTCATCCAATACCATATCCTGCACTTGATCAATGATTCTGGTGTTGTTACACTTTTTGGACATTCTTCACGTGGATCATCTTCAAGGCTAGTATGGCTACGTTTAAACTCAGCAGTCCATTTCTTAATTGTCGAAAACGAAGGAGAAGAGCCCATAAACTTTTATGAACTTCAAATGAATTTCTTTTGGCGTTAGACCTTCTTTTACAAAGTATTTTATAACCATGATACTCAATTTTATCCATTTCAAGGGATACAGACAACACTTTTATAAAGTGTTGTCTGTATAAAACAAACTACTAGATAGAATCACTTGCAATTTCACATGGATGCTTATGACAGATGTACCAACTTAGAAAAAAAAAATCTTGCTAATAGTGTCGCCATCTATGGTAGAGGTCAAGAACCTTTCAGACCACCCTCGTGTATATATATATATATATTACATATTTGGAACTCTAATAATGTTTCCTCCTATTTGTACAGCTGTGCCTGACACACATAGAAGAATGCACATGCTGTATGAGTTGTTCTTGTGTTCATAATTTAAGCGTTGTACCAAATTCTGCTTTCTCCCTGAATGATACTCACTCACAATATAATGAGTGGTTTAAATAAGAGTATTTAATAAATTCAAGTTTTATTTTACATGTGTGAATCCATTATTTAAAATATTCTACTACATCTATCATGCATGTCCCTATTAAGCATCTAGAAATGGTAAATTTCTAGGTACTAAAATCATTGAGGTTAAAATACTGTACATAAGAATTTATAGCCCTGTATAAATAATACTACTCTGGAAGGGCAGATGTTCATAAATTTGGTATTTCAGATCTAGACCTTAATTTATTGACAAGTTCAGTTAAGACCATACATTTTTGGTATAACAGGAAAATTTCATTATTCAAGAGCATACAACTATTGCAATACTGTTTGAGCTTTAAAATAGATTTATATATAAAAAAAATTTTTTTTTTTTTATTATATATTTTTTTAACCAAAATATCACTACATATATACTCACGTCTTCCGTGACCAGGTAGAAGGTCATGACAATAAGTTTTGATATCTCTGGCACAAACTCTGTATAAGAGAGGATCAGATTGGATATCTGCTTTTCCTTCAATAATAAGACGAGCAACTTCCTATTATTCAAATATAAATATTTGAATTATAAAGAAAATAAATTATATAAGAACTATGATATTTCAAATTATTGGAAATTGATAAGTAAAAACATTACACATTCAAAATATAATGTACTGATGAAGTATAGTGTAACTTTTACCTGACTTCTTGATAAAATGAGAAAAAGATTAATGATGGTACTTTATTTTCTCTCTAGGTTAGAGACTGGAAGTTTTACTATGTCAAGGAGACCATAACAGCATAAAATTCTGAGTGCTAAATTACAATCATTGTAACCCCCTGATATACACTTTCATGCAATTAAGTTTTCATTATTACTACCTTTGGGAGGGAAAAAACTTTCTTACAAATTACTCTGTTATTTGTAAAGTCTCCAATTATTGGCAATAACAACCTATCAATATAATATTTTGAAGTTAGCAATACTTTTAAGGTACACTGTTAACATCAATTCATCCAAATCCACTTCTGGTGGGTCATTTTTTTTTTTTTTTTTTTTTACTATTGTTGCAAATGCCCATTTTGAAAGCTTTTCCTGTTCATTCTGTTATTGTTATTATTTTAACATGTGATATTATTTTAGTTTATCACTTGTTTACACATTTTTGAACTAACAATATCAAGTATTCTCAGA
The DNA here is from genome assembly GCF_054136105.1 of Typopeltis vanoorti. Lineage (NCBI taxonomy): Eukaryota > Metazoa > Arthropoda > Arachnida > Uropygi > Thelyphonidae > Typopeltis > Typopeltis vanoorti. Next base: position 109,446,185 of record NC_143557.1, read on the forward strand.
ATTGCAATGAAGACAAAGAACAAAAGGAATGCTTTGAGGATGGCCACAAGGTTACCTACTTATTGAACATCTAAAGCAGACTGAAAAAGTTTCATGTTTGGTATTCTTAGAATTAATGAACTTATTCCTAAGTTCATAAATTTTAAGGAGCAGTTACACACACCCCTAGAGTTGAAAGAATTTATAGTCAAGCAAAATTCATTAAAACTGCTCAATTCTCACCATTAACACAAAACAACTTGGTAATCCGAAAAACAGGAAACAAAATCTGGTGGATGAACTTCAAAGTAAAGTACTTTGTACGTTGGAACTACAAAGTACTGCCTTAATATAACATCCATGCTCAACAAGTAGACAGAATTTATGAATGAAACAAGACCAAACTTATTATGAAGTTTCATACCTTAATACCAAATTTTTCAGTATCAATAAGCACTCTATACTGGATTCAGAACATTTTCAACCTTGAACAAATTCTCATCAATAGGGAGCTAGCCCCAGCAAGATACCAAGGTTTCAATCTTGTGAATTAATGCAGAAGTGATATATTATTATTATTATGGGCAGCTCCAAGGAGTCCTTAGTCTCATCGAGGGAGGCCAACATCATGTCAAGAACAACTATTCAACATTCACACAGTATCTATCATACTTCACCTTGAACTCATTTACAGTCATGGCCACAACACACTCTGCAGCTTATTCCACTCATTTATCACTATCCAAGTAAAAAACCTAGCTCTAACACCCTTGCTAACCACATTCTTATCAAGCTTCCATGGATGGCCCCTAGTCCTCCCACCAGTCCTATTCTCAAAAATATCTTCTGGATTAATCTTATAGAAACCCTTCAGTAATTTGAATGTCTCAATCATATCACCCCTTTTCGGCCTATCAACCAATTTCAGCAGCCCACAAATCTTCAACCTGTTCTCATAAGGTTCATTCCATAGTCCTGCTATTATCTTGATCACTCGTCTCTGGATCCTCTCCACCTCTTCTCCCATCAAGAAGTAATTCCATTCATAATTACCAAGAAACCCTGGCACCCATATCTGGGCACAGTAGTCTAGATGGGATCTTATCAAGGCTCTATATAGAGGAACAATAACCTGTTTGTCTCTGCTCGTGTTTTTCAGCGACCAAGTGATTTGATGAGCTGATTTTGCCACTTTTGTAATGTGTCCCCTAAACTTCAACTCCCTATCCACCAACACTCCTAAATCCCTGGCCTCATCAATCTCCTGGACTACAGTTCCACCAATGTGATATACTGCTGCTAATCTTTTCACCCCAAAATGCAAAAACTTACATTTTTCCACAATAAATTGACATCCATTCTCCTTAGCCCAGTTCTCCAAACTATCCAAATCATCCTGCAAAATTCTGACATCCTTAGCATTCACTATTGCTCTACCCAACTTTGCATCATCAGCAAACAGTTGCACAGTTCCTCTCAGATCCTTTCCTATATCGTTAATGAACAAATTAAACAGCAGTGGTCCAAGAACAGAACCCTGCGGCACACCACTAGTCACAGGCTGTCTTTTGGACTCTACTCCTGAATAAACCACTCTCTGATATCTCTCCATCAACCACCCTCCTATCCATCTCACCAACCCTACATCCAATCTCATATGCTGCAGTTTACTGATTAGAATTCCATGTGGTATCCTATCAAAGGCTTTAGCAAGGTCCAGTAGAATCACTGTAAACCCGTTACCCTTATCGAGTTCAGCCATCACTGTGTTATAGAACGTGAGCAAATTACTAAGGCATGATCTACCCTTCACAAAACCATGCTGTCCCCCATACAGTATTCCATTTCATCTATCCAATCTTGTATTTTCCTCTTGACTATTTTCTCCAAGACCTTGACAACAATTCCTGATATGCTGATCAGCCAGTAATTTTCAACAGCAGTCTTGGAACCCCATTTATGCAGTGGAACTATTTTCCCCTCTTTCCACCCCCCTGGGACTAACCCAGACCCGAGACTCAAATTAAACAAAATGATCAAAGCCACTAACAATTTTTTAGCCTCTTCTCGTACGACAAGAGCTGGTATACCATCCAATCCCGCAGATGAATTGACATTCAGGTTTTGCAATAGACTATTGCTCCACTTCATTCACTACAATTCCCTTATAAGCTGCTGGTTCTTCCATTTCTGCAATGTCACCACCAGAATGATATACTCTTGCAAAGTGCTCACTCAGTAATTCTACTATATCAACTGATTCAGTTATCTCCCTACCATTGGCATTCTTTAAAATCAATCTGCGATATACATTTTTTCTTTTACTTGCAACATATCGAAAAAAATGTTTGGGATTCTCTTTAGCCTGCATGGCTAATGTTCTTTCATAATCCGCTTTTGCTTTTCTTACCACACTCGTCACCCTTCTGGCCTGCGCTTTATACCGTTCATGTGCCTGCCGGTCACCCTTCTCCTTAAATTCCCTCCATAGTTGTTTCTTTTTTTGCAACTCAAGCTTAATGGTGTTATTCATCCATTTAACCCCTACTTGATTTATTATTCGGACTCTAGGTATACAGTCAGCCATTGCTTCATGCAAGCACTTCTTAACTACCTCCCATGCACTATCAACATCCAGCCCTTGCAGTTTTACATGCCATGGCACTGAACCAATCAAACTCCTAAGCTCGTCATACTTACCAGCCCGATAATTCCACATGTACCCTGTCTTAATTGTAAATTCCACACCTTTCGCCATCTCCCAAGTTAAGACCCTATGATCACTCTCACCAACTGGTGGCAATGTGGTCATATTCATCAATGTGGTCAAAATCCTCAGATGCAATTACTAGGTCAAGCACTCTCTGACCCCTAGTATTTTCCATTACATGCTGTCGCAGATAGTTATCCCTTAATAACTGCATAAAATCCAATTCCTTCCTCCCATGTGTCCTCTCCTCCTTGCAATCAATGTTACCATAGTTGAAATCTCCCATAATAATTACCCTCCTTCCACTCATTTCTTCTATTTGCTTATGCATACTATCTCCACCATCTATTCCACCACCTGGTCTATAGAAGCACCCAATTGTATACTTTGTTCTGCTGGCTTCAATCTCATACCAAATGGCCTCAAATGTGCTCTTTTCTCTATCCTGCAATTCAACTTCTATTCTCCTTGGCTACAGCTCATCAGCTATCATCAATAATACTCCTTCCCCCATTTTATTCTCCCTGTCACTCCTGAACACACTATACCCCTCACATTCAGTCCCACTAGTTATATCATCTTCAGTCTGCCATGTTTCACTAATGCCAATAACCTGTGGTCTGGAAGTGCCAACCAAGGCCAAAAATTCTTCCTTCTTGTTCCTAATACTCCTAGCATTAGTATACATAAATTGCAGAAGTCCATTAGTCCCATCCCTACCTTGATGCCTTATACTAACTATCCCATTCTGATTTGTTGTCTTTCTTATTCGCTTGGGCATATTATACTCATTCATACACTCAACTGCCTCCCTAAGGTCTGCATATCTACCCCCCCCTTAATAAATCTAGTTTCTCTGATTCTGCACATCCACTTCATTCAACAACACTTTTTCAAGTCTCCTTACACTGAATCCATTTAAATCAAAGCCATCCATCTTATACAGATTCTTTCAGACATCGAACTAGCTCCACACGTCCACAAATTCCACACCACTCATCCTGCATAACCTGCGCATAAAGTCATTAGCAATTATGGCCCTCCTAAACTCTTCACTGTCATACCGCTGCAACAGAGTAACCATCCTAACTCTCTCACCCTTTTCTTTTGCTACCTCAAACAATTCCTTCGGGTCCTCTATCATATCCATTTTATCTACTTTCAAATCATTCATACCTGCCACCACTATCATTTCTTTCATCCTTTGCTTTTGCTCCCTAATAGACTCACTTACGTTCTTAATGGTCGTACCAGGTTGGTACGATTTTGTCAAATTTTTAACTATCACACCTCATACTAACGAATCTCCATACAGCACTCGCTCCTTCATTTTGTTTACGTTCACAATCATACTCTTATTTTTCTTATCATACTTTTTTTTATTGGCTGGTAAACTCGGTAGACATTTGTGCATACGCTCCAGCTGCCACTTTGCCCTATATATCGCTCTGCTCAACCGTGCGATCTCACTCATTGCATCTATCTCATCTTTTTTATTATCTGTTAAACCATTCATTTGCTCTGTATTATTACCTTCATTTTCACTTTCAATGCCGTCCTCACAGCTCTCTGGTACAACCTTGCAATTTCTTATCATATCGCTATTTTCTACATTCTGACATCCAACAAAAATATCACACTCACAACCTGAAAAACACTTTAATTCCTCATTTTCCTTACATTTTCTGCACACATTCACTCCACTATCATCATCTAACCAGACTTCACCCGCTGTCCGCAAAGCATACATCTCGCAGATAGGACATTGAATAATCTCTTTTATGTTACAATTTTTGAACAAAGATGGTGAACCATTATTACTGGCTGCCATTATTTTCCTTCTTACCGGAGCCATGTGCACGCTTCTATCATATCTTATCAAATTAATAATTGAAATAACACCAAAAGCAGACACACTAAGATAAAAAGCAAACAAAACTACATAATATTCAAGCAAAATTGTCAATGAGAACTTAAAATAACACTTATCTTATCAGGAGCTCTCAACAAACACTCCGAGTTCTTTCCATCTCCTGTGAAAAATGATTTTGATATATTTTGAATAAAGTGATATAAACGCAAGCCCTCTGCTTAATAAAAATTGTTAAGCATGCTACTCCTTAGTTCCACAAGGCTCCCTTGTTTTATATTGGCTCTTACAATAAATATGGCAAACTGCTAACTGACAATTATATGCCTCTAGAAAAATGGCCCTAAAAGACTAAAAAATGATACCCAAATTTCCAACTAGCAGACTAAGGCAATGCTTACTACAATCATCCTTAACAGAGATTGACAACAAAAGCAAATTTCTCAGTATGGATATTTACTCTATACTGGACCCAGAATGGTTTCAACCTTTAGTGAATTCTCATCAAGAGGGAGACAGCCCAGCAAGATACCAAGATTGAATTAATGCGAGGTGATATATTTTCCACTGGTCTCATTAGTGACCCTTGCTATAATGCATACCAACAAATATCTGAAAGGAAGTGTGCTTTACATTATAGGATACTAAGGCAACTGATGTGAAGTCAACAGCATTATATAAGGGAGATGAAAATTAAAGTATCCCTGCTTAAGGCCTTGTGGAGCACCACTCAGGGATCCAAATGCTGCAAAACTTTGCAAGAATACATCATGCAGAAGCAATATCTGAGGGAAAAAAGTAGTTTCAAAATTCACTACCAGGGGTGCATGATGTATCAAATGCAAATGTAGTACTTTTTCTGTTTCTTTACAGAGTGTGTTCAATGACAGGATGCAACTGGTTGGGAACATGTTGCACACATGCTGTGTTATGCTGTCTTTCAGTGCCGGCAAGTTATCAGGATGATCCCAACCTTGTCTTTGATAAATGCCCAGAAGAAGTAATAACATGGTGTCAGATTAGGTAAACGAGGCAGCCATGTAGAGGGAAATGCACAGGTGATCACTGGCTTCTGTGAAATGTTCTTGAAGAATCTCCTGTATGGGTTGACTGATGTGTGGAGTGGCCCCATCCTACATGAAAATGACCAAATCCATGCACAAGCTGTAGCTGTGGCACACCAAAATTATTTATCATATTGCAATACCTTTTAGCAATAAATGAGCAGGTCACATAACCCGACTGATGAATGTCCTCAAAGAAGAATGGTCCAATGATAAATGAAGCTGTAAACCCACCCAGACAGAAACTGCGGATGAATGCAAAGGAAATTGTTGTTTTGCATTCGGGTTTTGCATAGCCCATACCTGGCAATTGTGGGTATTCACAGCCCCATTCAAGTGAAGGTGTACCTCATCTCCCCACAAAATCATCCACTGCCACATAGCATCCAACTCCATTCAAGCAAGGAATGTTAAAGTGAATGTCAGTTGACTTTCAAAGCCCTGCAGACACAACTCCTGTGTCAGGGTTATCTTGAATGTGTAGAAAAGCAGAATCTTCTGTAGAATTTTTAGAACAGTAGCAGTAGCAACTTCATTCGCTTGTTGTGAATTGGTTGGTTTGTTTGTGACCTCTGCCAGGTCTAACTCTCAACAATCCCATTTCTTCAAAATGACTAATCATTCATTGCAGGGGCACATGGAGATAGTGGACCTCATCAACATTTCTTCAGGCAATGAAATTCATGGTTGCAGCAACAGCATCGCAATTGTTTAGGTGCACAAGCAAAGCACATTTGGGCAAGGTTAGTGCCATCACTTTGGACAGTATTAAAAACCAGAATGAAGAGAAAAATCCTGTGTCCATCTTTTTAAACCCTCATTGCACTTGCCAAGTTGCATGATAGGCAAATCCCATGTATTTGGTGTGGAACACACCCTGGTGGTGATTTTTAGAACTACTTTTTTTTTCTTCTCAGATATTGCTTCCAAATGATGCACAATATATTTCTGCACAGTTTGGCAGCATTTCTATAACTGGATGGTACTCCACAAAGCCTTAAACAGGGATACTTTAATTCTGATCATCCTGTATGTACAACCTATATGCTCCTTCTTGCATCTCTCCCAAGCTCTTCAAGGAAGACTGAGGGTTTGTCAGGTAAGTGTCGATGTGCTGACAGTAAAGAGAAAATATGATCTGATGAAAAAGAGAAATCTGATGACAAAGAACAAGAGAAAAGACTCGTGCTGGCTCGGACGTCACCCGGTAAAACCAGGTCAGCATCCCCAATTGAGCAATCAGGGTTGGACCAAAAAATCAGCTACTGAAAACAAAGACAAAGAAATCGAACTGAAGCCTGTAAGGGATGGAATATCAATAGGTACATGGAATGTCCACATACTATGGGCAACTGGAAAATTGCAGTTGCTTCAAAAAGAAATACAGATGCAACATCTTGGGTATTTCAGAAATGAGATAGACACTGTCAGGAGAAACAAATGATGGAAGAGTTCTCTGGTCAGGAAATGAAAGTAAGCATGAAGCAGGCTTACTTTCATTCATGAAGCATGATTCATGAAGATTCAGTGCCCAACCATTTAATTTTCAAAGATTCAGTGCTCGACCGTTCAAGTACATGCACTCACTGCGGAGAGTGCAGATGAAGACATTGAAAGATTTTACAGAGATCTACAAATTGAAATTAAAATAGAAATTGAAGGAGTCATGCAAAGATTGGCAGAAATAACACAGGATGGGAAAAGGTAATGAGAAAATTTGGATATGGAGAAAGAAATGAATGTGGAGAGATGCTTCTGGAATTTGCCACTGATAACGAATTGATGATTTGCAATACCAAATTCCAACAACAAAAAGATTGTCGTAAATGGATATGGTGTTCCTTCGATGGGGCATAGGAATATGTTCGACCTGATATTAATAGACCAGAAATGGAGAGCATCAGTGCAGATCATTCCAAGGAGTTGATATTGATTCAGACCACAGCTTAGTGATTGCGAATATATGACAAACTGAAACAGAAAACAAAGGAAAGTTCAAAAAGCTAGAGACATTTCAAGACTAAATGAAAGACAGGTTAAGAACAGCATATCAGGACATACTGGAAACGAAGCTTTGGACCACAAGTGAAAAACAAAATATAAATAAAAGAGCAGAATGACCGACTACAGTACTAAAAAAAAGTGGTAGAGGAAGTAATTCCTGAAAGAGAGAAGATCAACAAGAAATGTATAACTCAGGAAACCCTGAAATTGGTACAAGAGAAAAGAAAACTGAAACTTAAAAGAGATGTTTCAGAGGCAGCAGATGAGTTATACTGTCAAAAATGCAATGAAGTATGGAAAGCAGCAAGATCCAACAAAGTCAAATGGATGGAGAATCAATGCAAGGACATTGAACGGTACTGTGGAGAACACAAAACGAGAGAGGTCTATAAACTTAGAAGTTTATGGACCTCTAAAAATGTCAATAGGAAGTAGCAAACAAGATCAGTAGCAGTCGAAGATGATAAAGTATTGATGGACAAGACTAAAATCATACACAGATGGACAAGATATTGCAGCAATCTATATAAAAATTAACTAAATAATATTGTGACAGAAGTAGTCAAAGAACTAAAAGCAATCTCTCCACCAGCAGAGATTATGACATTTTAGAAGAGGAAGTGAGCAAGGCATTAAAACATCTCAAGAACAACAAGAGTCCTAGAAATCACAACATGATAGGCCAGATGCTAAAATATGAGGGAGAACTGGTTATAAAAGAAATGCATAAGCAATGTAATGACATATGGAGATAAGGATATGCCCCCAAAGAAGGGAAAAAATCAGACTTGGTTGTTTTTCATAAGAAAGGCAGTGCTTTAGAATGATGCACTAATTACAGAACTATTGCACTAATAAGTCATCTTGGCAAAGTGCTGCTGCAAATACTTACAGAATACAAAGGGTCATATGGAGGCACATCTTCCTGATGAGCAAGCTGGATTTCAAAAAAATCGAAGAACAGTGCAACTAATACTCGCACTAAGACTAACAAGCAGAGAAAGCTCAAAGAAAGAACAAAAAGATATACTGCTGTTTCGAGGACTTCCAAAAAGCCTTTGATAATATTGAGCAAAATATAACACGGGCAGCCTTGGAATCCTATGGTGTGGATAAACAGTCAGAATAGTTGGTGTGACTTGAGATTGGTTTGGCACAAGACAAGGGGACCCAATATCACCAATCATCTTCATCACACATCTGGGAAGAACACTAGATAAGATTAAAGAAGGTGGAGGCATTTCAATAAATGGCATGAGAATAAACTACCTCTGCTTTGCAGATGATATCGTCCTGATTGAAGAAGACGCAGCAAAGCTGGAATGGACACTGCAAACATTATACGCAGAAGGAAAAAGATATGCGCTAAATGTCAATTTTGAAAAAACTAAAACATTGATATTTGGACAACAGGAATTACTGAACAAAGTTACCATAGAAGGATTTCAACTGAAAATGTGGAACACTTCACATATCTTGGATGCTACATGATGCATGACTTAGCACCCCCCTCCCCCCCCACAGACACACACAAAAAAAAAAAAAAAAAAGGTAAAAATTAGAATAGCCAGAGCAACAGCTATCTTAAAAGCCATGGACAAAATATGAAAGAGCTGAGCTATAAAGATACACACTAAACTGCATATTGTGGAAACCTGTATCTTCAGCAGCATGTTCTATGGATGTGAGCCCTTGGTACTCCTGAGAGAATCTAAAAGGAGGATATTAGCATTCGAGAAGAAGTGCTATAGAAGGATCTTGAGAATAAGCTGGATCCAGAAAGCGAACAACAAGGAAATATAGAGACAAATACAAACCAAAAGAAAACTTGATCCAGAAAATAATCAAAAGGAAACTACATCTATTTGGCCATATATGTAGAATGAACGATGAGAAGAAATTAAAAATGCTGCCGTTTGGAATGATTGAAGGAAAGAATAAAAGAGGAAGATCAAACAGAGAATGGAGTGATGACATTGTCAAGTAGTGCGGAAACTCTCTACACAAATTTAATCATCTTACACAAAATAGAATGTAATGGAAGAATCATATCAAGATGGCATCCGACACCTAGGGGTGTTGAACCCATGGTTGTTGTTGTATATACAAGTAGTTTAGTGCGATGATACTCCACATACATTCTTTGCACTTGGGTAAAGAATTAAACAAGAATATAATTTGAACACTGATATTTCTGTGGTTTAACAAATCTTGATATAATTTCCAGTATGGAGACTGCATATTTCTAAGATTTATTAAAATCTTAAAAATATGAAATATCTCAGACTTATTAAAATTAACAACCCAACGTGTTGCATAAGCTATAGGATTTACATCACTAGTACAAGATTTGTGCAAAAAAAAGACAGAAAAAATTAACTACACATAACAGATGTTATCAGAACTTCAACATTTTATGCCACAGAATGTGATAGCAACAACTAGCATTATATTTGCCTGCATATTAGTTATTACAACTGTTTATCAGTCACTCTGTTTATATGTACTAGAATGATGAAGTTTTTAAAGTATCTTTTGTGTGTAATTATTTTTTTACTAGTCCCTTTTATACAAGTCACATTTTATACCTGATGATGTAAGTCTGGTGACTTACAAAACTTGTTGGGTTATATTGTTTATTTTAATAAATCTGTTTATGTTTAGAAATGTGGTCTCTGGAAATTAAATGAAGAACATAACTGCACCCTTTCAGCAGGATGTATGACAAGAGAAAAAACAAATGAAACTAAGAGTGAAAAAGAAGAAAGAACAACTGAAGAAAAGGCCTATGAAATCCCATCCGTCACAGGTGAAGTTGGAAGTTCTGAATCGATCTGAAAGAGATGAATGTAGCATTGACATTCAAAAGGCCACAGGACTGAGTGATTCTACAGCGATAATGGCTCATACAATTTGCAAAGCACTCGATTGTCAATGATTAGTAACAAAATCTTGATGTCATGCAAATGAGAAAATGGAAAGGATGCTGGCTATATGGATCAAGCATAAGAACCTGCAGAACAAGCCTTCATCTTGAGTGGTCATATGAGAGAAGACAAAAAATTTGTATGAAGATCTTATGAAAGATGAAAAGCAGCCAACAGACTTTTGCTCCAAGTTGTGGGTGGTTAGACTGCTATAAGAGTTGCTATGCATTCTGCAATTTCAACATGAATGGAGAGGCTGTAAATCACATTGCCACTGCATAATTTCATGCTCTTCAAAGCAAAGATAGCAGAAGGAGGTTACAATCAGAAGTTGAAAACTGAAAGTTAAATCATTTGTACCAACCAAGACAATTATTTCCTTCGAATAATAATAATAATAATAATAAAGGTGGCCATGCTGCCTCCAGTTAGGGAGAGTGATCATGTGGTGTTGACTTGGAAGGTTGTCAAACATGGAATTTTCAGTTAAGAGGAGTTAAGTTAGGTATATGTGGAACCACAGGACAAGTCATTATGACAAACTTAGGAGGCATTTTGAAGCAGTGCCATGGCATAAGGATTTGCAAAGAAAGCATGTTAACAGTGCATAAGAGATGGTCAAAGGACATCTGAAGGAAGCAAAAGCTGCAAAATAGAAAATGTCATGGACGACATATTAAGGAGACAGAGGATTAGCAAGCTCATAAGTAGTACAAGGCTCAGGCAAAATCAAATTATGAGAAATTAGTTGAGCAGGCCAACCTAGAGTTCTTTTGCTATGTAGCAAGTAAAAAGTTATGGAAGTACAACTTATTTGAAAGCATATGACTGCTGATGGTAGCGAGGTGACAGAAATAGTTAAAAAAACAGCCGTGTCTTATAGGGAACAGTTTTCAAAGTCAATAATTGCAGTCACAGATGTGATGAACTGAAAATAGCAGCCTTAGGCACTGAGAACAGAGGTTGATGAACTGGAAGTACCCACTATATTGCAGAATCTCTGTGGGATTAGATGGGATATCAGCTCATGTATAATGATAATGTGTAAAGAAAATGACATTGCCCCTGACCACACTGTGTGACTCAAGTCACAGCTCTCATAAAATGCCAAGGAAGTGGAAGGAGGACAAAATAGCTCCACTGCATAAAGGAGGCTCCAAGATTGTGGTAGCAAATTATAGATAATCTGTATCTCTGGAGTAATGGTAAAGATATTGGAAGAGTTAGTCAAAGACTACACAAAGAATTTTGCAATGAGTGGAAAAGAATATGATATGCTATGGGGTGGGTTAGCATGGCTTTGTGAAGGTCATGCCTTACATGATATTCCAGGATTTGCAAAGCTGCTTGATAGGATACCATGTGAAACTGTGTTATGCAAAATGGAACAAATGGAGATAGATATGAAACTGGTGATATGGATATAAGGATGGCTAATTGACATATGGAGGAATGGAATCCAGGAGAAAGCAGGTGATACCTATCAGTGTCCTGCAAGGCTCTTTGCTTGGATCACTGCTTTTTATTCTGTACATAAATAGTACAGAAAAAAATTGCTTGAAGAGAAATATTCAGTTGTTTACTGATGATGCAAAATTTGTAGTATAATAGTTAATCGAGGTGATGTAGAAAGCCTGCAGGTTGATTTCAACAGGCCAACAGTATAGGCAAAATATTACAAGTTATTTACCACACTGATGGCATTGTATTCCAGGAAAGTGATGAAGCTTTAGGATGTGTTTTCCTATCTACCAACACTGCAAAGAAGATTTCGAGATGTTGTGGATAGGAAGTTGAAGTTCAGATACCATACTGCAAATGTATCCAAGGGCACTTTATAGGATTACTTGGTTATTGAAGAATACACTAACAAGCAGAGATAAGGACATTATGATATCACTTTATAAGGCCATATCTGGATTACTCCTCTGCTAAAGTCTGGTCACCTATTGATATATAGATATGATAGAGTGAAGAGGATTCAGAGGCAAGTGACCATGATTAGAAAGTGGTCTGTGGAAAGTTCTCTGTGATGTTTACAGAAGGTTTAAGAGGGTGTTGTGATAATTATCACAACTGAAAAGTTGTGATAATTATCATAAAAGAAGTGAGGTAGAACATTGTAACTTACACAACATTCTACATATTCTCCATGAAGTGTTATACAATTGTTACAATGTTGCTGCATCATTTGCAATCCTCTGAGAAAAAAGTCTATCCCTTGTTGCACAAACCACTCCTCAGCTACAGATATGCTGCATCATCTGTGGTACATTTTGGTCCTTTCAGGTGTTTCTTTAAATCTGGGAATATGAAATAGCAGATGGAAGGGGGGGGGGGGGGAAGGACTGGCAAATAGAGTGAGTGAGGCAGACGCTGAAAGCCCAAGATGTGTATTATCTGTTGGGTTTCAGGTGCAATGTGAACAGGTGCGTTGTCCTGCAAAAACAACATGCCTCTCTTCAGTTTCTTGCAGCATTTTTTCTTCAGTACCTTCTTCAATTCCTTCAGAGTTATTGAATAAACTGCTGCTGTAAGTTTCATCTTTTTTCAGTTACTTGGTAAGGATTACACTATCCATATCCCAAATTCCCTGCTGACTTTCGGATTCGGAACTTCCTTGGTCACGGAGAACCTTTGTGTCTCCACTCCACTAACTGTTCTTTGGTCTCTCGGTCATAGTGATCAAGCCATGTTTCATCATCAGTCACAAAATGAGCCAAAAAATTTGCACCTGATATTTCTCAAAATGACCCAAACTCCCTTGAGATGACAGCACACATATTCTCTCTTTTGGTTGGCATTCAAACATTTGAGGACTCACTTTGCTGAGAGCTTCTGCATATCCAGATGTTGGTGAATAATGACTCCAACTCAATACTTGGATATCCCCAGAGCATGCAATTTTTTTGGTTGTTATTCATCTATCATTAAGGATCATAGCATGCACAGCATCGATGTTTTCAGTTGTGATCGATGGAAGACCTCCACCCCCAGGTGGAAGTCTTCCTCAGCTAGGGCATCTGTTGTCTCAGGATCGTCATCATCAAATTCCTGATATATACCCTCAAGTGTGTACAGGATATGATAGTACTACATGAAAAATTGACATCATTACTAACTTCCTATCTACAATTTAACTCCAAATCTGTCTGTTATTCCAACATTATCAGATCTTATATTTCTATCTTCTAAGGAACTTTTTACCGTATCAATCTACCTATATCTTTTTCCTGCCAATCTGGCAGAGAACACTTGTTTTGCTAATCTTTCCTCTCCCATTCTGTTTAAGTGACCATAACATATGAGATTAGCTCTGTTAATGCATTCCTGGATGCTCACAATGTTCTTTCCAAATATCATCGTTTTTAATATGCTATTGCCATTGATGCCATCTGTTCATGTCCCTAATCTTTCTCAGAACTCTCACTTCTGCTGTCTCTAGTTTTTGGTCAAGTGTTTTATTTCTGACCAAGCTCTCAGATCCATAAGTTAAAACTGGTTTGAACACTGTCCTATATACATAATAATTTAGTGTTTTGACTAATTTCTCTCTTATTCTATATAAATTTATTCAGTTGACTTCCTACCACACCAGCTTTGTTGATTCTGTTGTCCATTTCCATATTCAATTTACCATCTTCACTAAAAATCGAGAATAAGTAACTGAAATGATTTACTTGTTCTATAGGTTCTCCATTCACAATGCAGTTGATATTTTCAATGCTTCTGCCTATTTTCATTGTCTTTGTCTTGTTATTGTTGATCTTCACACCATATCCATTACAACAGTTATTCAGTTTTGCCAGGAAATTTTGCAGACTTGTAGCGGATTTATTTAGAAGTATAAACATCATCTGCAAAAAGTAAAGAGCTGAGATTAACATCTCCAATTTTGATATCAGGTTTAATGCCACTTTCCTTCATCAGATAGAAGCTCCTTCAATTCTAATTGCTGACTTACAACTCAAATAAAGACTAAGTATTGCTTGATATAATGCCCCATTCACACTATATAACTGTTGTGTTTTCAATAGCTTCTCTCTCTCTTGTCACCTTGTCATGTGCCTTTTCCAGATCAAAAAACTTAAATGCAGTTCTTTATAATATTCCCATGATTTTTCAACTATTTGTCGTAAAGTGAAAATCCAATTCTGATGGACTCTATTTGGCCTGAATTCAGCTTGTTCTTCACCAAGCTTCACTTCCACAATCCTTCTCAATCGTTTCTCAAGTATACTTGCATATATCTTACCAGGAACACTCAGTAGAGAAATACCTCTACTGTAAGACTTTTATACCTTCATACTTGAGCATTTCTGGTAGAATATCATCTACTTTTGCTGCCTTTCCACCTCAAGTATGGATATGTATTCCTGACTGCATGCCTGATCAGTGTTTTTAAACACTGTGCTGTCATCACTGCTTGTTTCATTTAGCAATTTTTCGAAGTAATTAGTTCATACTTTAAGGATATCTTTTTGTCCAGTTTCCATGTCAACTTTATCATCCCTAATTTCTTTTACAGCACTCTTTCCTCCATTTCTGAGCTTCTTCAACAACCTCCAGAATATCTTGGCATCTTCTTGATATTTATTTTCTATGTTCTTACCAAAGTCTTTCCATGACTTTTGTTTAGCTAGTTTTACGCAGTGTTTAGCTTTCTTACATTTGTCTCTGTATTCTCTAAGAGCACAAGCTGACTTATTTGCCCGGAACTTTTGATATGCTTTCTTCTTTTCTTTCACTGCCTCTTTAACTTCCTGTGTCCACCATAAAGTTCTGATTTTTCTATCCTTATAGACAACCTCACCACATGCCTCTCTGGCTGAATCAATCAATGTTTTCTTCAGGGCTTGCCACTGAATCTTCAAGGTTTGGTTCCTATTCTCAAACTCTTTCATTTTTTCTTCAATAATCTTTGTGTGTTTTAGTCTACAGTTCACATCTGAGAGCTGTTCAACTTTAAAACTTTCTTACATGTTTTTCTTTTCAATATGAAATTTAATTTTATCCTGCTCAAGACTAAATGGTGATCACTTCCAATTTCAAATCCTCTGTACACTCTGGTGTCATGCACCAGGGAGAAAACATCGCTATCAACAATAACATAGTCGATGAGACTTTTCTTATTCCTTGCCTGTTCTCTCCATGTGAATTTATGCACATTTTTATTTTGGAACATTGTGTTAGTAATAACCAGTCCATGTCATGAGCAAAAATCCAACAGGTATTTGCCATTATTATCAGCTTTGTACTTTTCTCCAAATTTTCCCAATATATTTTTGTATGTCTGATAATCATTTCCTATTCTGCTATTTAGATCCCCAACAAGGACCATAGGCACAAATATCTTAGTAGACCCCTTCTATGGTACCATAGGCACAAATAAGTGTGATTGTCCATTTCCCCATTCTGATATTTGCCCACATCACTCTATTCAAGACCGTCTTCCATTCAAGAAGGTTAGTCTCGTATTTTGTGTTGAATACTATTGCTACTCCTTTTCCTTGTCTGTCATTGCCTGAATATAACATTTTGTATTTATGCTCAGAAAGATTTCACCAGTTTTTACCTTTTTTGTTTCAGTCACTCCTATTATGTCGATCTGGTACTTATCCAATTCCTCAGCTAGCTCCATTTCGTTGTCATTCAGGCTTCGTATGTTGATAGTACCGATCTTGAACTCTGGTGATGCTGACTTGGGGTGGGTTTTAGGATTTGTTCCAGTAGCTACTTTTTTTTCTGTTTGCCCCGATTCCCTAGCGAAAACAATGGGGGCCTTGTTTAACTGGGCGGCACACCAGCTGGCATGAAATTCTGTCATGTTGTACCATGATTTTATGCTTTGGTTAAGCCAGTAAGAATACAATTTGGTCGGGTAAATGCCAAATTGCCAGCCCATCCTTGTTCATTCAGTATCCAGGTAGATACCTTACAGGGTGAACCACGAGAAGGTGAGGATTGGACATTAGGTCAGAAGCACTGGTCAGTTCTCCACATTCCTTTAAAGGCTATGCGGAGGTCTCCTCTCAGTTATGTTGCAAATTTAAAACTGGGCATCCTCAGGATGCCCAGTTTTAAATTTGGCCACCCAAAGTTTTATGTTTCTGCCTATTTAGTTACCATTCAGGAATGTGTGAACAGAGCTACTTTAACAAAATGGAAAAGACAAGTTTAGCAAAACAAGTTATTTTTTGCCAGGATATCAGGAAAAAAATCAGCAGAAGACAGATCTAGATGGATTGATGCAGTAAAAAATACCTTAAAAAACCAAAATATAAGATCTAATGATGTTTGGAGTCCTTACAGAACGGAATCACTTTGTAGGAAAATTGTTGATTGAAATTTGGTAAGAATGTAAACTTTTCAGGTAGGACTAGCATATCTTGTATATTCCCTGAAGGTACAGAATGATGATGAGAGTAAAAAGTGTAAATTATGCTCCAATTTATGTGAAGTTTTTCAAGAATGTAATAGTTTCTTAAATCAAACTCTACCTGCATGTGCATTATAAGTGAAGACAAATATGTAATTTTACTTACATTTGAACAATCTGTGTTATCTAGTTCTTTCTTCTGAAACTTTATTTTTAAACATTCTTCAATATGTGTTGCTTCAAAACACTTTTGTTTTATCTAGAATATTATATAAAATGAATTACTATTTCTCAAAGGAAAATATTTTCTGATAAGTCTATTCAAATTAGAAAATAATAAAAAAGAATGTGGGACTTGATGAGTTGTGTTATTGTAGATGTTAAAAATATTGATTATAAGAACTTATTTGTTAGATAAAAATAAAATAAAACAAAACCATATAATCATTCAAAAAAGCTTATTTAAAAGCAAATGTTTAATGATTAAATAATGTACAGTAATAAAGACATTTAAAATAATGTTAATATTTAAACTTACAACCAGTTTAGTTTTGCTCATCCATAACAAACTGGTAACTTCATCAGTGCTTAATTAATAAAATATATATAAAAATAGATCAAAGTTGTCTAACCACTGAAAATCATTAAAAGAAAAACATGTCAATTCATGTCAACAAATGAATGTAAAGTCACATGCCACACATTAGCTGTCTGCCTTTAATAAATGAAGATAACTGTTCGCAAAGTTAAAAGATATGAGTGATTTTCATGTCACTTTATATAAATTCTTTGTTTTTATTCAATGATCTGCATGAATGGATGACTGCACTTGATTCCTTAAGTCTGGATTAAAAATATTTCTTCTAAATATGACGTTGTCAAAGATTCTCAATTAACTGCATGGTAAGTACACTTAAGTGCCATTGAATTAGGAATAAGAGATGCTATGCAAATTCTGTACTCCAACTCCCACATTTGCACACACAAGTGGCTGAAACTGTGGTTATACTTAGCTGTCAATGCTGGCTTCCCCAAGTATTCGTTGTGAGGAGAGTAATGGGAAAGACATGGGATTTAGATGCATTTGACAGATGGCAGATCTTAGGTGCCCAACGGATGGGTCATTCAATCTCCAAAATTGTCGATGAACTTGGATTTTCTCATATGAGAGTTTCAAGAGTGTTGCAGGAATATGAAAATTCTGGCAAAAAAACAAGAACCCAGACAAACTGCAAAGAGCACCAGCCTTGATCGATCATGGCTTCGCCATCTGACTTGCATTGTACGGACCAATAGGGGCCAGACATTACCTCAGATCACCTCCCATCTAAACAAGGGTTCCAGCCAGAAAGTCAGTGCAAGGACTGTGCAACACTCACTTCACTGTCTTGGCTTCAGGAGTCACTGCCTATGAGAGTCCACTCCTAACGGCATGACACTGGGCTGAATGCCTTGCCTGGACTAAAGAACATCAAAACCAGATGATTGAAAATTGGAGATGTGTAGCCTGAAGTGATGAATCACGATTTAAACTTCATAGTGATGATGGAAGACTGAGGATATGGCCAACCTCACGAAGCCATGGATCCTGCATGTCAGGTTGGAATTGTACAAGCTGGTGGTGGCTCAGTGATGGCCTGGAGTGTCTTTAGTTTGGGACCTCTTTGACTTCTTTGGGACCTTTGGTATGTGTATCAATGACTCTCAATGCATCACAGTATTTGGAACTCATGGCTGACAATTTACACCTATTTATGCCCATCATGCACCCTAATGGAGATGGCATCTACCAGAAAGACAACTGTTCATCTAACAGGTTAAGGCAGCTATTTCTTGGTTCCAGGAGCATTTTGTTGATTTTGAAATAATGAAGTGGCCTAGAAGCCTTGATTTAAATCCCATCGAAAATCTTTGGGATAGGATACCATCGAGCAGGGTGTTCAGACCCATGTTCCATCACTACCAAAATAGAGTGAATTGTGGACAGCTCTGGAGGATGCATTATCAGGGCCGGAGTGTGTGTGTGTGTGTGTAGGAGGGGGGGGGGGGGGTCCCAACACATTACTAGGTAGCTATCTCTAATTCAAGCCCTTCAGTGTATTAGAAGTATGGTTAGTCAGAGCAGATCTTTCCTTTCTTTTATGCTCAGCATCTCCAAAATGTTCCTTCTTTCTTACATTAGATCCACAGCTTGTCCATCCCAAGTAAGTAAAACCACATGAGCATGGAATTCTATATACTCCTGAGCTTTTATAGAAGGGAGTGCTGTCCTTATGACACTGCAGATGGCTTGAATCAACTTAAAAGTTTCAAAGAATGAAGACCATCTCAAGACTGAACTTCAGACTCTCTCAAATTTATTTGTGCTTAATGGCTATTCCAATAAAACTACGCACAAGATTTTATTTTCTAAAATCACACTTCTCACCATAACCAGAATGTTCATATTGGACATTGTGGTTATAGTTTTCTTGTTCTTAACAGAACTAGAAAACTAGAAATGTGGAGACAATTATAGAGACTTGGTTGCCATTCCATCTATCAATTAAAACTGCTTCTCTTTTCAAGAATCAAGACATCTCCCTCAGTTAATTATAAGTGTTCCAATTCAAGTATATTGCAACAAGTTTAAAGACATGAAGATTAATATGAGATGCTTTTTATATTTTTTACATTTTGTGTGAAAGGTAGCTCAGTGCCATACTAACACACTAAGAGCAATAAGGAAATGCCTATGAATAGTAAGTTTGAGGGCAGCAAAAACCAAAACCCTCAAAAATTAATAATTGGATACATGTTTTTAAAATTTGAAATATTTAAGTTAGTTTAATAAAATAATCATAATAAAATAAAATCCAAAAATAAATCTCTAATTAAATTGAATAACAACTGCAACAAACTTGACATGAAAATCAGCAATAAAAAGACCAAAACTATGAAAATACGAGAGTGGTCTGAAAATAACAATGAAAAAACAAATTTATAATTTCAAAATTATTTTACTTTTTTAACATAATCTTCCTTAAGCTAATACATTTATTCCAGTGATGCTTCAGTGCCATTATCTCATTCCTGTAGTCTCAGTAAGATCTGCAAAATACTCCTCTACAGCTGCAATCACCTCTTGATTCAAAGAAAAATACTGACCAGCGAAGAAGAGTTTTAGTTTTGAGAAAAGACAGAAGTCAGAGGTCAAGGAGCCAAATCTGGGGAATAGGGTGGATGTTCCAACAATTCATAGTGCAGATCCCTTAATTTTCCCATTGCCAAAACACCTTTATGGGCAGGTGCATTGTCCTGATGAAAGATGATTTTTTTCTTCTGCAAACCAGGTATTTTCTCACGATTTTTTCATCTAGTCTGGTTAAAAGATCAAAATAACATTCTCCGGTTATTATTCTACCCTTTTCAAGATAATTAATAAACAAAATGCCTTTAGCATCACAAAACACTGATGCCATGACCTTTCCTGTTGATGGAACCAACTTTGTCTTCTCTGGCACTGAACTTGGCTTCTGTCCACTGTTTTGACTGCTGTTTGAATTCTGGCATATAATGGTGTATGCAAGTCTCATCCATAGTAATAAATTGATGCACAAAACCAGTTTTATTCTTGTTAAAACACCCCAAGCACTGTTCAGAGATTTTCATGCGAGTGCGTTTTGGATCTGCTGTGAGCAAGCGTGACACCCATCTTGCGCAAAGCTTTTCATATGCAATTCTTCATGCAAAATATATCCTACATATTCTTTTGAAATGTCTACAGTCTCAGCAATTTGACTCGCCAGTCATCCAATACCATATCGTGCACTTGATCAATAATTTCTTGTGTTGTTACACTTTTTGGATGTCATTCACACGGATCATCTTCAAGGCAGCCCATTTCTTAATTGTCGAAAATGAAGGAGAAGAGTGCCCATAAACTTTTATGAACTTTGAATGAATTTCTTTTGGCATTAAATCTTCTTTTACAAAGAATTTTATAACTACACGATACGCAATTTTATCCATTTCAAGGGATACAGACAACACTTTTGCCTCAGACAGCTGTATAAAACAAACTACTTGATAGAATGAATTGCAATTTCACATGGATGCTTATGACAGATGTATACCAACTTAAAAAAAAAAAAATCTTGCCGATAATGTTGCCATCTATAGTCGAGGCCGAGAACTTTTCAGACCACCCTCATAGACAGGAATATTGACAATTTAAGCTGTATTCGCAATGGAGAATCTATAATACCAGAAAAATATTTCATCTATTTAAGGATAGTTTTTAATGAAGATGGCAAATTAAATTGGGAAATAGATAACAGAATAAGCAAAGCTGGTATGGTGGGATGAAATCTGAATAATGTATGGAATAAGATTAGAAGGAGTGAACAGATGGTATCAATGGCAAATCATATTAAAATAAATATATTAGGAAGGAACTTGACATTGTTAACATTCAAGAATGTGCGAGCAAGGTTAATCTAAAGTAGTGTGGTAATTTAAACAGAATGGGAGAGAAATTAGCAAAATATTTGTTTGATGCTAAGATGGCAGGAAAGAGACCCAAACGAAGACCAAGATCTAGGTGGATTGATTCAGTCAGAAATGCCTTAGAAGAATGAAATGTTACATATGACAATATTAGAGTAGTCACAAGTAACAGACAAATTTGGAAGAAAATTGTGGATAGGAGATTAATAATAACGTAAACTTAATCATGTAGTACTGTCATAATAACCCAAACACTCCTTGAGGATACATATCAGGAAATTGAAGATGACCACAGAATTTGAATCCAGATGTTTTAACCAAGAAGCAAATACCATGATGCTTGTGCAATGTATTTCTTGAACCTTTATTCAAGTAAAATACACATTACTTTTATTAATTATTAATAAATTATATTTAATTTTGATCATCCAAACAGCCATATGGATAAAATATATAAAAATTCTAAGTTTCGTATTTATGTTATTTCAATATTAACCAAAGCTTATTTTGACTTTGACAGACACTTTGCATCTATATAATTACTGACATGTAAACATGTCAAAGCTGGTTAAGTATATTGTATAGTGTGACACTAATAAATGAAAGCAGCCAAGAATCAGTGTAAATTATAGAATGTGTAAGATTGATGTTAGTGCTTACAGTTGTTGACAGAGCAGCAGAATAATACCAAAACTAATTTATTTAATGTGTAGGATTTTAGACACATAGTACAAGAAAATAATGAAGAGAAGCATGAATAATAATATTTCAGTGAAGTCATTTATCTCTAGTCAAAGGCATATCAACAGTAATATCAGCAAGCATGGGATTGAAAACTACGTATGTGAGTGATACAACCTGTATAATACGGTGCAATGCTGACCAGCAATGAGAGATGAAAAATAAAAACTAGGGAGATGATAGTAGATAGATAGACAGAGAGAGAGAGAAAAGTGGCAGGAAATTCAAAATTATGGCATAATATGGCATAATCCAAAGACTTCCCAATCAGCTTGTGATAAATCCTGCTGCTACTTATTTGCCAGCTCATGAATGGAGGGAGACTAAGTACAATGGTATCCAGAGGGAACTTGTTGAGAATATAGTGTGGGGACAGGATTGGATCCCCTGTTTGAACAGTATATTTGAGAGTTTATCACCTCTCTCTTTTTCTCTCTCTCTGCATGCCTCACTTCCTTATTATCTCTTCTTCCCACATATATAATAAATTACAACTCAATAAAAGTTTTCTTTACTGCTGAGTATCAAAAATTTCCAACAAAAAACAATTTAAAAAAAAACGAACAAAAAAATTCAACAAATAAAAAACACAACTACAAATATCAATTCTTACTAAAATTCTACAGTCATCTTAAACCAGAATTATTATTGTAGCAGAACTTAGCTGGCAGCCTCAAAATGACTGGCACCTCAAATGCCCAAACCACACATTACACAGCTCTTTCCAACAACACAAAATACTTCAATAACAACCTATGTCAGAAATTGCAAAACCATGAATCCCACCCACTCTTTGATCTGTTTGGGCTCAAAATTCTTTACCAAACTATCCTGGCACATTTTTGCTATCTTTATTGCTCTCCAAACTCTGACCACTTCAATTACATCTCTAAAGCTTGATTTTCTACAGTTAAAATACCCTAATAGCGAGGCTATCTTTCTTAAGACCTTCAATAATCCACAACTCAAATTGGTTTCAATTCTCCCATTCCACTAATCAAGCAGGCAGGAATATCAAGGTATTTAGCATTAGCCATAACTTAACACAAACACTCAAAATTTCTATTAGAGAATACTAGACAACCATCCTTTACACAGTTTCCATCCGTGGAAACTGTATAAAGAGGGTGTGAGCAGAAGAGAGTAAAGAAAAGGTTCTTTACATAGAGAGTGGTTGGTGAGTGGAATGCATTGCCTGAGTAGTTATGAATGTGGACATATTGAATCAGATTAAGGCACAGTAGGATGAGCTTATGGATGATGTGTGTGTGTGTGTGTGTGTGTGTGTGTGTGTGTGTGTGTGTGTGTGTGTGTGTGTGTGTGTGTGTGTGTGTGTATTATTGTTCATATTTACTCGGCAGATGATCATCATCATCATCAAATTCCTGCCATGTACCCTCAAGGGGTGTACAGGATATGACAGTACTACATGAAAAAATTACATCATTACTAACTTCCTATCTACAATTTTCCTCCAAATCAGTCTGTTACTTGTCAAGACTCCAACATTATCAGATCTTATATTTCTATCGTCTAAGGCACTTTGTACCATATCAATCCACCTATATCTTGGTCTTCCTCTGGGTCGTTTCCTGCCAACCAGGCAGAGAACACTTGTTTTGCTAATCTTTCCTCTCCCATTCTATTTAAATGACCATACCATCTGAGATTAGCTCTGCTAACGCATTCCTGGATGCTGACAATGTCAAGTTCTTTCCTAATATCCTCATTTTTAATATGATATTGCCATTGATGCCATCTGTTCACGCCTCTAATCTTTCTCAGAACTCTCATATCTGCGGTCTCTAGTCTTTGGTCAAGTGTTTTACTTCTGACCCAGCTCTCAGATCCATAAGTTAAAATTGGTTTGAACACAGTCTTGTATACAGCTAATTTAGTGTTCCGACTAATTTCTTTCTTATTCCATATGAATTTATTCAATTGACTTCCCATGATACCAGCTTTGCTGATTCTGTTGTCTATTTCTATATTTAGTTTACCATCTTCAGTAAAAATTGTGCCTAAGTAGCTGAAATGTTTTACTTGTTCCACAGGTTCTCCATTCACAACACAGTTGACATTTTCAATGATTCTGCCTATTTTCATTGTCTTTGTCTTTTTATTGCTGACCTTCATACCATATCTATTACAACAGCTATTCAATTTAGTCAGAGAATCTTGCAGACTTGTAGCGGATTTATTTAGAAGTATAACATCATCCGCATAAAGTAAAGAGCTGACATTAACATCTCCAATTTTGATATCAGGTTTAATACCACATTCCTTCATAATGTGATCCATATAGATAATGAATAACAGAGGGGATAATGTACATCCTTGTCTCACACCAGATTTAACATTAAACCATCTTCCTGTACTTCCTTCAATTCTAACTGCTGACTCACAACTCAAATAAAGACTAAGTATTGCTTGATATAATGCCCCATTGACACCATATAACTGCAGCGTATTGAATAGCTTCTCTCTTGGCACCTTGTCATATGCCTTTTCCAAATCGACAAAACTTAAATACAGATCTTTGTTATATTCCCATGCTTTCTCGACTATTTGTCGTAAAGTGAAGATCTGATCCTGACAGCCTCTATTTGGCCTGAATCCAGCTTGTTCTTCACCAAGTTTTTCTTCCACAATTCTTCTCAACCGTTTCTCAAGTATACTTGCATAGATCTTGCCAGGAACACTCAGTAGGGAAATACCTCTGTAATTCTCACATTCAGTTTTATTTCCCTTTTTATATATGGGTACTATGAGAGCTCTACTCCAATCATCGGGAATTCGTCCCTCTGTCCAGGCTTTCTGAACTATGCAGTGCAGCCACTGTAAGACTCTTATACCACCATACTTCAGCATTTCTGGTCGAATATCATCTACTCCTGCTGCCTTTCCACATTTCAAGCCTTTGATGGCTTTTTCTACTTCAAGTATGGATATGTATTCCTGACTGCATGCCTGGTCAGTGTTTTTTTATCACTGTGCTGTCATCACTGCTTGTTTCATTTAGCAGTTTTTCAAAGTAATTACTCCATACTTCAAGGATATCTTTTTCTCCTGTTTTCATTTCACCTTTATCATCTCTAATTCCTTTTACAGCACTCTTTCCTCCATTCCTAAGCTTCTTCAACAACCTCCAGAATATTTTGCCACCTTCTTGATATTTATTTTCTATATTCTTGCCAAAGTCCTCCCATGACTTTTGTTTAGCTAGTTTTACACACTGTTTAGCTTTCTTACATTTGTCTCTGTATTCTGTAAGAGTAAAAGCTGACTTATTTGCCAGGAACTTTTGATATGCTTTCTTCTTTTCCTTCACTGCCTCTTTAACTTCCTGTGTCCACCAGGGAGTTCTGATTTTTTTATCTTTGCACACAACCTCACCACATGCCTCTCTGGCAGAATCAATCAATGTTTCTTCAGAGTTTGCCACTGAATCTCCAAGGTTTGATTCCTGTTCTCAAACTCTTTCATTTTCTTTTCAATAATATTTCTGTATTTTAGTCTACAGTTTACATCTGAGAGCTGCTCAACTTTTATTCGCTTTAAAACTTTCTTACATGTTATTTTTTTCAATATGAAATTCAATTTTATCCTGCTCAAGACTAAATAGTGATCACTTCCAATTTCAAATCCTCTGTACACTCTGGTGTCCTGCACCAGGGAGAAAACATCACTATCAACAATAACATAGTCAATGAGACTTTTCTTATTCCTAGCCTCTTCTCTCCATGTGAATTTGTGCACATTTTTATGTTGGAACATGGTGTTAGTAATAACCAGTCCATGTCCTGAGCAGAAATCCAACAGATATTTGCCATTATTATTAGCTTTGCTCTTTTCTCCAAATTTTCCCAAAATATTTTTGTATGTCTCACAATCATTTCCTACTCTACTATTTAGATCCCCAACAAGGACCAACTTTTCCTGTTTCATTGTGTCAGTTGCTTTTTCTAAAGCCTCAAAAAATTCCTCCACTTCTACCTTAGTAGAACCTTCTGTGGGACCATAGGCACAAATAAGTCTCATTGTCCAGTTCCCCATTCTCATATTTGCCCACATTACTCTACTTGAGACTGACTGCCATTCAAGAAGATTAGCCTCGTATTTTTGTTGAATACTATGGCTACTCCTTCTTTTCCTTGATTGTTATTGCCTGAATATAACATTTTGTATTTATTGCTCAGAAAGATCTCACCAGTTTTGGTCTTTTTTGTTTCAGTCACCCCTATTATGTCGATCTGGTACTTATCTAATTCCTCAGCTAGCTCCATTTCTTTGCCATTCAGGCTTCTTACGTTGATAGTACCGATCTTTAACTCTGGTGATGTTGAGTTGGGGTTTGTTTTCAGATTTGTTCCAGTAGCTGACTTTTCGCTGTTCGCCCTGGTTCCCTGGCGAAAACAACGGGGGCCTTGTTTAACCGGGCGACGCCCCAGCCGGCATGAAATTTTGTCATGTTGTACCATCATTTTTTATTTTGGTTTAACCAATAAGAATACAATTTGGTCGGCTAAATCCCAAATTGCCAGCCCATCCTTGTTCGTTCAGTATCAAAGTAGATACCCAACAGGGTGCACCACGAGAAGGTGAGGATTGGACATTAGGTCAGAAGCCCTGGTCGGTTCTCCGCATTCCTTTAAAGGCTATGTGGAGGTCTCCTCTCAGTTATACAGCTTTGATCGGCAGATGATGTTATAAAAAATTTGTTTGAATGACTATATACTGAGAATGAAAAAGAAAAGGTTTAATGTTAAGATATTACTAGTTTCGTTGAATAAATCAACTTCTTCAGGTATCACAGGCAAAGAATTATATAAAATAACAGAGACATGATAAAATTACATCAGCAGATCTAGTATAAAACACAATAGTACATTTTAAAACAGGAATGCATGCTGGAGTTCCAATTGAAGTTGACTACGTGTGTGAGATGTCACGAGTGCGCCAATACTGGACAGTGGCAATGTGTGCGTCAGAAAGATGGTAGCTAAGGCTGTTGTTAATATGGGATGAATCGAGCGATATTGCTCTAGATTCGATAATCTTTCTTTTGAGTTCATCATAACACACATGGATATTAGAAGTTTGCCACCAGTCTACGAGGTGTTGGTGGCCTTCATCCGAGTTGACAGAGAAGAGAACGTGGCAAGAGAGAGTATAGGAAGATGTTTCACTTTAGGTCTATTGTACGGTGTCAACAACCTCAATTCTTTTCTAGACCACCTCAAGAAGTTTCATGAGAAAATCAATTTTACCTATGAACTGGAATCCAACGACTGTCTCCCCTTTCTGGATATAAAACTTACGAGATGTGCTGAAAATATCAAAATCCCCATTTTTAGAAAACCCACACACACACAGACAGATACTTTCATGCTTCTTCCCATCACTACCCTCCGCAAAAATTTGGTATTATTTCAACCCTGGCACATCCAGCCAGATCTTTACTAACAGATGAAACAGAAATTGAAAATGAACTCCATTTACTAAAAAGGACTTTTGTCAACAATGGTTTCTCTCTTAAAAAGATTGATAAAATTTTTCTCTTTCCATCGCTCAACTATTGAAGATTCTTCTCCCCAAGAGCTTTTATATCGTTGCCATACATCAGCTCTCTCCCCAAAACTGGCAAATAATCTTAAGAAATTCAACATTAGAACTTGCTTTACTACGTTTCCAAAACTTCGCTCCATACTAAGTAGACCTAAAGTGAAACATCTTCCTATTCAGTATCCAGGAGTCTACAAGATTTTGAGTGAATGTGGCACCATAGTATGGCCAGACAACTAAATCCATCCTTTTACGTATGGAAGAACACTAAAGAGACCTCCTACAATAGGACCAGGGCGCAATCTCTCTAGCCACGTTCTCTTCTCTATCAACTTGGATGAAGACCGCCAACACCTCGTAGACTGGCCACAAACTTCTAATATCCATGTGTGTTATGTTGAACTCGAAAGAAAGACTATCGAATCTAGAGAAATATCCCTCGATTCATCCCATATTAACAACAGCCCTACAATCTTTCTGATGCACACATTGCCACTATCCAGTATTGGCGCACTCGTGACAGCTCACGCACGTAGTCAGCTTCAATTGGAACTCCAGCACGCATTCCTGTTTTAAAATATACTATTGTGTTTTATACTAGATCTGTTAATGTAATTTTATCATGTCTCTGTTATTTTATATATATAATTCTTTGCCTGTGATACCTGAAGAAGTTGATTTATTCAACGAAACTAGTAATATCTTAACATTAAACCTTTTTTTTTTCATTCTCGGTATATAGTCATTCAAACTAATTTTTATATATATATATATATATATATATATGGACTTCCAAACTCTGCCAGCTTTTTCTAAGTGCCATAAGGAAAAAAATCATCTTGAATTTTTCTTCATTTTTTCTTAATTCCATAAAAAATAAAACTTCTATACTCTCTCCCTTTAAGAGCCGATATTCCAGTTACTATATCCTTCCTGCATGATCTACTGTGCTTTTTGCTTTTTCCAACATAGAAGCATTTTTCTTGAAAACAGGAGTGTTTATTATTGATTTGTGTGTGTATATATATGTATATAAAACACACGCACATAATGCTTTTTTTTTTTTAATTTTAAAACAATAGGTGCTGGTACGCATCCACTGCTAGCAGGAAAAGTTGAATAAAATGATAACACATCTGTATAGGTGTTGGCAGTGTCCCATTGCATGCATGCCCCCCCCCCCATGCATTCTTCTAGGGAGAAGAATCTCCATAAAATAGGTATATAGTAGCCTTTCAGTCACAAAAGGCTACTATATACCTATAGTATAATTAGCACTGTTGGTAGTGAGCAA
This sequence comes from Typopeltis vanoorti, assembly GCF_054136105.1. Lineage (NCBI taxonomy): Eukaryota > Metazoa > Arthropoda > Arachnida > Uropygi > Thelyphonidae > Typopeltis > Typopeltis vanoorti. The sequence goes on from NC_143557.1 coordinate 109,475,206, forward strand.
ATACATTCAAAGGTTAATATATCCAGCTATAAGATTTGAAATAATGATAGCTGTTTTTAACAAATATTTTTAAGTCTTCTCATATTTATTATCTTAAAAAAAAAAAACATTATATGCAAACATAATATGCACAATGCTAGATTTTTTTTTTTTTTATAAAGCAGTCAATAAGTTATATTTTTCTTAGAGTATAATTAATTCCATTAAGAAAATACTTGATAATTATAAACACAGAAGTTAACATTTGCACAAATTTTATTAAATAAAGTAATACAGGACATCTCCATAATATATGCAGTGCAGGTGGACTATGCTTGCACTACACAAATCAACAAAACTTCCAGAATATCAACCTCTACAACTCCAAATTCTTCTGATCTCCAAACTATTCTTTCATGAGATTCTGATAATCTTGTAATTTCAATGCTAGTAAAACTCAATCCTGTTTAATTTCTCTTAAAAAAGAACTTTCTTCATCCAGTCTTACTTGTGACAATGTCCAAATCTTCGGACATGGGGGTTTCTATTCTTGGGTTAGCTTTTGACAAAAAACATATTATAAATAACCTCCTCAGTATCCAAGATGTTAGGTTTCCTCTTTTGCTCAATCAGTTACTTACTTCTGAATAGCTACTATTAACTATACAAATCACAAAACTATGCAACCATTGAATACTGTTTTCATATTTGGGAAGATAACCTAAGGATTTCCTAAGAATACTTGACACTGTATGGAGTTATTTATTTTTAGGGAAGGAGCAATTATGCTGAATAATCAAATATGTCTCATAGTAGTTTTATGTATATAGTAGGAATATGGATAATTTGTGGAATTCATGCTATTGCTCTAGATGAATTTAAGTCTCCTCACGAAAGATCAACAATGATAAGTATTATTATTATTTTTCAACAAAAGGGCCAGTTGTTTCTTCAGGGTTAGAATTATGAACATGGATAACAAATTATGGCATATCTCACATAAAGGAAGAGTAAACAAATTCTGAGTGCCCCTGAGTCTTTGACTGTTTATAAAACTGTAGTATATTATAAATATACTATGTGCATAACAGAAAACTTTCTAATTCAGTAAAATATAATTACCAAGAAGTAAAAACATTTGTTTTGGTAAGAATACAACAACAGAAACAAAAAAAAAAAAATCGAAACCTGTAATTTTGTAGGAATTGCAAAAATTTCGACATGTTTTAATAATTAAAACTATGTATAACATAATACAAAGAAAATGTAAGATGTGTGTGTGTGTGTGTGTGTGTGTGTGTGTACATAAACAAAATAAAAACTTACCACATTAGAACATGCATGAACTAACTGTGGATCCAGCTGATAATCCTGTGCAGATTCTCTCATGATATGTACTACTTCAGTTTCACAGTGGTTAGAGAGGCGATTTTTTCTATATTCTTGTTTCAAACAGGCTATAACCTATTAAAATATCAATGAAAAAGAAGTAAAATAAAATGCATTTCATCAACAAATTTCTAAACGATGCTTTTGTCATAACTGTTTTTTTCACTTTCATTCATTTACATAATTTGATAGTAACATGTTAATATCAATTTATGTGAATGAATAATTTTGGAGAAACAAGGAGTATCACAAAAAGCAGCATTAAGAAATGCAGTAACACTCATTGAGGCAAATACATTTCAGGACAAAATAAACAAATAACTGTCTAGTCATATTGCTGTTTGTCTTTTCAAGAGGATATTAGAAAGTGCGATGTAACTGCTGCTGAAAGCATAATTTTTCTTATTTAAATGTGGTAAATTGTGATAAACTGGTCTGATCATGTTTTTAATTAGTTATGTGTATACAGATATGTGCTTATTTTTGAGTTATCTATTGATATTAATAATACTGATATAAAGTTTGTGTGCACGTGTGAGGAATGGAGGTAGTGAGTCCTTTGAATTCAGCATGCAAAACTTTATTCAAACTGACTACACAAATATTAAGAATAAAACTGGATTTTAATAGTTGTAAGCTACTACAAGTTAATCAAATATCAATTATTTTTCAACAAAAGGGCCAGTATCAATTATTTTTCAACAAAATTATGAACATGGATAACAAATTATGGCATATCTCACATAAAGGAAGAGCAAACAAATTCTCAATGCCCCTGAGTCTTTGACTGTTTATAAACTGTAGTATATTATAAATTATACAGGGTGTTTCAAAAGGGGGGTATACAACTTTGAATGACAATGGAAGGTAATAGCGATAAATGAACAATTTTTATTATCATGCCAATGTAGCAGAACACTTGAAGTTTCAACATAGATAATTAAAGTTCGATATGACTGCCTCTAATAATTCTACAATGTCCCATCTATAATCAATTTTCTGCCACATGTGCCAGAGCATATCTGGCATAACTTCAGAAATGGTAGCAGTAATTCTGGAACGCAGCTCATCCAAACTGGCTGGTAGTGGTGATACAAACACTCGATCTTTCGCAAAACCTCACAAGAAAAAATCTAACAGTGTAAGATCAGGGGAACGTGGTGGCCATGCTACAGGTGTCCCTCTACTGATCCACCTGACTAGAAAATGGGTGTCAAGGTATGACACCTGTCAAGTAATGAGGAGGTGCTCCGTCTTGCTGGAAATGTAAGCAACATTTGCGGTCATCATCTAATTGTGGTATTAGGTACCCTTGCAGCATGTCCAGATACATTTGGAGTACTGGTGGCATGTGCCACCAGTACTCAAAAAAAAAAAAAAAAGAAGCGTAAGTACACTTTCTTCTTGCTTGTGGTGCAAAAAAAAAAAGTTAGCCTTTAGGGTGCCATGAACATGTTCTATGATGGCATGTGGATTTTTGCTTCCCTAAATTCTGCAGTTGTGTTAACTTGTCCACTTACATGAAAAGTGCACTTGTCACTGAAAACAATCACATCCAAAAAGTCCTTGCTTTGTTTTATCCTACTGATCATTTCGTTACAGAAATCCTGGCATATCTTCTTATTGTCTTTTTCTTCAAATTCTTCAAATGTTGTATGAGGGTAAATTTGTAGGACCATAAATGTAGATGATGTCATTAAACATGCCATATAGTCGCATGTGGAATTCCAATTTGACAAAACGCTTGTCTGGTTGACTTTCCAAGGCTTCTCTGGAAAATGTGTGAGACAACACGGGTGTCTCAGGAACATGATTTATTTGTTATGAGACATGATGTAATTGGCGTGAAAGTTCGTTTCTTTGATGTTTAGTGATCTGATTAAAGTTTTCAAAATTTCTGGTAGGATTAGACCTTTATTCTTATTTAGGTTTCCTGTTGAACGGGTGGCTATAGCAGCTTCCTTGAAGGTTCTGGAATGGCAGTTCTCTTCTATATAGGGCATATGACTCTTATTCCACTCAATCAGATGGTTGGTAGTGGTGAAGTGGGAAGAAAGGCCTGAAATATCTTGTCTGTTGTTTTTAATATCGCCTATGTGCTTCTTCTGTCTCGTTTCGAAGCTTCTAGAGCAGTGCTTCCCAAACTTCTGGATGTCAGCCCCCCCTTTTGAAAAATTAAAATATTTCACGCCCCCCCCCCCTCGAAAAACAATCATAATATAGACATCTTATTATAATATTTATATTCAATACAAAACATACACAGCGAATATTGCAAAAATCAAATGCAAACATTACATTTTTAGCATCTTACATACACATTTGACATGGCACATTATCTCATATTTTTATATAGATAGATATATTGTTATTGTACATTTGCAGTACAAGCACATGAAACGTAAAACGATTAGTAATAAAGAAAGAATTAAAAACCTCAAAGAAGTTTAATAACAATTTAATGTGATGGATGTGTTTCAGTACTGCTACACAAAAGGTCAATATCAAGTGAAATATTTGAAACTGCAATTCTTAGATTTCTGCTTTGAAATTAAACTTATATGAATAAGCAAATATTTACTAATATTCATTAAGCGCCGAAATACAGAGGAAGCAAAATTTGTGAACCCGCACCAAGAAACAATAAATAATAAAAATTAAATACGTTTCTTTTAAGATAAAAAAAAAAAATCTACTTAGTCTTAAAAGATTTTCAATTTGTTTTCATTATTTCATGGCCCCCCTCAACAAAACGTACGGCCCCCAAGGGGGCCGTGCCCCACAGTTTGGGAAGCGCTGTTCTAGAGGGCTGACCAACGTAACTAACACCACAGGAACAAGGTATATTATACACTCCAGAGTACTTGTAGAATGGATGAGGATCTTTCGGAGATCTTAAAAATTTCCAAATAGTATTGACTGGCCTGAATGCTACTCTAATATTGTATGGTTTTAGAAGGATAGCCAATTTTTTGGAAATCCTGCTGACAAATGGAATAGTTATAGTACTGATGTATTGGGTGTCATCACGTTGTCTTTGTGGTATATCCAAAAAGAGAACCTTGTTGCAGAGATATTCTTGTTGAATATAACTATTCCATTTGTCAGCAGCATTTCCAAAAAATTGGCTATCCTTCTAAAACCACACAATATTAGAGTAACATTCAGGCCAGTCAATACTATTCGAAAATTTTTAAGATCTCCAAAAGACTATCAATCCATTCTACAAGTACTCTGGAGTATATAATATACCTTGTTCCTGTGGTGTTAGTTACATTGGTCAGCCCTCTAAAAGCTTCAAAACGAGACAGAAGGAGCACATAGGCTATGTTAAAAACAACAGACAAGACATTTCAGGCCTTTCTTCCCACTTTGCCACCCGACCATCTGATTGAGTGGAATAAGAGTCATATGCCCTATATAGAAGAGAACTACCATTCCAGAACCTTCAAGGAAGCTTCTATAGTCACTCGTTCAACAGGAAACCTAAATAAGAATCAAAGTCTAATCCTACTGGAAATTTGGAAAACTTTAATCAGATCACTAAACATCAAAGAAATGAACTTTCACGCCAATTACATCATGTCTCGTAACAAATAAATCATGTTCCCGAGACACGCATATTGTCTCGCACAGTACTAATTTTGTATGAATTAGAACTGTCAGTTAAAACCTAGTCTGTTACCTTCATTTCGCTTACCAACTGTATCCCTGAAGATGCCGATAACAAAAAATCGGTGAAACTAGTAGGATTATAAATAAATATCTACTCACTTGACTAATATTCCTAAAATGTGATTTAGTTTCTAATACAAGTAGTCAAGAAAGAAAATCACACACAAAAAAAAAACTTTGATTTTTTGACTTGAATGCTTCTTTAACTCTCTCTTTCATTCTGCCAGCATGCTTCCTTTCCTCTTCCACTTGTTCTTTTGCTGTTCCTGCCACTGTATTTTGAAAAACTTTTCCCATTCCTTGTCTGCATTATCTGTAACTGATGGCCCTTGGAACTGATCTGACACTCAAATTCTTTACTTGGGTCTGTTTCAACATCCACAGCTTTCTATCTCTATTTTTCTTGCCGCATTTATTTTCCATATGCACCTTAAACATGGCTATATTACTATACCCCTTTCTTTATCAAGAATGAAATAATCTATTACTGATTTTTTTCTCACCATCCCAACCATATTTTGTAATTCTGTGGTTTTGTATTTTCTCTAACCAGCTGTTTCCAATTTTGGTATCATTCCTGATGCAAAAATTCTAATAAGCTTCATCCTTTCTCATTTCTTTGACTAAAACCAAATCGGCCAAAATATTTTTTTTACTCCTGTTCTTTCTTCTCCAAACTTGCACATTAAGATCACTTAAGATGATTACACCCTTGTTTTGAATAATACCCTTCAACTGTTCCTCATATAAATGTATTTTCCTTCATATCTAAATCTTGTTGTGTTGCATAATCCTAGATATGCAAAATTTGTTTTCCATTACTTTCAAATATAAGCCTCATTATATGTGAGCTTTCACACTTTATGAATATTATTTACTTCTTTACTGAAGATAAACCAACACCGTTTTTGACTGTTCATCTGCTTCTTTTCAAACAAAACAGAGTCCATTCTTAAATTCTTCTTTTTTGTTTTTTCAATTTTGTCTTGATCAAACCCAAAACAACTAATTTCCTCTCCATTATAACATCCACTAACTTCTCCTCTTTACTTGTGTTAATACGTTTGATGTTCCTATTCTCAGTTTCCTTTCCAGTTCAGGTTACGTGCCATTTACATCCTTCCAGTATTGTTGCTTCTTTTTAACATAAATTAATTACCGTCTTATTGGAACTGTTACAGGTTTAACTGATTAACTGGAAAATTAAGCCAATTATTCTTGCAATTTTTCTATCTTGGCTTAATGTTAATATTGAAGGGACCAAATAGGTTAAAAAAAAGTGTGTGTGTGTGTGTGTGTGTAAGGGGGGGGAGGGCATTACTGCTTATCAGAGAAGATTTAGATTACCAGATTGCTAATGGACTGAATTTGGAGAACAGGAATAGCACAGTATATAATGCTATATGCTTATTACATATACATACAGTTAAGGATGAGAGTATGCTACCATAGTGGAGGAAGTAGTAATAATATTATAGAACAGTTACTTAAGAAGACATGGAAGTTAGGTATTATTAATTAATTTTAATACGGGGAAATACTGACTGGGATAATGAAAGAGCTGATAATACAACTAAGAATAATTTCATGATAGATATCCAAAATATGAAAACCTACTACAGGGAATAAAATCTTGAATTTGATAACAGCGGAAGAATTAATGATGAACTGCATTAATTATTAATTGCATTCATTAACTGCACCCATATAAGGTACTCAAGTACTATAGGTTGGCCAGCCAACCTCTCGTATATGGGCCCAACATAAAAAAAAAATAATAATAAAAATAAAATATTACTTAGAATCCCCTGTGACAGTGATCATTTGACTTTGGGAGAGGAATTAAGACTGGGAATAATGATTAGAAAGCATCAAGAGTGGAATTTCAGAAATGCTGACTTTGATAGCATGTTAAGAGAACTGAAAAGTATTAACTGGGAGATATTATTTAATGGAAAAATAACCACTAATGCAAAATAATACTACTGAGAGATATTTTGCATCATCCAATGTTCAATTTTACCGAGAGGAGCAACTTTTGTAATAAACCTAGAGTCAGTTGGATGAATAATCAAGTTTCAAAGGATATGCATTTCTTAGAATATACTGCTTCAAGAACTTGAAAAGCTATGAAAAGAGTATTATTAGTATGATATAGCAGTTATTAAGTATGTTAGATATAAACAGTGCTTTTTTTTTTTTTTTGGATAGTATGCAATGGTACAGTGTACTGGCACCTTCATTTACAGTGATTTGTGACATGCATATGTCACAAATTTAGAAATTTGTGATATTCAGACATGTTTTTAGATAAATATAAAGAGCCAATAGGCTTCACTTTGGCGATGTAACATTATTTAAATTAAGGGGATATTAAATCCCACATTGTTTCAAAACCGAATAAGAAACTCAAAGATCAGAATCAAAGAGTTTCATGTCGAATATAGTAAACTATAAAAGTATTGGCGAATTCGGCATAAAACTCTTTGATTCCGATCTTTGAGTTTCTTATTCGGTTTTGAACCAATGTGGGATTTAATATCCCCTTAATTTAAATAATGTTTTTACATGTCTACCTAGTATGGAAATAAGCTTGGTTATTTAATGAAATTCACATTTTCCACTATGTCTGTTGTTAAGATATTTGCTATATAAAATTTTCATTAAAAAATTATTGCATACATTTTACTTAATTTTTATATACTTGTACAATACATTTATGCTTGAAAAACTGTGTGTTATCTACTTAATATTTTAATTACTGAAATTTAAAAACTACAATTCTTCGAAAAGAATAATATAAATCTATGAGAATCAAAATTTGTCCTGAAATAAAAATATTTCAAGTTTCTTAATCAAGTGACTAGCAAATTTACACTCCATACTGATAATATCTAAATCTTTGTTATTATTTTCTAATAGTTAAAAAGTAAGCAGCACTGCTCCCAATATAATCTAGCATATTTATTTAAGTAGAACCTAAGTAGATGTGATAAAACAAATTTTTATCATCATTATCAAATTCCTGCCATATACCCTCAAGTGGTGTACAGGATATGCTAATACTACATGAAAAATTAACATTACTAACTTCCTATTTACAATTTTCCTCCAGATCAGTCTGTTACTTGTCAAGACTCCAACATTATCCGATCTTATATTTCTATCATCTAAGGCACTTTGTACCGTATCAACCCCCACCTATATCTTGGTCTTCCTCTGGGTCGTTTTCCTGCCAACCTGGCAGAGAACACTTGTTTTGCTAATCTTTCCTCTCCCATTCTGCTTAAGTGACTGTACCACCTTAGATTAGCTCTGCTAACGCATTCTTGGATGCTGACAATGCCAAGTTCTTTCCTAATATCCTCATTTTTAATATGATATTGCCATTGATGCCATCTGTTCACACCTCTAATCTTTCTCAGGATTCTCATATCTGCGGTCTGTAGTCTTTGGTCAAGTGTTTTACAGTAAACCCTTGCCGAGCACGGATTTGCAGAACGCGATTTTGCACATATGCGTTATCTTAATTGTTTCCATTTAATTCATCCAACGCTACAATTTCATTCATATGTGGTACGCTGCAGAGCATCGGCCGGCAACCCTGCTTGGTGCTGCCCGCTAGCCAAGTGACCCAGGCCAAGTTGCGATCATTTCACTCGCGTTAGCAGAACTATAATCACGTATTTATCAGTGTTTATCCTCTTCTCCTTTTGCATTTGTATTTCTTTTAATTTCAAAAATTCAATATGACATCTAAGAGGAAGAATGAAGATGATAAAGCAGCAAAAAGATGCAAAGTTTTGACATTATCTCAGAAAATTGAAATTTTAGATAAGTTGAAAAATGGTACACGTGTTTCATCGCTTAGAAAGATAACTAGCTATAAATGAATCAAGCATAAGAACAATACGAGAGAATGAAGAAAAGATTTGGTCTAGTGTCAAAGCTTCAGGTGACACTTCGGCAAAGGTTACTCAAGTTTCAAGAAGAATTCCGCAATTGGAAAAGATGGAAAAAATATCAATAGCTTGGAATGACAATCAATTAAAGGAAAAAGGTTCAGTTGTGGATAGTATTGCTATTCGAAACAAAGCTTTAGATTTGTTTTCTTTTGTTTTAAATAAGATGGCCAATCATCAGAGAAAATTGACTTTCAAGCAATCAAAGGTTGGCTTGAAAACTTTAAGCGTCATTTTAATTTGCACAATGTAAAGCTTCAGGGAGAAGCTGGCTCTGCAGATAAAGAAGCAGCAGAGAAATTCAAACCCCAATTTTTGAAATTCATTGAAGGGAGGGGTTACGTTCGGCAACAAGTTTTCAATGCGGATGAGACAGGCCTATTTTATAAGCGAATCGGACAACGAACCTACATTACAAAGACACAAAAGGTTGCCCCAGGTTTTAAAGCTTTTAAGGATAGACTCACTTTGCTTTTTTGTGGAAATGCATCAGGCGACTTCAAGTGCAAGCCTCTGCTCATTTATCGATCTAAAACACCTCATGCATTGCAGGGAAAAAAATTTTGAGCAATTGCCCATTGTGTGGAAGTGGAATAGAAAAGCTTAGGTAACAAAAGCACTCTTTAATAACTGGTTTGAAAATTCATTCGTTAAAGAAGTCAAACATTACGTAGAACGGCAAAACCTGTGCTTTATAGTTCTCCTAATGCTCGATAATGCTCCAGGACACATGCTGAAGCCATCGCAACATTACATCCAATTGTAGAGGTTTAATTCCTCGCACCTAACACCACTTCCTTAATCCAACCAATGGATCAAAGGATCATAAAAAATTCAAAGCCTATTATGTCAGGCCTATTTACACCTCTGCAAATAAAGCACTAGACGAAGGAAAGCACGACACATTAATGGCATTTTGGAAGCGATTCAACATAAGCCACTGCATAGAAATGATTAAACTCGGATGGGAACAAGTGAATTCATCAACATTGAATGCTTGCTGGCATCAGCTCTGGCCAGAAGTTATCAACAATTTTAAAGAATTTCCATCGATTGAAAATGAAGCCAAAGAAATCTTTCAAATTGCAAAAGCAATTGGCGGCGAAGGATTTTCAGATATGGAAGAAGGAGAAGTCAAAGAATTAATCGAGAAATGAAGAATGAAGAATTGGATGATCTTGTAACACCAGCCGACAGTGAAAGCAGCAATAGTGAAGAAGAAGATAAAGTGCCTTTAACTTGCAAGAAGTTAAATGAATTGTTAAAAAAAGGCACAGGAACTATCTGATTTTACAATGGAGATTGACCCAAATGAAGAAAGAAAAGGACACTTTATGAAAGGCATTGAAAAACTCTGCACTCACTCCTTACCGCGAAACTTTTAAAGAGTTGCATCAGTCATTGTCCAAACAAAAATCACTAGCTTTTTAAAAAAATAACTGTATCATGTACCTACTTATTAAGCAGTAATAAAAATCCTTTCAATTAACATTATTTTCATTTTTCCCTTTTAATTACAACAATATTTAGCTTAGTTTAAATTATACATACATACTTTCTTAATTTGAACTATACCTAACACATTTTTTTCCACACAACGCAATTTTGCCGTGCGCGCAATGTATTAATGACGTAACCCCCGTGTTCGGCAAGGGTTTACTGTACTTCTAACCCAGCTCTCAGATCCATAAGTTAAAACTGGTTTGAACACGGTCTTGTATACAGCTAATTTAGTGTTCCGACTAATTTCTCTCTTATTCCATATGAATTTATTCAATGACTTCCTACCATACCAGCTTTGTTGATTCTGTTGTCTATTTCCATATTTAATTTACCATCTTCACTAAAAATCGTAGCAAAGTAGCTGAAATGTTTCACTTGTTCCACAGGTTGTCCGTTCACAATGCAGTTGACATTTTCAATGATTCTGCCTATTTTCATTGTCTTTGTCTTATTATTGCTGACCTTCATATCATATCTATTAACAACAGTTATTTAATTAAGTCAGGGAACCTTTGAGACTTGGAGCACATTTATTTAGAAGTATAACATCGTCTGCATAAAGCAAAGAGCTGACATTAACATCCTCAATTTTGATATCGTGTTTAATAGCACTTTCCTTCATAATGTGATCCATATAAATAATGTAAATCTTATTATTGCTGACCTTCATATCATATCTATTAACAACAGTTATTTAATTAAGTCAGGGAACCTTTGAGACTTCTAGCACATTTATTTAGAAGTATAACATCGTCTGCATAAAGCAAAGAGCTGACATTAACATCCTCAATTTTGATATCGTGTTTAATAGCACTTTCCTTCATAATGTGATCCATATAAATAATGTAAATCCTTGTCTCACACCAGATTTAACATTAAGCCATCTTCCTGTACTTCCTTCAATTCTAACTGCTGACTTACAACTCAAATAAAAACTAAGTATTGCTTGATATAATGCCCTATTGACACCATTTAACTGTAGCGTATTGAATAGCTTCTCTCTTGGCACCTTGTCATATGCCTTTCCCAGATCGACAAAACTTAAATACAGATCTTTGTTATATTCCCATGAATTCTCAACTATTTGTTGTAAAGTGAAGATCTGATCCTGACAGCCTCTATTTGGCTTGAATCCAGCTTGTTCTTCACCAACCTTTTCTTCCACAATTCATTGCAACCATTTCTCAAGTATACTTGCATAAATCTTACCAGGAACACTCAGTAGGGAAATACTTCTGTAATTCTCACATTCAGTTTTATTTCCTTTTTTTATATATGGGTACTATGAGAGCTCTACTCCAATCATCAGGAATTCGTCCTTCTGTCCAGGCTTTCTGAACAATGCAGTCCAGCCACTGCAAGACTTTTATACCATCATACTTCAGCATTTCTGATCAAATATCATCTACTCCTGTTGCCTTTCCACATTTCAAGCCTTTGATGGCTTTTTCTACTTCAAGTATGTAAATGTATTCCAGACTGAATGCCTATTGAGTGTTTTTTACCACTGTATTGTCACCACTGCTTGTTTCATTTAGCAATTTTTCTAAGTAATTACTCCATACCTCAAGGATATCTTTTTCTTCCGTTTTCATGTCACCTTTATCATTTCTAACTCCTTTTACAGCATTCTTTCCTCCACTTCTAAGCTTCTTCAACAACCAGAATATTTTGTCACCTTGATATTTATTTTCTATGTTCTTGCTAAAGTCCTCCCATGACGTTTGTTTAGCTAGTTTTACACACTGCTTAGCTTTCTTAAATTTGTCTCTGTATTCTCTAAGAGCACAAGCTGACTTATTTGACAGGAACTTTTGATATGCTTTCTTCTTTTCCTTCACTGCCTCTTTAACTTCTTGTGTCCACCAAGAAGTTAAAGATTTTTCTATCCTTGCAGACAACCTCACCACATGACTCTCTGGCTGAATCAATCAGGGTTTCCTTCAAGGCTTGCCACTGAATTTCCAAGGTTTGGTTCCTGTTCTCAAACTCTTGCATTTTTTCTTCAATAATCTTTGTGTATTTTAGTCTACAGTAGATAATTGAGAGCTTCTCAACTTTTATTCGTTTTAAAACTTTCTTACATGTAATTCTTTTCAATATGAAATTCAATTTTATCCTGCTCAAGGCTAAATAGTGATCACTTCCAATTTCAAATCCTCTGTACACTCTGGTGTCCTGCACCAGGGAGAAAACATCACTATCAACAATAACATAGTCAATGAGACTTATCTTATTACTTGCCTCTTCTCTCCATGTGAATTTGTGCACATTTTTGTGTTGGAACATGGTGTTAGTAATAACCAGTCCATGTCATGAGCAGAAATCCAACAGGTATTTGCCATTATTATTAGCTTTGCTCTTTTCTCTAAATTTTCCCCAAATATTTTTGAATGCCTGACAATAATTTCCTACTCTGCTATTTAGATCCCCAACAAGGACCAACTTTTCCTTTTTCACTGTGTCAGTGGCTTTCTCTAAAGCCTCAAAAAATTCTTCCACTTCTACCTTAGTAGAACCTTCCGTGGGACCATAGGCACAAATAAGTCTCATTGTCCAGTTCAACATCACTCTACTTGAGATTGCCTGCCATTCAAGATTTGCCTTGTATTTAGTGTTGAATACTATGGTTACTCCTTCTTTTCCTTGATTGTCATTGCCTGAACATAACATTTTGTATTTATTGCTCAGAAAGATCTCACCAGTTTTTGTCTTTTTTGTTTCAGTCACCCCTACTATGTCGATCTGGTACTTATCTAATTCCTACGCTAGCTCCATTTCTTTGCCATTTAGACTTCTTATGTTGATAGTACCGATCTTTAATTCTGGTGATGTTGAGTTGGGGTGTGTTTTAGGATTTCTTCCAGTAGCTGACTTTTCGCTGTTTGTCCATTCCCTGGCGAAAACAACGGGGGCCTTGTTTAACCAGGCGACATCCCAGCCGGCATGAAATTCTATCATGTTGTACCATCATTTAATATCGAGTTTAAGCCAATAAGAATACAATTTGGTCGGCTAAATCCCAAATTTCCAGGCCATCCTCATTCGTTCAGTATCCAGGTAGATACCCAACAGGGTGCACCATGAGAGGGTGAGGAATGGACATTAGGTCAGAAGCCCTGGTCGGTTCTCTACATTCCTTTAAAGGCTATGTGAAGGTCTCCTCTCAGTTATACAGCTTTGACCCATTCTCTAATAAGAATAAAGAAAAAGAATTTTATCGCAATATAATTTATCACAATTATAATTAAAAGTTTAGAATACTGTACAATTTGTAACATTATTTTCTTAAATCAACAGAAAGCTTTGGTAAAAACATTTTCAACAAATACTCAGTGTTACCTTTCCTTCAAATTCCTCATCTTGTTTAGCTTCTGCTAAAATAGGACTACAGAATTTTGGGATGTCTCTACTACAGGCTTGTTTTAATCTAGGATTCAGCCGATAATCAGAATTCTGCTCTACCATGCGTTTTATGACTAATTTGCGACATCTTGTATCCATATAATGATCATCTCTCTTCTCCTTCAAACATTCTAACACCTAAGAAAGTTTGAAATAAAAAACATTTTCTTAACCTCAGAATGGTATCTACTGAATTTATCAGTCTTCTTACACACACACACACAAGTGAAATTTTCCATTTTTGAGATGTTTTCCTCAGTGTGTGGACTTCATAAGTGCTTCATAGTGTAAACAAAACCAGAAGAAAATAAATAATTGATTTATTGAGCTAATATTTTGCTAGGTTTCTAACTAGCATCTTACAACTGTGGTAAACACACAGCATGAAATTATATTTTAGAAAAACTATCTAAACTGTAAACGAAAGGAAAATGACTTATCAAGGTACTCTCTAAGGAACAAGATATACAAGGTGGTATCAAAAAGTTTCGAAACTAGGTTTGTAACATGCCAACAGATGGCAGCACAGGGCTGCACGCACAGTCACAGGGAGCACCTACCTTTAAGTCAGTGTGCCAAAAGACATCGTTCTGTGTACATCGGAAGCTGTGCAACTGATGCTATTCTGACCACCTGAGTTACCACATCTGCGATTTCATCATGGACAGCAAGTTGGAACAAAAATCAAACGTGAAATTCTGCATGAAACTGGGCAAATCTGCCACAGAGACGTTTGACATGATTCGGCAAGTTTACGCTGCCTGCAATGAGTCATTTGAGGTGTTTTGAGTGGCATGCGTGCTTCAAGAGCGGAAGAACATCACTAGAAGACAATGAGAGAGAGATCAAGAAGACCTTCAACGAGCTCGACCTCCAAAAATATCGAAACCATTCAGCAATTTGAGCATGAGGATCGTCGGAGAACACTCCACAACATAGCTGCCACTGCATGTTCAAATCCTCACTTGTGATTTGAACATGCGGTGTGTTACTGCCAAGTTCGTCCCCAGGTTGCTGACCCAGGAGCAGAAGGAACACCACGTCGAAGTCTGCCAAGAACTCCATCAGATTGCCATGGATGACCCATTCTTCATGTTGAGGATCATTACTGGTGACAAAACTTGGGTGTACGGGTACGACCCTGAGACAAAGCAACAGTCTTCACAGTGGAAGAGCCCATCATCTCCATGACTGAAAAAGGCGAGGCAGGTCCACAACTCGACCATGCTCATCGTCTTTTTCGACATTCGCGGCACTGTGCATCAAGAATTCACAATGAATACAAATGGCTTAATTTTATTACAATATTTGATCCTGATGCATCAATGTACTACATTTTCATTTTCTTCACTATCTTCTATTGTGCTTTTGAAACATTCCATTATTAACCAGTGATCTGCATTCTATGGTTTAAGAACGAGGGAGGGAGAGAGAAATTAATATTAATATTAGACTGCACTTTAAAATTTGTTAATAACCCAGACAACTGCTAAAAAAAAAAATATCTGAACAATATAGTCTATATGACTGTCACAAGTTGTAACAACAAATATGTATAGATGCATGCAGCAGTGGTGAAACAATTGCCAAGCACCCTCACAATTTAAGACATGAATGATGCCAAAATTTAGTGGAAAGTTCTCACTGCATGATTCAAATTATTTGAATTTAAACTTTTAATGAAAACAGTTTGAACCACATAGATGGAATGAGATCATGCCATCAACCAGATGATATCCTAACAGAGGCTGATCAATAGTTGCCACACATTTTGTTTAAAACTTCCTTTGAATTTTTTAGTTTCTTAAACTAATGAAATTACTGAAAAATTAATTATAGAATATATGTACACCTTATCTGCAACAATAATATGGACAAAAATATCAAAGTAAAAAAAAAAAAAAAGTAACCAAAATTTTTTAAAAAGTTCTGTGTACTCAACCAAAGATCTTTAGCATATCATATTAAAAATGATTATATCAGAATCAAACTTGATTCTGATATAATCAAGAATGAGAAAGGTTAAGAAAATAGGTGTTTGATACTATGATGTCATGAAAGGATTTAGAGCAAGATGAAGATATTCATTAATAGGTCATCATCATCATCATCAAATTCCTGCCATGTACCTTCAAGGGGGTGTACAGGATATGATAGTACTACATGAAAAAAATTACATCATTATTAATTTCCTATCTACAATTTTCCTCCAAATCAGTCTATTACTTCTCAAGACTCCAACATTATCGATCTTATATTTCTATCGTCTAAGGCACTTTGTACGGTATCAATCCACCTATATCTTGGTCTTCCTCTGGGTCGTTTTCCTGCCAACCTGGCAGAGAACACTTGTTTTGCTAATCTTTCTTCACCCATTCTGTTTAAGTGACCATACCACCTGAGGTTAGCTCTGCTAACGCATTCCTGGATGCCGACAATGTCAAGTTCTTTCCTAATATCCTCGTTTTTAATATGATATTGCCATTGATGCCATCTGTTCAAGCTTCTAATCTTTCTCAGGACTCTCATATCTGTGGTCTCTAGTCATTGGTGAAGTGTTTTACTTCTGACCCAGCTCTCAGATCCATAAGTTAAAACTGGTTTGAACACTGTCTTGTATACAGCTAATTTAGTGTTCCGACTAATTTCTCTCTTATTCCATATGAATTTATTCAATTGACTTCCTACCATACCAGCTTTGTTGATTCTGTTGTCTATTTCCATATTTAATTTACCATTTTCACTAAAAATTGTGCCTAAGTAGCTGAAATGTTTTACTTGTTCCACAGGTTCCCCGTTCACAACACACTTGCCATTTTCAACAATTCTACCTATTTTCATTGTCTTTGTCTTTTTATTGCTGACCTTCATACCATATCTATTACAACAGCTATTCAATTTAGTCAGAGAATCTTGCAGACTTGTAGTGGATTTATTTAGAAGTATAACATCATCCGCATAAAGCAAAGAGCTGACATTAACATCTCCAATTTTGATATCATGTTTAATACCACTTTCCTTCATAATGTGATCCATATAGATAATAAATAACAGAGGGGATAATGTACATCCTTGTCTCACACCAGATTTAACATTAAACCATCTTCCTGTACTTCCTTCAATTCTAACTGCTGACTTACAACTCGAATAAAGACTAAGTATTGCTTGATATAATGCCCCATTGACACCATATAACTGCAGCGTATTGAACAGCTTCTCTCTTGGCACCTTGTCATATGCCTTTTCCAGATCGACAAAACTTAAATACAGATCTTTGTTATATTCCCATGCTTTCTCTACTATTTGAGTAGAGAAAGACAGCCTCTATTTGGCCTGAATCCAGCTTGTTCTTCACCAAGCTTTTCTTCCACAATTCTTCTCAACTGTTTCTCAAATATACTTGTATAGATCTTGTCAGGAACACTCAGTAGGGAAATACCTCTGTAATTCTCACATGCAGTTTTATTTCCCTTTTTATATATGGGTACTATGAGAGCTCTACTCCAATCATCGGGAATTCGTCCCTCTGTCCAGGCTTTCTGAACTATGCAGTGCAACCACTGTAAGACTCTTATACCACCATACTTCAGCATTTCTGGTCGAATATCATCTACTCCTGCTCCCTTTCCACATTATAAGCCTTTGATGGCTTTTTCTACTTCAAGTATGGATATGCATGCCTGGTCAGTGTTTTTTACCACTGTGCTGTCATCACTACTTGTTTCGTTTAGCAGTTTTCCAAAGTAATTACTCCATACTTCAAGGATATCTTTTTCTCCCGTTTTCATGTCACCTTTATCATCTCTAATTCCTCTTACAGCACTCTTTCCTCCATCCCTAAGCTTCTTCAACAACCTCCAGAATATTTTGCAACCTTCTTGATATTTATTTTCTATATTCTTGCCAAAGTCCTCCCATGACTTTTGTTTAGCTAGTTTTACACACTGTTTAGCTTTCTTAAATTTGTCTCTGTATTCTCTAAGAGCACAAGCTGACTTATTTGCCAGGAACTTTTGATATGCTTTCTTCTTTTCCTTCACTGCATCTTTAACTTCTTGAGTCCACCAAGAAGTTAAAGATTTTTCTATCCTTGCAGACAACCTCACCGCATGACTCTCTGGCTGAATCAATCAGGGTTTCCTTCAAGGCTTGCCACTGAATTTCTAAGGTTTGGTTCCTGTTCTCAAACTCTTGCATTTTTTCTTCAATAATCTTTGTGTATTTTAGTCTATAGTAGACAATTGAGAACTTCTCAACTTTGATTCGCTTTAAAACTTTCTTACATGTTATTCTTTTCAATATGAAATTCAATTTTATCCTACTCAAGACTAAATAATGATCACTTCCAATTTCAAATCATCTGTACACTCTGGTGTCCTGCACCAGGGAGAAAACATCACTATCAACAATAACATAGTCAATGAGACTTTTCTTATTTCTAGCCTCTTCTCTCCATGTGAATTTGTGCACATTTTAATGTTGGAACATGGTGTTAGTAATAACCAGTCCATGTCCTGAGCAGAAATCCAACAGATATTTGCCATTATTATTAGCTTTGCTCTCTTCTCCAAATTTTCCCAAAATATTTTTGTATGTCTCACAATCATTTCCTACTCTACTATTTAGATACCCAACAAGGACCAACTTTTCATTTTTCATTGTGTCAGTTGCTTTTTCTAAAGTCTCAAAAAATTCCTCCACTTCTACTTAGTAGAACCTTCTGTGGGACCATAGGCACAAATAAGTCTCATTGTCCAGTTCCCCATTCTCATATTTGCCCACATTACTCGACTTGAGACTGACTGCCATTCAAGAAGATTAGCCTCATATTTTGTGTTGAATACTATGGCTATTCCTTCTTTTCCTTGATTGTCATTGCCTGAATATAACATTTTGTATTTATTGCTCAGAAAGATCTCACCAGTTTTGGTCGTTTTTGTTTCAGTCACCCCTATTATGTCGATCTGGTACTTATCTAATTCCTCAGCTAGCTCCATTTCTTTGCCATTCAGGCTTCTTACGTTGATAGTACCGATCTTTAACTCTGGTGATGTTGAGTTGGGGTTTATTTTCAGATTTGTTCCAGTAGCCGACTTTTCGCTGTTCGCCCTGGTTCCCTGGCGAAAACAACGGGGGCCTTGTTTAACCGGGCGACGCCCCAGCCGGCATGAAATTTTGTCATGTTGTACCATCATTTTATATTTTGGTTTAACCAATAAGAATACAATTTGGTCGGCTAAATCCCAAATTGCCAGCCCATCCTCGTCCATTCAGTATCCAAGTAGATACCCAACAGGGTGCACCACGAGAAGGTGAGGATTGGACATTAGGTCAGAAGCCCTGGTCGGTTCTCTGCATTCCTTTAAAGGCTATGTGGAGGTCTCCTCTCAGTTATACAGCTTTGACCATTAAGCACCCTCATTAATAGGTGGACTGATTAATTAAGACATGCCCCAGAAGATGAATTTTAAAAATGTGAATATTCAAGACCTAATATATCATAAATTGTTGCCAGCTATCTAGTAATAATGAAAATTTAACTGTAATGGACTAACTACAGCATCCCCCACACTTTTTGCCCGTTTCAAATATAACCATGATCCTCATACTTGCCATGTGATTTGCCAACCTATGTGCTTCTTTCTCAATGGACTTGCAAGAATCAAAATATTTAAAGGTAAGCTTTTGTCCATTTTACTGTACTTTTTTTTTTATATCCTAATGTCTTCCTGGCACACATTTGCAAGTGATATGTAGTGCATTCTTTATGTTTTTCAGCAGACAAAATGCATTTGCAAGCTAAATAAAGGATGGGTTCCAGTTTTCACTAATTTCCAGTTTTTGCTGGTGGTCTGGTCCCTAACTTGGTGAATAATCGGGGTGGGTGGGAACACCTGTAATATCTCAAAAAATTGCCATTTTTGTAGATGAATTGCTTATTCTTAGAATTGCATTAGAATTCATTTTTACCATTTAAATAAATTTAGTAATCAAGTGTACATTGACATATCAGATGAAAGTACTCATGCATTTTTTTTTTTTTTTTTTTTTTTGCACAAATTCATAATAATTTTTCACACTTTTCACTGCCATAAGAGATTTGGAATCAGCTGACAAAATCCAACAAAGGATAATGGAAGATAATCTTCATATATACGGATATGGCTGATTACCTTCACTGTATTGGTTGATGCATCCAAGAATTTATTTTTTCTCAATGCTCTTCTCTAACATGACTATGAAAAGAAAGACAAATAAGCTATAGCATCACTATATATCTTTACTATTCAAACTACAATCTATATGCTTTCCATCACATAGACGTGCACTTGGGCATTCCTGAAATCTGATATTTCATGCCAGAGAATGACATATCTAGAATCTTCTCTCCAAATTTTGAAAATTATTTTTCAAAATTATATTTTGATTGTTTTTGACTTTTAATCCCTGAAAACTTGAGGTTGTGAAATATTTATTGTAAATAATAGTCTAATGAAAATTATCATTATAATCACCAGAATAACAGATAACTCTCCAATTTTCTGATAATCTCTTTTCTTAATCAGGTTTCCTTCCAGGTATACCATGGATGTTACCTCTCCTCTTAGCAACTCAGACGATCACATTGTACAAATTTTCTCTCCTACTGAAATTCTGACTTCAAAAAAGCGAAATGCATAAAACTTGCTTCTTGTACAAATGGCAGTTGTGTTTTCTGATTCCTAGCACTAATGTGCTAGGAATCAGAAAACACAAAAGTTCCTAGCACAAAAGTAGAAAATGTACTACTGGTACATTTTTTACTTTTTTGCTGTTATCACCATAAAATCACCTAAAGTCAAAAATGACTTCAATGCATTCTTCTTCTTCAATTCCTGCAAAGATAAACAGAAAAATTATATCCTATTATATCAGACAGAGTGCACTGGATTTAGAATATCTTGAATCACCTGATACCAAAAAGTCTATTGGTCCTGATGGTATCTTAGCTCCTTTCCCAACAACTGTGGTCAAAAGCTGTGATCTAGAATTAAAACTTGTCTTATATCATCTCTGATCATTGAAGGAAATGATTATGAACAATCATAACCTAATGTCTTTCAAAATAGCATTCATGTACAGTAACATCATTCTTTATTACAATAAATGTGCTATATAAGATATAATCATGAAAAGCCAAACGGCCATTTTTTTCTGGCGAGGTTGATAAGTTAAGGGGATAAAAATCCCTTATTGTTTTTCAGCCAGTAAGTGAAACTAAGATCGAAAACTACGATCTGTAACGTTTCATGCCGACGAACTGTCAGCGTATCCAAGCGTAAGTGACCACTTGGTAGTGCCACACCACGGAAACTCGTTGCAAAGGCGGAGCAAGCTCCCTCACTGTTCTTGATATTTTCTCATAATGTAAAACACACAGCTCTTAAGAGATGTAGTACTGTTTTACATTATGAGGAGAGGTCACTACCCAGACCGGTTTCAGAAGAGTGAGGGAGCTTGCTCCACCTTTGCACCGAGTTGCCATGGTGTGGCACTACCAAGTGGTCACTTACGCTTGGATACGCTGACAGTTCGTCGGCATGAAACGTTACAGATCGTAGTTTTCGATCTTAGTTTCGCTTACTGGCTGAAAAACAATAAGGGATTTTTATCCCCTTAACTTATCAAACTCGCTAGAAAAAAATAGCCGTTGGGCTTTTCATCTTAGTTATACTATGTTATAATATAATATAGAGACACACCTTTCGGGCAATCGTATAGCAAAAGTATGTAAGTTTTCTTCACTTAAACTCTGATATTCTAGGTCTAGCTACTCACTGATGAGACCTCAAAAAAGGTTGAAACCGGTCTGGGTAGTGACCTCTCCTCATAATGTAAAACAGTACTACATCTCTTAAGAGCTGTGTGTTTTACATTATGAGAAAATATCAAGAACAGTGAGGGAGCTTGCTCCACCTTTGCAACGAGTTGCCGTGGTGTGGCACTACTAAGTGGTCACTTACGCTTGGATACGCTGACAGTTCGTCGGCATGAAACGTTACAGATCGTAGTTTTCGATCTTAGTTTCGCTTACTGGCTGAAAAACAATAAGGGATTTTTATCCCCTTAACCTAAGATATAATCATGTTCTGCCTATTTTTTTTCATAAAATGGTTCTACTGAAACTAAAACTGAAATAACTTGATAAATTTTGGTAGAGATCCTAAATATCAAATATCATTAAATTCTATTCAGCAAGAAGAATTACCATTTACGAGTTGCCATGGTGTGGCACTACCAAGTGGTCACTTACGCTTGGATACGATGACAGTTCGTCGGCATGAAACGTTACAGATCGTAGTTTTCGATCTTAGTTTCGCTTACTGGCTGAAAAACAATAAGGGATTTTTATCCCCTTAACCTAAGATATAATCATGTTCTGCCTATTTTTTTTCATAAAATGGTTTTCTACTGAAACTAAAATTGAAATAACTTGATAAATTTTGGTAGAGATCCTAAATATCAAATATCATTAAATTCTATTCAGCAAGAAGAATTACCATTTTGAATAATTTTTCCAATAAAAATGGTCAAATTTATAAGATATCATTCATCAGAGATTGAATATTACTCTACTACAACATGCATCAGACCAAATATAACAGTATGCTAGTAGCTATTATTATTGTTTACATGCAATAGGGTTTGAAATTGTTCAGAGCTGAATTTTTGGTTAATATTTCCATCACTTTTTCACTGGCACATTTTATGTGTGAAAAATTTATAGTATTAAAAAGAGGAATACCAAATGGTACTTTGGTATTAAAAAAACATGCTAGAAGTTAGGGCATCATTTAAGAAACTTCATTTTTGTTTAGCCTACTTGGATCCAACTAAAACTAAAACTGAAATGATCAAATTTAAATAGAGAACCTAAATATCTAATCCCACTAACTTTCATCCAGTCAGAACCATTTTTTTTTTATTACTATCAGTTTCATTTGGCCTACTTTTGAGAAACAAATTGTTTAAAAATCATTTTAACCTTTCATTTTCTCAGCACTGATTTTAACTTTTTGATTTGACTGAAGAAAATTTAGGTTTGATTCTGAAGAACTCTGAGTATAGTGCCAATGGAATGGAAAGCATGGCCAAACTAATCAGATTTTCCATGAATTTGATGTAGTCCTGATGTTACTGGGTTTCAATCTTAGAAATAGCCCATTAATCCAAAATGACAAAGAATAAGATAAAACACCAGGCAAGGAAGAGATGGCAAATTATTCTCGACATTATGAACAGTAGAAAAGAAGAGTTTACAAAATGCGTTTGAAGCTAGTGCATGGATTATATTTGCAAAGCACCTGTGCTATTTGTTCCTTTAAGGTAAGGTATGGAAACCCTTTTTACATCTGATTGCAACTGGTCTGAGGGATGATATTTATTGATAATTTTCTGGATGGATACTAATGGTTACATCCAGTGTCGCCAATTTAGCTCTTTTGAGGCTAGATCTAGCTCTTTTTTTTCTTCCCTAGCTCCAAAAATTTTAATCTAGCACCTAGCTCCAAATCTAGCTCCTTCAGAACTAGTTTCAGCTCTTTTTAGTTGTTTTTATAACTTACTGTTAAAGATGTTTTCCAGATGTTCGCATTTGATAAGAAATTGTATTGTACGTTTGATGCGAGCATCGTACACGTTTCAAACGTAAGATGACGTCAGTCAATCACGTGGCCCAACAGTCTGCCATTTCGTTGCCGTAAAGTTGATAGCACTGCTACAAGTTAGTCTTTGCACAGTGTTCCGGTTGGTAGTTACAATAGCGAGTGGGAAGTTTTCAAAGACTGATCGTAATTCGTTGCAGTAAAGAGTTGTATACCTTTCTTCAAAAATGAGCAAAGAGAAAAATAAAGCTTACAAGCAAAAAATTTAGGAGGGAGTGGTTGCAAATGGGAATGTCTAGTAAATGGTTGTGTGAAGTTCCTGGTGATGCTACAAAAGGCCACTGTAAGTTTTGTAGATGTGATATAGCTGCTAAATATTGTCAGCTTGTAAAGCATAGCGAAACTAAGAAACATCTTGCTGCAGTTCCATATAAGGCTGTTTCTATTACAAATATGCTTGTGAAAAAGTCTGATGAGACTGTGAACTTTGAATGTAGGTTAGCATTATTTCTTTGTCACTCATCATTCAACAGTTGCGATCATCTAGTAGATCTTTGCAAAAATATCATCCCATACAGTCAAATTATGCCAAAGCTACAAATGCACCGAACTAAATGCTCTGCAATTGTA
Source organism: Typopeltis vanoorti (assembly GCF_054136105.1). Taxonomy (NCBI): domain Eukaryota; kingdom Metazoa; phylum Arthropoda; class Arachnida; order Uropygi; family Thelyphonidae; genus Typopeltis; species Typopeltis vanoorti. The sequence goes on from NC_143557.1 coordinate 109,499,393, forward strand.
AAGAATATTCTAAGCGAGCATTTTGAAGAAGATCTAATTGCAAGACATTGGAGATGAAAATTTCATCTTGCTAACAGATGAATCGAATTGCCATCATTTATTATAGCAAGAAATTTAACAAAATTATGCATACATTTCTGAGCATGGTGGTTCTAGAAAAGCACGATGCTAGTGGTATTGTGGCTGCACTGAAAAAAGAGCTCTTGATCAGGAAATTGAACATTGAAAATCTTGTTGCAATTGTTACAGACAACGGCAGTGCTATGGATGGTGTCAATAATGGCATTTATGAACAACTGAAGGCATATATTTCCTCCTTAATTTTAATTAGATGTGTATGCCATTCATTACAATTGGCAATGTCTCACACTTGTGCAGAATCTCTCCCAAGAAAATTAGAATTTTTAGTTGCTGAAACATATAAGTGGTTTTCACGTTCTTCTTCAAGACAAGCAGTATATAAAGAGCTGTATCAACTATCAACAAAAATGATGCTCCTCTGAAAATTGTAATCAATTGTGCAAGAAGGTGGATCTCAATTGAACCTGCAGTAGACAGAATTCTCAGTCAGTAGTTGGAATTAAAAACTCACTTCGAAGTCGTGAGTGTGAATGAGAAATGTTACAAAGCTCAAATTTTGTGGGAGATGTACAAAGATGAAAGGAATCTGTTATACCTTTTATTTTTGCATCCTGTTCTAGTTCAAGTTCAGCAAGTTAACAAAATTTTCAAATCTAACAGTGCGGATAAGATGAGATTATTTGAAGACCATTCTTGTTTGATTCACTCTATTGCTAATATGTTAGTGCTACCATCATCCACAGTTGACCATCTAGAGTCAGAGATCGATGACTATTTGGATCCCAATCCAAATGTTGGTTACAGATTTGAAAGAAAAATATCAGAGTTGATGATACAAAAGAAAATAACGCAAAATGATGAGCGAAATCTTAGAAGTAGAGCAAGACAGTTTCTTCTTGGTCTCTTCACACAGCTTAAGCAAAGGTTGCCTGAAAACTTGAATATTTTAAGAATGATGTCTTCTTTTTCTGTTGACAATACCTTAAAACATATAAAAGAACTTGTTACTCCCATCTTAGAAATAATACTGAAAACAGAAAAAGATGTTGCTGCTGAATACCAGTACAATACTATCCACTTAAATAAATGGACAAATATAGAACACACTGAGCTATTCCAGACTGAAGTAGGAGAATATAAAGATGCATCTGGAATGAATCCATTTAAAGAAATTGCTCAGAGTACAATAAATTTATTAATACTGCCAAATTCTAATGCGGAAATTAAACGAATTTTTAGTTCCATTAATGTAGTTAAAACTAAATTAAGAAACAAGATGGAATTGCCAATGCTGACAAGGCCTCAAGCGTAACAACAAGTGCTGTCAGACTATCATTTACCAGCATCTACACTGAGTAATATTGGAAAAATGGCCATATATAATAAAGCTGAAAATCTAAGTGAAAACGTGGGTGAATTAAGCACAGAAGACCATATGAAAGATGTATTTAGCCACTTATATGCAAGTATCAGCTACTACTTTTAAAATTTTAGCTTCAAATTTTTATTTTGAATTCCTTTTTTTTTTTTTTTTTTTTTTTTTTTTAAGATTTAGCTGTTTGTAGTAATTTTCATTTGGCAACACTGGTTACATCCATTAAGTAATCAAGATGATTTTTATTTAATTTTTCCAATAAAAGGGAATCAGCAGAACAGATAGTGAGCCTGGGGCATAAGAGTCTTGATAATATCTGGATGATGATGTGAGGACAGAGGAATGTATCTACCAGTAAAGGGAAGTTTTGAAAATAGAATATTACCTATAGAAGCATGGATTATTAACGTATCCACAAGGGAAGGCTCTTGTTAGATTCACATTCAACAGTGGGCTTGTTACAGGATTATGTGAAGTTTCTTTATTTGAACTTGTAGTAATTGTTTCTCTTGAGTTTGACCAAAACCATGTGAATATGAGGTTGAGAAAAATTGTACTTAATAGTTGATTCCCTCAGATGTTCTATAAAATAGCCAGCCAAAGCAGGTGAGATGGGACTGCCCATTGCTGTTCCCTCAATTTGCTTGTACAACTTATTTGTCAAGAAAAATAGCAGGCATTTATGGGGAATTTAAATTTAACAATTCCATCAGGGAGGTTGGATGAATGTTATCAAATGATCTTGTATTCTTCCCCTGATGACATTCTTTCTTTGGATGCTACACAGTGATTAGCAGTTATTGTGTAAAACTCATGGAGAACAACACTGTGTTAGAGTAATAAATAACTTTAAATTATAATAAAATAACTACTTGGCATTTTGACAATTATATTAATGTCATCATTAGGCACACATACACATGCACAGCAACACAAGCTAAATAATGATTCATTGCACTAAGCTACAGCATTACTACTTTGGTCAACTGTCCAACCTAGCCTGAATTCTGGTGAGGGACAGAAAAAAATAAACTAAAAACCACTTGTATATAAGTGGAACTACATCAGCAGCTATTAAGGTTTAATTCTCTAGAATTCTGTCATTCTGAGTCTAAGGAGCACTGTAAGGATTAAGTATTGTACGATAGTTATAATCTTGCTGGTTTCTATATCTGGCTATTTTTTGCTTGACTTTTGACTTGGTCTTTATTATCCTTGTTATGTGGGCTGCAGATGAGCCATCCATATCCTTCAGACTCTTAAGACATTATTCTTGGTGGGGGATGATGAATTAGCATCTCACAGGCTTCTTTAAATTTTTGTTTATACCAGGTTTTAGATATCAGGTTTTTGTTTATACCACCCATTCCTTGCAATGTTAAAGCCACCCATTCCTTGCAATGCAAGGAATGGGTGGCTTTCCAGTCAAATTTGTGACACGTTTCAAGTGTATAATCAGAAGGGACTGATTTTCTATAATTAAGGAATTTGATGTGGCATTAGAGTTCTTTTTTTATATGGAAACAAGATGTGGGACTGCACATCTTTTTCCACTATGTGGAGTAAGTTACATGTGCACTGGATTTGACATATATCTGGATGGGAAAGGGAAAGAAGGGGTACTCTTAGAGGAGCTGAGAAACTTTTTAATTCTTTTGGGCGGTTTAAATGTAGCCTTCTCAATATTTCTCATGATGGTGGATCCAAGTAGGAGAAGATTGAGAACTCTCAGCCCTACAATGCTTCTCTTTTGATTACTGACAACAGACTTCACGTGGCGGCAGACCCAGGTAAGAGAGGATTAAGAAACCTAAGACAAAGTGCTTCTAGACATTTTGCCTTATGAAGGCCTGGACTACTGTTGTAACAAGTGCACGTCTCTCAAAACTACCATGTATGGTCATGTATTGACATCTGAACACGATGACATCATACTTCATGTGTTTTTTGGAATGGCCATATGGACATGGGTTAACAGCGCTACATAATGACATCATGCACCACATTATTTTAACAAAGACCCATAGTTAAGTTATTACAAATACAAGATTATTACAGACAAAACCAACATTTCTTTAAGTGCAATTTCCTTAGAAAAACATGTAAAAACGAACATGAAAAAGTTACTTATCATGAGAGATTTTACAAGTGTTCCTTAGACTCAAAATAACAGACCTCTAGAGAATCAAGCACTCGCCAATATCTACAGATATAGTTCTGCTTATGCATAAATAATATTTATCTATTGATTGCCAGAAGTCAGACTAGGGTTGATAGTTGATCAAAGCAGTAATGCATGCTTTTAGTGAATCAATATGCAGCTTGTGTTCCTCTGTGTATGACCTCAACATAAAGGTCAAAACACTGAGTAGTTATTTTAATTCAAAATTATCACTCATACATGATAGTTGTCTCAATTTTTACACAATGAAGACTGATGATCTCTCTTTATAACCTAATAAATTCTATTATTCTTTCCATGCAATAACATCTGGTATACGTATTACTACATAACATGTCTACTACACATGTTTGAAATAACTAAATACTGTCCCTGCCCAAACTTATTCCAGAGATGTTAGATATTGCTATATATTTGAACTAGCAAACTCTGATAAAGAGTCAGCAAAACAGATAATTTCATGTTAAGTAATATACATTTTGGTACTTTTATCTCATGTAAATCTAATGAACAGTGTTATTTAAAATGTTTACAGCCTTATTAAAAGTCCTCCCACCACTCCTGTTTTAAATGTGAAGTTTACCCTTCACATGAGGGCAAGATTCACATTTTTTAAATTAGTATCATGGGGAGATTTTTTTTAAAAATCTTTTTTAAATTAGTATCACTGGCAGACTGGGGACTTAATCTGGGAAATCTGCTCTAAAGAAACCAATGTCCCCCCCCCCCCCAGCCACTTTAGGCCTCAGTAGGCAGGGTGCAGTCTCACACTGGTCAACCAAAACTCTACTAACTTGAAAACATTCAAACAGACCAATGACTTCATTATCTACTCAGCCAATTAGGCTGTCTGCCTTTTTAGCTCATATTTTGTTTATGATGAAAAAAAGGAGATTCTTTGAGTAAATATGGCAATTTCATTACTATTAAATATTTAGGATTTTTTTTTTTAAATCAAGTGCACAATTCCTTTCTTCTCATCCATTTATGAACGAATGAACACAATAAATAAAGGTGAAATTTAAAAGTTGCTCATACCTGAGACATATCTCTATTGTCACAAAATTTTTTAATCATAGCTTTGCAAGTAGAAATAAGAGCATAATCAATAGAATTATCAATCATTTCCTCTTTCTCTCTATTGAAAATGATCTTGTGGCACTTAGGTGAGAGTTGCTTTTGATGACTCTTAAGGCATTCCAAAATCTGTAAAAAAAAGTTTTTATAGAATTTTTATATATATAGAAGCATGAATGAAATAAACATAACAGTAACCAATTTAAACAGTAAATCACAGTATCCAAAACAATTTTTTTTCAAGCAAATTTTCAGTTAATTTCTCAGTTATTAGCAATTGTCATGCTAATAGCATGACAGAAAAAAAAAAAAAAAGATAGATTCAAGTTGAAAAACACAGCAAACAACGATCAGTGTCAAATTTTTGATATTATTCTGTTCAGAAATTGGTATACAATTCTGTAAAAGCACCTAATATCAAAAATTCCTATCTTGACAGATGGCATCAACAATGAATACGTGTAGGGTAATCTATTGTGGAGCCTCCGTAGCTCAGTCAGAATAGACAAAGCCCTTTGGTCGGAAAGACCTAGATTCGATACATCAGTGACGCGAAGAACCTTTTTCTGGTCTCTTTCAATGAAAGGTGAGTTAGCCGGCCTCGTATGGAAGTAGGAGGTTTTTTCACCTGGAAACTTGGGTTTTTTTGTCCCCCCAGAACAGGCAAACCAGCCCTGTGAACAGACACGGATTACAGTCATGAATACGTCCCCGTCCCAGCCATAGCCAGTCCTGAGCCCAGAGAGAAAGAGAATTGGGAGATTGGGAAAAGCAATGGCAAACTACCTTATAAAAATCTCACCAAGAGCACTTTGTGGGCAATGCCAAAGTCACCTAGGGTCAGAAATGACTGAAAAGGAAAAATCACCACCACCACATCTATTGGGAACAAATGACATCCAATGATAGACAAGACCTAGCAATCTTGTCCACAGTAACCAAAGCATGGAATCATTGCTGAAGGGGTGATTGGATCATTTCGCTTTTTAAAAGGGAGCTGCTGGACTACATTATACTGTCCACCAGCAGCATCGCATGCCCATCTTGGTTGGGTGTGCTGTTGTGTGGCTTATGCAACCCACACTACCAAATTCAAGATCAGTTTGCCATATGATTGCATTTTTATTGATGTATGAATTAAGAATGCATAGTGCATCAACACTCATCTTAATCAGTCCAATGAAATTAATTGCAGGTAACTTTGAATACTTTAATTTATCAATTAATATAATTTATATGAAAAGCATAAAGGTCAAATGAACAATAGCCATGCTTCACACACACCATTTATGTAAGAAGCACAAAGGGTTTATGTTTTGCGGTGAGATTAGAATATCATTGGCAAATACTAGAGTGAGAAACAGATAATTTGAATTTTGATATGATTTTTAAATACTGCCATATATATAATATGCACAAAAATAAAATTGGAAAAAAAGTAATCACTAGGGAAATTATCATTTTTCCAGATTGAACCAAAGGAAGGCTGAAACAACTCGTTTTATTTATATACAAGTTCCAACCTCCTTCGACTATAATTGTAGTCATACAATCTGCGACTCTGGCAGAAACTGGGACATTCAGTAGATCATCAACAATGTTTCCCTTTGTAAATATGAGCAAAAAAGTTATTAATTATTTATACAAAAATATATATTAAAAACTTATCTATATCAGTCTCCTAAATTGACCCTTCATGCATGCAAAACAGATGAAACTCAGGAAAAAAAAGCAGCAATTCATGACAAACGTTCAACTGGATTGGTTGACATAATAACCAATCACAGCCACTGATTTCTGGGTGCTATTGTCTCAGTGCACATTCTGCCTTGCCTTCTAGGTGTTTTAAAATCACTGAATTTGACCCATCTGTACATCTGTTCAAAGGGCTCAAAGGTGTTCATATTTATGAATGGACACCAGGGCTATTAACACAAATGTGATGCAATGTTTACATGTCGAAAAGTGAAGCATTAGTATGCTTCATAAAGTATTAGAATAATGTGTTTAATTTTAGGAATCACATGAAGCCAGGAAACAATTAGGGTATTTTTAACAGGAATAAATGCAAAAATATAATATCAGTGATATATATATATATATATATATATATATATATATATATATATATATAGTATCCAAACTTGGTCCTTTACAAAAAAAAGTTATTTGGGAATTAAAAAAGCACAGAAGGTGAAAAATTCAAATATTAGGTGTGTCACAAAAATCCTGATGTTATTCAAAGAAAGCCAATTGCAGTGGAACTGGGTGGCCATGCAGCTGGGATGGAAGATGAGAGGCAGATAGTCCTTATCACAGTGAGAGAGAAAGACCATGCAAAGAGGAAGCAGTAGAAAAATTTGGGAGGGCTTTGCCCAACAATGGAAATCAACAAGCTAATATCATCATCATGACTAAATCTAGAGAAATGATGCTATTCATGTTCACTATTACACTGAAAGTTCAAAACGTTCATCACTATAAAGAAATTACTTTATTAGTAGATATCATAATCCATGCCCTGAAATTGTTCATTTGCTGCGTGTGCATATATTTTTAACTTTATTTAGAACAGTGACATCTAACAGCTGCATTAGTGTGGAGAAATGTGACCATGCTTTAGAATGCAAGATGCCCCAATCTTATGATGATTCGGTGATCATCATAAGATTGGGGCATCTTTCATCTTGCATCACCGAATCATCATAAGATTGGGGCATCTTGCTTCTTAAAAAACTTATCACAGAAATAAGTATAATAGGCTCCAGAATTCAGGTTCTAGTTTTTACCATTTAGATAAAATTCATAAGATTGTGAATGAGGAGTCTAAAATTATAAGTTATAGTTACTGGAGTATACACACACACACACACACACACACACACACACACACACACACACACACACACACACACACACACACACACACACAACACACACACACATCAAAATATGGAGATCTTAGAACCCAAAGTGTAGGCAAAGCCAACCAAACCTTTATATCTTATAATTCTTGGCAAGTTTAATTTATCTTGTTTAATCATTTATCCAAGTGTAAAAAAACAAAGTTTGCATGTGAAGTAGCTTCACACAACTAGGATATTTCACATGTAAACTTTAACTGCTTGCATTTGGATTAAACAAGAATATAATTTCTTGGTAAGTTAAATTTTACTTAAAACCAAGTGAAAAATCTTTTCACAAAGGCAAAACACCTTTTCACTACTTGTATATGAGAAATGTATGACCTATGCATTACTTCAACCTTGGTTCTGGATCTGATTCCCACTGATGACATTTTAATAATGTTTGTCTTTGGGCTTGATTTCGAAGAGTAGATAGTCCTGCTTGGTGGTAGTTTTTTGCCTGTCACTGAGTAGAGCCACTAATGATTTGATGAATTTAAGAGTAATCTTGTAGATCACTCGGAGTTTTGGGGAGGGGTATCCTGCACTTAGTAAGTACCTCAATAAAGTTCAAAAGTGGTCCTTCCCATAATGCATAGCATTATACACTTTTGAAAGGATGTGTGCTTTGCATTATGGGATACTAAGGCAATTAATGTGAAGTCATTAGTTTCTTTTTAATTAAAGATAATAAAAAATTCTAAAGTAGAGTCACCTACTTGAAAGAATTTTTTATCATCATTACTTATAAATATTGACAGTTACTGAATTAATACACTGAAACAAAACTGATAAATATTAAAATCATATAAAAGCTCCAAAAAATTATCATGCTTGGTCAATGTGTCCTAACCAAATAAAGCAAAAAATGACCGATACTTCTCAGCTTTGAATACTGTTGAAATATGTCAATCTAATTTTAAATAAATTCTAACCTGTGCTTCACCTGGACTAGCATTTTTACAGAGATTTTTCTGGTCATCACTACATGCAGCATCCAAATCAGGGTCAAGCTTAATGTTCTCTTCCTATGAATAAAAAGTAGTCAAGTAACACAATTGGAACAGATTCTTTCATCAGAATTCTGACGAAAATATTCATATAATGAAGTAGTGAATTTCCAAATATTTTTTTTTTAATGCTATGCTAATATTTTGACTAAATGCATATCATTAAAAAAAGTGAAAATTAGTGGCATTCAAAGAAAGTTAATGAAATTAAAACAATTCCACATATAACTGATAACACATAATATACTAATGTATATAAACATACTGCAAAGCTCAAAAGTCAGTTGAGTTATGTGGTCCTGAAAGGAATTTGAAAAATTAAAATACCAGTATTCAAAATAACTTTCCGGAACTTTTAGTTTCATATGATCATTTCTAAGATAAGAAAGTGGCAAGAGGTCTTGCAGCTTTCTATAAATTGTGCGACAACCTGATGACTGTACAATTTATATTATAATTTAATGGGCATCTCCCAAAGCCTCTGTAGCTGAGTCAGTATAGACGAAGCCCTGTGGTCGGAAAGACCTGGGTTCGATTCCTGTCCATCACATGAGGAATGTGATGGACAGGAATCTGGTCTGGTCTCTTATCTGTCATTTTCGACTAAAGATGAGTTAAACGATCTCATACAGAGGTAGAGGGTTTTTTCACCCAGAAACTTGGGTTTTTCATCCCTCAGAATAGGCAAACTGGCCCGTGAACACTGATCTACAATCAAAAAATTCATATATTTAAAAATCCTTCATCAGAGAGCTCAGCCGGTCTAATGGATGGATGGATAGATGGATGGATGAGGAAAATTGGGGAAACCCCACACAATGACAACAAGAAGAAGGGCATTTCCATAGAGTCCAAAGATACTTATTTCAACCCCCCCCACTTCCATGAACACATTCACTGACAAAGCACTCAGACTGACAACCCATTCCATTAATTCACTATTATCCAAGCAATAAAAAAAAATATCTAGTCCTAATACTATTACTAACCACACTCTTACTCAATTTCCAGGGATGACATCTGTACTGCAACCACCACCACAACCACTACAAGGCAAGTGCTGAAAAATTTCCCCTGCATCAATCCTATAAAACTTTTTCAGTAACACCTGAAAGTAATAAATCCCCAATTTATCCTTGTAAGGGAGCATATTCCACAGACCACTCACCATCTTGGTCACTTACTTAATCATTAAGAAATCCAGGTTACCATACTTCTAAACACACATATAGTAATCAATCCAGATGTGACCACATCAAAGTCTTATAAAGAGGAATAATAATTTCCATATATTTTGTTTGTGTGTGTTGTGTCATAACCAAGTAATCCTATGAGCTACTTTGGCAGTTTTGAAATACGCCCACCAATATCCTGAAATACCTAGCTTCATCAATTTACTGGAGTGATTCCTTCAATGTAGTACACAGCTTGTAATATTTTCATTCTAAAAGCATATCTTTACACTTTTCCACATGGAGATGTTAATCTCAGCTCTTTACTTTATGCAGATGATGTTATACTTCTAAATAAATCAGGTACAAATCTGCAAGATTTCTTGACTAAAATGAATAACTGTTGTAATAGATATGGTATGAAGGTCAGCAATAAAAAGACAATGACAATGAAAATAGGCAGAAGCAGTGAAAATATCAACTGTATTGTGAATGGAAAACCTATAGAACAAGTAAAACATTTCAGCTATTTATGCATGATTTTTAGTGAAGATGGTAAATTAAATATGGAAATAGACAACAGAATCAACAAAGCTGGTATGGTAGAAAGTCAACTGAATAAATTTATATGCAATAAGAGAGAAATTAGTCAAAACACTAAATTAGCTGTATACAAGATAGTGTTCAAACCAATTTTAACTTATGGATCTGAGAGCTGGGTCAGAAATAAAACACTTGATCAAAGACTAGAGACTGCAGATATGAGACTCCTGAGAAAGATTATAGGCGTGAACAGATGGCATCAATGGCAATATCATATAAAAAACGAGGATATTAAGAAATAACTTGACATTGTTAGCATCAAGGAATGGGTTAGTAGAGCTAATCTCAGGTGGTATGGTCACTTAAATAGAATGGGAGAGGAAAGATTAGCAAAACAAGCGTTCTCTGGCAGGAAAAAAAGATCCAGAGGAAACCAAGATGTAGGTGGATTGATACAGTAAAAAGTGCCTTAGAAGACAGAAATATAAGATCTGATACTGTTGGAGACTTGACATGTAACAGAGTGATTTGGAGGAAAATTGTAGATAGGAAGTTAGTGGTGATATAAGTTTTTCATGTAGTACTATCATATCCTGTACACCCCCCTTGAGGGTACATGTCAGGAATTTGATGATGTTGTTAGCTGCACACAGCACTAATAGAACTGAGTTCATGCATTTCTGTAGGCAGTGTGGGATATGCAGAAGTTTTAACAGTATTTATGGCAAGACTCTGTAGTCATACACCTTCTGGATTATGCTGCTTCAAATGCTACTCTTTTAGTGTCTATCAGCCACCCTTGTATCTGTATTACCAGCTTTATATGGTATTCTGTCAAATTCTTTTGCAAAATCTAGAAGTATCATCAGGTAGCAATTCAATTTATCAAACTCAAATGTCATTCTATTATAAAAAGTGAGTAAATTATTAAGACATCTACCTTCACAAAACCAGGATGTTCCCCCTACAGAGTATCATATTCATATTATCTACTCATTCCTAAATTTGTGTGTTTGATCCGCTTTCCCAATACCTTTATCACCACTACCAAGATACTGATTAGTCTGTAATTTGCTGCCTCTCTCTTAGAGCCTCCCTTTATACAAAAGAACTATTTTATCCTCCCTTAGCTGCTTTTGGACTTTCCTAGAGCTGAAACTAAAATTAAACATCCTAGTCAGAAACAATGACTACTGTTTTTATTTTTCAGATCCAGATACTTGTGATTTTGTTACAAAAATAATTCACACTGGAATGGAGGATTTCATTCCTCACTCTGGTCAAAATTCCTGGCCTATATCTATAGCTTTTGAAGAAATGTGCTAAGGTAGTCCAAGAGAAGAAAACAGCTATCATAAGTGGCTTGAGACCAAATCCCCAACTCCCTTCATAGTCTACACAGTTAACACAACCTTTGTAAAACCATCATTAAAAGAGATAAGTCCAACTTTGATAGGGCTATATGTAAAAAAACTTGCCACATATGTCACCGACAGCATGCCTTCTGGTCCCTTGTCAAAACTGCTGGGCACAACTTTTATACATCTGTGTTACCTCATCTTTCTTACCCTAATGGTGGCACTGTATCATAACAAAAAGACAAGGCTGATATCCAATAGCAAGAATGAATAAAGGTTCATTCTTCCCTTCCAACTTTTCCATAGATGACTATGGAAAATTACCCGTTTCTTTGCTTAGAACACTGCACTGCATGCCTCCTGTAACCTTCCACCAACAAAAGATATTAGAAGAATCTTGAAAAAAGCTACAGCTGATCCTGGTGGAATTCCACTATTATGCTCAAGAGATGTGTTCTTAAACTAACACGTATTTGTTATACACTATATTCAGCTGAAATCCACCTTACAGCATGGAAGCAAGTGCATATATAGCCAATTCTCAAAAAAGAGCGATAAATGCTCATCATCACACTATCAATCAAATGCTCTCATTTCAGTCCACCACCTGGAGAACCATCAGCTAATTAGTGACTATCAATACGGATTTTCCCCATCTAGATTCTCCTCACCCACCTCTGGACTCATGCCAAGGAAAGGTTTGGAGAAAACTTGTTTTGTTGCACTTGACATCTCCAAGACACATGATAGGATCTGGCATTGAGGGCTTCTTGGCCAATTATCATCATAAGGACTGCCTTCTTCCCTTTGCAACTGGATTGCTAGTTTCTCTCAGATGATCTGTATGTGTAATGGCAGAAGCTGTTTGCTTTTGATTTTCCTGTTAATGCAGGTGTACCTCAGGGTTCTGTCATTTCCCTCACCCTCTTACTGATTTATATAAACAACCTGCTCTCATGACTACAAATCCTACTCAGTTTTGTAGATAATCCTAATCAATAAGTTTTAAAAGAGGTAAACCGTGAGTAGACATATCGGTACACAATAAATAACGGGAAAAAAACTCACGTAGAAAGATTATTTATGAAGATCAAAAAGATATTTATGAAGATCTTCATGGAATGAAGATCAAAAGAAAAAACTTAAAACCTTCTTCAGTCGTCCACCTAGATTGTATGGTCTTCCGAAAGTTCATAAACCAGGTGTTCCATTGAGACCAGTCGTAGATTGTATAGGGTGCCCCACTTACAAAATCTCAAAATTTTTATCTAATTTACTCTCCTCTTCAACTAGAAGAACTGATACTTATATAAAAAATACTTTGGATTTCAAAAATAAAATTTCAGATCTTCATTTGGATGTTTCTGATATCATGATCAGTTTAGATGTTGTTTCTTTATTTACAAATGTGCCTCTTTCGGAAAGTATTGAATTACTACAACAGGAATTTCCTTCAGACATTGTAAACGTATTTGATTTTGTAATAAATTCTGGTTATTTTTCCTTTAAAAATAAGTTGTATCAACAAATTGAAGGAACAGCAATGGGTAATCCTCTTTCTCCTGCTATCTCCAATTACTTTATGGAACATTTTGAACAACGTATCTTTGACAATATTTCTCCCAGACCTACGCATTGGTTCAGATATGTCGATGACATTTTTGCTGTATGGAATGGCTCTTCTGATGAACTTCAACAATTTCTCACTAAGTTAAACGCATTTCATCCTAGGATCAAGTTTACCCTAGAAATAGAATCAAATAGGCAGTTAGCTTTTTTAGATCTTCTAATTCTTCGCCAACCAGATGGTAACCTACATTTCTCAGTTTATAGAAAGAAGACTCATACAGGCCATTATATCCATGCGGAATCTCATCACCATCCCAGTCTAAAGGCAGGAACTATTAAAACACTGGTTCATCGGGCCCACTCCTTTTGTTCTATAGACGATCTTTTACAGAAAGAACTACAATACATAACTTCTTCCTTTCTATCTAATGGTTATAAGAATTGCTTCATTGAAAGAACTTTGAGTAGTTTTAATATGTCTTCCTCTTCAAACACAGAGAAAATAACTCGCATTACTATCCCTTATGTACAAGGCATCAGTGAACGTATAGCAAAAGTTTTAAAACCACTAAATATTTTTGTTGCCTTTCGACCGTTTAGAAAAATCTCCACCTTTCTCACTTCTCCTAAGGACAAGCTTCCACATCTTAATCATCCAGGTGTCTACCAGATTCCGTGCTCTTGTGGATTATCTTATTTCGAACAAATGGGAAGATCTGCCTCTATTCGGCTAGAAGAACACCAATCTTATATTGAATACTTTAAACCTGAAAAGTCTGGACTTTCTGAACATGCCATCTTCACTAGACACAGAGTTCATTGGAGAAAGACAAGAGTTCTTCACAAAAGTCAGTTTCTCATGGAACGCCTTTATAAAGAAACATGTGAAACTCTACTTCATTCTCTTAACTTAAACAGATCCGACGGCTTATGTCTGTCCCCTTTATGGGAGATAGTACTTTACAAATCAGCTAATCTTTCCTAACTTTTTATTATATTAATATTTTTTTTTTTTTTTTTTTTTTTTTTAGGAGTTATTGACCTTTTTAGTTATCTTACACCAGCTACTTAGGTGGTGCTTTTTGGAATTGTCAGTTAGTGTTTAATTTTGAACTTAATGTACTGAGGATGCCTGTGACACACAGGCGAAAATTATACTAATAAATAATCTTTCTACGTGAGTTTTTTTCCGTTATTTATTGTGTACCGATAATCCTAATCAAATCCTATTCATAGTTTTGTAGATAATAGATGAGATGTTTGTGCACTGCACAAACAAACTGATCATTATGTGCACTGTACATAATGATTAGCTCAACAATCAAGACCCAATCTCTTTTTCTTGAACTGACTCTTACTCCAAACCTTTCCTAGAATAAACACATTATTTCTATAGCATCCTCAGTTTCCAAAAAACTTGACCTCCTTTTTCACTCAAACAGTAGTCCTCTTCTGACTAGTTATTTAATCTGACCAACCTTGGAATACTACTTTCATGTTTGGGTTGGTGCACCTAAGACTACCTTAAAAATTCTTGATGATGTTCAGAAAATGGCAGTTTGGTTAATTAATTACATGTCTTACAGACTCTCTTCAGCCACTTTCTCATAGAAGATCAGTTTGTGCATTGTGTCTCATACAGATATTACCATGGCTGCTGTTCAGCAGAAATAGCATCCTTTTCCCTTCCATTTCTACCAGATCTGTAGGAATCAAGCAAGCAACAGCTGCTCAACATCTCTTTACAGTTGAATTACTTACTTACTGAACTTGCTAATCTCAGTCATCTTTCATTCTATCCAACTCAGTTCTGTGGAAAAGCCTCCACCATTAAGTATTTCCTAAGGACTGCAACCTCCAACTGTTTGCAAAGAATATCAACAGATTACTCTGCTCCTGACCAATGCCCACATATAGCATTTATTTGTTACAGGTCCTTCTGCCTTTAGTGTATGGAAGTTAATATAAAATAATGAGATTTTGCCATGTCCTATAAATTTTTAACTGTTCTGGGAGATCCTGGCAGTCTTTCTAAACCATTCTGAATAAAGGTTAACATTTTCTCTATTGAACAGATAATGAAAGAAATAGTGGTGTATTTATGTGTGTCAGATGATTTTTTGTTCCTTATACTGGTTTGAACATTGTAAGAGGTACTGGAAAATTTGAGAATGGGGGAATTCATGCTCATAGGGAATTTTTGGTTGCATGATCACACACCCAACCACCACAAAGCCACAAAAAATGTCTACTCTATCCAACTAGCAATAAATGTGCTCAGAAGTGGAACATCACTGTTACCCCAGGTGCTATACAAGTATCTACAGCAAGCTTTAGGCCCTGGACCTTTATATTCCCTCTGCAATGTTTTTTATTATATTTTTTTTGAAGTTCCTTTATATTGCTACTCATCCATTTAATCCTTGCTTTATACTCCTGATCCTGAAGATGTCTCTTAAACAATCCCTACCCACTTTCCTATGTACTACTGACATTTTACTTGTAGCCTCTTATGCCACTACTTCATCCTAAAATTGTCATAATCATCAACTTTGTAGTTTCACATAAATCCTCTCTTGACTAAGGATTCTTACAGCAACCTTTCAGAACAATACTGCATGGTCACATTCTCCAAGTGGAGGCCAAGTTGCCATCATGATTATGGATAGATCTTCTGATGTTACCAAACCCAACACTCTCAAACCCCTTGTCCCTTCCATCACATGGCATTTCATGCAATTATCCCTTAGTAAGTGTATAAATTCCATTTCCATCCTGCCATATGCTTTTCCTCCTTCCAATTTATGTCCCCATAGTTGATCATAACGATAATTGCTCAGCCTATACTCATGCTAATTTTCCAATGCATGGCATCCTCTGTACCCCCCCCCCTTATCTACAGAAATAACCAAGAATATCTTTTGTCCTATTGGACTATCGATATCTGCTAGTCTCACTTCCTGAGATCCAAAATCCTGTTTGACTTTATTTTTGCTGGTTAAGTTCTTCAGCTATCTACTCCCTCGCCCTGTCCTATTTATATAATTTTAGGAACCTGGTTATTTTAACTCCTAATCCCAAGTATGCAAACAATTAAGTTTGCACCTGAAACAAAGTTCAAGTCTAAAGATGGTACAACACCAGGGCAACTCATTGTAAAGGTGGGTAAAGCTCTGATCACTATTCTTAGTATTTTCCCATAATGTAAAGCACATCTCACTAGAAGATTAATTGTTTGCATACTTGGGATTAGGAGTTAAAATAACCAAGTTTATAAAATTACTTGGTTATCCTAATATATATATATATATATATATATATAAACAAACATTTTGTATAACTATATTTTTTTAGCTATAATAACTATAACATGTGATTTAGAGGCTGAGAAAAATTGTGAAAGGGAAACTTGGAGAAGAACAAGCTGGGTTTAGGCCAAACAAAGGTTGTCAAGATCAGATTTTCCCTTTCATGGGAATATGAAAAGGATTCGAATAAGTTTTATAGATCTGGAAAAGGCATAGACAAGGTGCCTAGAGAAAAACTTTTCAAAGCAATACAATTATATGACTTAAATGGAACATTATACAAAACAATACATAGTCTATATTTAAGTCAAAAGTCAGAAGATAGAACTGAAGGAAATAAAGACTTTTTGATGTAAAAGCAGGTGTAAGACAAGGGTGCACATTATTTCCACTATTATTTATCATCTGTATGGATTACATTATGAAAGAAAGTGACATTAAACCTGGTATTAAAATTGGATATACTAAACTTAGCTCTTTGCTTAATGCAGATGGTGATGTGCTCCTAAATATATCCAGTGCAAGTCTCCAGGTTTCTCTAACTAAACTGCATAACAGTTGTAACATATTTGTCATGAAAATCAGCAATAAAAAGACTAAAATGATGAAAATAAGCTGGAACACAGAAAACTTCAAGTGCATTCTGAAAGGAGAGCCTATAGAATTAGTAAAATATTTCAGCTATGTATGCACAATTTTTAGTGGAGAAGCCAAAATAAATTTGGAAATAGACAACAAAATAAGCAAAGCTAGTATGGTGGGAAGCCAGCTAAATAAATTTATATGAGATAAGAGAGAAATTAGGCCAAACACAAAACTAGCAATATACAATACAGTGTTCAAACAAGTTTTAAGTTATGGATCTGAGAGTAGCATTAGAAATAAAGCATGATGAAAGACTAGTGGCCATGAGAAATGAGAAAAATTAGTTCTGAGATTTCTCAGTTCTAATTTTTCTCAGACATGAGAAAAATTAGTTCTGAGAAAAATTAGGGGAGTAAACAGATGACAGCAATGGCAAAATAATGAAGATATTAGAAAGGAACTTGTCAGCATTCGAGAATATTTGAACAAAGCTAATCTAAGGCAGTATTGGCCACTTAAACAGAATGGGTGAGGAACGGTTAGCAAAACAAGTGTCTGTTGTGAAGATGATAGGAAAGAAACCCAGCAGAAGACTCTAGGATGAAGAATCTAGGTGGAGTGATTCAGTCAGAAGTGTCTTAGGAGAAGAAAATGTTAAATATGACAATACTGGAGTCCTGACAAATAATAAGCTAATTTAGAGAAACTTCTTGAGGATACATATCATGAAATTGATGATGATATATGATGACAGAAACATAGGTTATTATGGAGGTTTATACGATATGTACAGAAAAAATTTTTCAATACTTAACAAGAGGGATAACCCAAGGAAATTATGCAAGGGTATAAGGACTGTATTTTATACTTGTAGAGTAATGAAAGAGTGAAACAGATTGTCAGGTGCATTTTGAGTGCTTTGTTGATGAACGAGAAGTATGATAGATATTACATGAATAACGATCAGCAGCAGACCCACAATGTATCTTTGAATTTCATGGAGATGCCACTATAATAATAATAATATCTTATTTGTATGATACATATCAGTATATGCACGAAATTCTACTGCATTTCCTGAACTAATTAAGACAAATAGGTTATTTGGAGCTATACATGTGTGTATGTGTGTGTGTTGGGAAAGTTGTTCACTGAGTGTGGAAGTGCAAAGTTAGGGAAATTACAATTACTGTGAGTGCGTGCATGCTGGGGGGGGGGGGATAGGTGGGTTTGGGTGCAGACTAGTCTCTGAGATAATATTGAAGTGTAGTCAATACAAGATGTAAAGGTAGTTATGGATCCTTTGGTATTAGCATACCAAACTGCAGGATGCATCAAAAATAAGAGGGAGGAGTTTGTCACGGGCTGGTGTAAAAGTTATAGGCAATAGAGACTTGGTTGACAGTGGATGATATACACTCATATTCATAGAAACCACATCACCTGCCATACCCATGTTTTTTTTGGTAATTAAATTTAAATGCCTATTTGAAAGGAATAATAACAAAATAATTGTCACAAATAATGAAGAAGGTAATATAACATTGTTATTTTTTATTAATATTTGGCTCTTTTAGTACAAGATGTGGCATAATTAGGAAATGACAACAAACTTGACAAATTTGCAAACATTTCAAAATAGAGTGGACAATGATATTTGCACTAGAAAAACAAATACTGGTATTAAAACTTAGTTCAACTACACAGTTTTATTAACGTTCAAAGCTAAAAATTCACTTTTTTTTTTTTTTTTTTTTTTTTTGCTGTTTAGTAATTTGTAGGTCCTTGTGTTTATTATAGCTTGGCATCAGCAGGACATTGACAAAATCAATATTCTGATGGATGCAACTGTTAATTCATGGTTCCATACCCTTATAATGGCTTCTTGGAGCTCCCAAAGTGCTTACAGCTTCCTGTGTATTTCAGTCTCCATTTGGTACCACAAATTCTTAATGGAGTTGAGAATTTGTTGCGGTAGCTGTCGAATTGAGTATTCATTGAGAGACTTATTAACCTGCAACAAAAATTAAAGCTTTTTTTAAGTATTGAACTTAATTCATATGGTACATTTTAGGGTTATAATAGCATTACTTACACTTTTTGCCCCATGACAAGGGGCAGAGTCACCTGAAAGATGTGGTTCGTTGTTAGTAGGCAGCAATTATTCTTCTAAAATTTTCTGATACACTTGTGCATTCACTGAACCCTTTGTGAAATGCAAGCAACCAACATCATGATACGACATGCAGCCCCAGATCATATGACTAGCTGAGAATTTGATTGTTGATACCAGAACAGTCAGGGTTGAATTTTTCCCGATTGTCTTCGAATTGTGTCTGCTGTTGGAACCCTGCAGGTTAAACTTTTTCATGTAAGAAAAAATTACTCTTTTCTACTGATCAGGGGATTCGTTTGTCATGCTCTCTGTACCAATTTAACCAAGTCAATCTCATTTTTTTTGGTTAACAAGGGCTTCTTTTTAGGGTGCCTGGCTATCAGTCCCTGTTGAATGAGTCTCCTGACACTTACAGAGCTTGCCACAACTCCCATTCATTCTTCCCAGTCTGGCTTCAGTTCTCCGGACAACACATGGAGATTTTTAAGGAAGAACCACTTTAGAAGACCTTGGCATGGTGTAGACAGTGGCTTTCTTCCTGACCCCTTCAGCAGATCTGGTTTCTTTCACTTTCAACAGTGGCCGTACCACAGTAGATTAACTACAGGACACTCTTTTAGTTATTTTATGGGAGGTATACCCATCTCTATTCAAACCTTGACTCATACTTTTTCTTGGAGTGTTAACTGCACATAACTAGTCATCTCGGGACAAAAATGCAAAAACTAGATCTTGCTGTCAATTTATAGCATAAAACATTCTGATGCAATAGCAGCAACTATTACATTATACAGAAATCCATGGGAATGACAGATGATAATATAATACTAATGATAAACCAATGAAAATGACCATTTAACTACTAAAAACTATATTTATGTAAGGTGATGCAGTTTCTATGAACATGAGTGTACTTAGATATATAATGTTGGGGGGAGTGGTATAGTAATTTCAAGGATGATATAGAGAATGGGATAGATGGAAGGAGAGGGTACTGCTGATGATGGCAGATGATTTGTAAAAACTGTAGTTTTAATTAAATCAACAGTTTGTATGCAAACTTTCTACTCATCTAGAGCAGATTAAAAACTCAGAGGTGCTCTCTTTACAAGAGTTTATCACCCATTCCCACAAATCCACCAGTGCAGAACCATGTATTCTGGTCAGATAGGGCAGGCTGCCATGGTGAGAAAAGAGCATAATAATATAATGTTTGGATAACTAAAGTGACTGGTGGCCAAGAAAATTGTCATTTTTTTTTTTTCAAATAAAAAAAAGCAGTTATCACACAAATCAAGTTTTAAATCATAAAGACTGCTGTTGGAAGAAAATAAATCTACAAATAAAATTTGTAATCATAACAGAACTGATGTATTACTTTTGTATAAAAGTAATACATCAGTTCTGTAAAATAAAAAAATAAAAAATAAAATTTAAAAAAATACTAATGAGAAATTGCCACATTGCAATGGCATACTACTACCAAGCATGGCTTGGTTTCTTAGTTTCCTCCATATGATTGGCTTCGTTGTGGTGTGTACGTGTCTGTCTCTAGAGTCTTAGATAATACTAGCTTGAGCTAGTGAAATGTTAGGTTTCTTAATTAAAATAAAGTAATTCCATTTCATATATTTTTTTTTTCCTGGAGAACTTTTTGCGATAGCAGTGAGAACTGATTATATTATAAATATGTCATCATAAACTTGTAGCAAGAACTGTGCAATATAATTCTCAATAGTCGAACATATTTTACAATTTGGAGGAATTAGTTGCCCAAAAACCTATAAAAATTAGATCAGTTTAATCTTACAAAGTTTTATTGGAAAAAAAAAAAAGAGAGAGTAGGTGAGGTAATCAAATAGTAACTTGGTAGATCATTACCAAGTTACGTGACACTGCTCACTGGATCACTGTTATTGTTAAGGCAACAAATGCTGAATGAGTTTAATACTATTATGCAACTATATAGCTGCCATATTAGCACTCTGTAAATTTCATTTTCTTTGTGTGGGTGATTAAAATTTCTTATTCTGGATCATGAGGAAACAATGTTTGAAAAATTGACTTAACATTTGGTCAGTCAATCCAGTAAGTCTAACAAGACAGAAAGTCTCTTTTCTGTATGTTTTACCAAATCAGATAATTATACACAATCAAGGCTATACTTATGCACAGGTGCAAGAGGCTCTAGTTGAGGAACCCAAAAAATTAGGGCCAATTTAAGGTCTCCAAAACATAAGGAAGGCACCAGAGCACTATATATTGCCTTGGGAAATATAAGTATGGCCCTGCAGACAATAAAAATGACTTGAATATTTATATATCAAATTCCTGACATGTATCCTCAAGGGGTGAACAGGATATATATGAAAAAATAGTACTACATGAAAAACGTACATCACCATTAACTTCTTATCTACAATTTTTCTCCAAATCAGTCTGTTACTTGTAAAGACTCCAACATTATCAGATCTTATATTTCTGTCTTTAAGACACCTTTTACTGTATCAATCCACCTATATCTTGGTCTTCCTCTGGGTCTTTTTCCTGCCAACTTGGCAGAGAACATTTGTTTTGCTAACCTTTCCTCTCCTATTCTGTTTAAGTGACCATAACATCTGAGATTAGCTCTGCTAATGCATTCCTGGTTGCTAACAATGTCAAGTTCTTTCCAAATATCCTCATTTTTAATATGATATTGACATTGATGTCTGTTCATGCCCCTAATCTTTCTCAGAACTCTCATATCAAGTGTTTTATTTCTAACCAAGCTCTCAGTTAAATAAGTTAAAATTTGCTTGAACACTGTCTTGTATACAGCTAATTTAGTGTTTTGATTAAATTTTCTCTTATTGCATATAAATTTATTCAGTTGACTTCCTACCATACCAGCTTTGTTCATTCTGTTGTCTATTTCCATATTCAATTTACCATCTTCACTAAAAATTAACATTTTATGTTAAAAATTAACATAAAAATAAAATAAAGATTAACATCTCCAAATTTGATATCAGGTTTAATACCACTTTCCTTCATAATGTGATCCATATAGATAATGAATAACAGAAGGAATAATGTACATCCCTGTCTGACAACAGATTTAACATTAAACCATCTACCTGTACTTGCTTCAATTCTAACTGCTGACTTACAACTCAAATAAAGACTAAGTATTGCTTGATATAATGTCCCAGTGACACCATACAACTGTAGCGTGTATCAACAAAACTTAAATACAGATCTTTGTTATATTCCCATGATTTCTCAACTATTTTTCATAAAGTGAAAATCTGATCGTGACAGCCTCTATTTGGCCTGAATTCAGCTTGTTCTTTGCCAAGCTTCCCTTCCACAATCCTTCTCAACTGTTTCTCAAGTATACTTGCATATATCAGATACTCAGTAGAGAAATACCTCTGTAATTCTCACATTGTTTTATTTCCCATTTTTATTTCCCTATGTATACCATGAGGGCTCTACTCCAATCATCTATAATTCGTCCCTCTCTCTCCCCAGCCTTCTGAAATATGTAGTGCAGCCACTGTAAGACTTTCATACCTCTATACTTGAGCATTTCTGGTCAAATATCACCTACTCCAGCTGCCTTTCCACATTTCAGACTTTTGATGGCTTTTTCTACTTCAAGTATGGATATGTATTCCAGATTGCATGCCTGGTCAGTGTTTTCTATCACTGTGCTGTCATCACTGCTGGTTTAATTTAGCATTTTTTCAAAGTAATTACTCAGTACATCAAGGATATTTTTCTCCAGTTTTCATGTCACCTTTATCATTTCTAATTTCTTTTACAGTACTCTTTCCTTCATTTCTGAGCTTTTTCAACAATCTCCAGAATATCTTGCCACTTCTTGATTTATTTTCCATGTTCTTACCAAAGTCTTCCCATGACTTTTGTTTAGCTAGTTTTACACAGTGTTTAGCTTTTTTATATTTGTCTCTGTATTCTCTAAGAGCACAAGCTGACTTATTTATCAGGAACTTTTGACATACTTTCTTCTTTTCCTTCACTGCTTAACTTCCTGTATCACCATGGAGTTGTGATTTTTTTATCCTTGCAGACAACCTCGCCACACACCTCTCTAACTGAATTAATCAGCCAGAGAAAAAACTCGATTTTCAGTGGAAAATACATTTTCTTCAGGATTTTCCACTGAGTCTCCATGGTTTGGTTCCTATTCTCACACTCTTTCATTTTTTCTTGAATAATGTTTGTGTATTTTAGTCAACAATTCACATCTGAGAGCTGCTCAACTTTTATTCGCTTTAAAACTTTCTTAAATGTTCTTCTTTTCAATATGAAATTCAATTTTGTCCTGCTCAAGACTAAATGGTGATCACTTCCAATTTCAAATCCTGTGTACATTATAGTGTACTGAACCAGTGAGAAAACATCACTATCAACAATAACATAGTCAATGAGACTGTTCTTATTCCTTGCCTCTTCTCTCCATGTGAATTTATGTACATTTTTATGTTGAAACATTGCATTAGTAATTACCAGTCCATGTCCAGAACAAAAATCCAACAGGTATTTGCCATTATTATTAGCTTTGCTCTTTTCTCCAAATTTTCCCAAAATATTTTTGTATGTCTGACAATCATTTCCTACTCTGCTATTTAGATCCCCAACAAGGATCAACATTTCCTTTTTCATTGTACTTATCCAATTCCTCAGCTAGCTCCATTTTTTTGTCTTCAGGCTTATTATGTTGACAGTACCAATCTTCAACTCTGTTGATGTTGAGTTCAAGTGTGTTTCAGGATTTGTTCCAATAATTGACTTTTTGCTATTTGCCCTGGTTCCCTGAAAAAAAAAAATGGGGGGGGGGGGGGGGGGAACGCTTGTTTAACTGGGCAACACCCCAGCCAGCATGAAATGAAATTCTTCTTACTTGAAAGCAAGGTAATGCAAAAAAAAAAAAAAAGGTAATATACTCACTCTTTGTAGGAGTTCTGCCTTAAGCTGGCTTCTGCATTCCTTAGATACCCGGTGATGTTTCTCAGAAAGTGTATCATTGGTAACCAAGCCACTTAGACAAGATATAACTTCTGATCTAGGAGTAAAAATGCAATTTACTTTAACATTTCTTTTTTTTTTTTTTTTTTTTTTTTTTCTTATTGCAGAGATATACAATGTATAGTAATTTAAAATTAATTTTATCTTGAAAAACTGATTCAAACAGAATTTATCCTTCTACTTACAGATTCAAGACTAATGAAATGAAGAAATTTTTTTTTTGGAAAATGTCCTGCTATAAAAATTACAACAGAAGATAATCTAGGGAATATCACACCAATATTTCCTACATGGAATCACAGTCGAAGAAGCCATAGTGGCAATCACTACAGAATATTTTCCTCAATATATGCAATAATGCTCTCAGGACAGGGGAAATACTTCCCCATTGGAAAGAAGGTATAATCATACCGATATCAAAAAAAAGGAAACCTAAATAAACTGGAAAACTACCGTGGAATAACTCTACTACCTATAGTTCTTAAACTTTACAATAAAATGATTCTTAATCGTATAGAACCTTATATTTCCCCACTATTAAGGAAAAACTAAGCAGGATTCCTAAAGAACAGTTCATCTAAAACCTTGAAGTTCTCACTCAGTGTTGTCTAAAGTAATGGAACAAGTCATCAACAGTCAACTTCTTCCACACCTGGAGTACTATCAACTAATCAGTGACCACCAACATGGAGTTTGCCAATCAAGATCCATAGCAGATCACCTTGACTAATCACCCATCCCTGGACACATGCTGTGAAAAAAGGTTTGGAAAAAGCAATGATGCTACACCTAACATTTCCAAGGTATTTTCCCAGGTTTGGCATTGAGGGGTTTTTCTCAGCAAATTGTTATCTTACAGTGATTACAGTTATCTCCCCTCTTTGTAATTAATATGCTCCCACATATCAGGGGCTGCTATGTCTATAGCAAATAAATGCCATGTGTGGGCTAGGATCAAGAGCATGTAATTCTTTTTGAAGAACTGGAGGTTGTAGTCTGTGAGGTCTGTAGGGAAGGCTGTCGCAGAGAATCAAGGTAGATGAAGGCATTTAATGAGTCTGTTGCTGGAATATTCAACAAATTATCTCAATTATTCTTAACACTTGAATACGTACTTGTTTTCAAGCACATATTCAAGTATATTGGATGATCTTGAGGGGAGCAGTGGTGAGGTGTGGGCACGAGATCCCAACAGGCTGAAATTTATCATTGACACCATATAACTCTATTATTCACCAAGCTTTTCTTCTACAATTCTTCTCAACCGTATACTTGAGAAATGTTTGAGAAGAATAGATCTTGCCAGGAACACTCAGTAGGGAAATACCTCTGTAATTCTCACATTCAGTTTTATTTCCCTTTTTATATATGGGTACTATGAGAGTTCTAATCCAATCATCGGGAATTCGTTCCTCTGTCCAGGCTTTCTGAACAATGCAGTGCAGCCACTGTAAGACTCTTATACCACCATACTTCAGCATTTCTGGTCGAATATCATCTACTCCTGCTCCCTTTCCACATTTCAAGCCTTTGATGGCTTTTTCTAGTTCAAGTATGGATATGTATTCCCGACTGCATGCCTGGTCAGTGTTTTTTACCACTGTGCTGTCATCACTGCTTGTTTCATTTAGCAGTTTTTCAAAGTAATTACTCTATACTTCAAGGATATCATTTTCTCCTGTTATCATGTCACCTTTTATCATCTCTAACTCCTTTTACAGCACTCTTTCCTCCATTCCTAAGCTTCTTCAACAACCTCCAGAATATTTTGCAACCTTCTTGATATTTATTTTCTATGTTCTTGCCAAAGTCCTCCCATGACGTTTGTTTAGCTAGTTTTACACACTGCTTAGCTTTCTTAAATTTGTCTCTGTATTCTCTAAGAGCACAAGCTGACTTATTTGCCAGGAACTTTTGATATGCTTTCTTTTTTTCCTTCACTGCCTCTTAACTTCTTGTGTCCACCAGGGAGTTAAAGATTTTTCTATCCTTGCAGACAACCTCACCACCACATGCCTCTCTGGCTGAATCAATCAGGGTTTTCTTCAAGGCTTGCCACTGAATCTCCAAGGTTTGGTTCCTGTTCTCAAACTCTTGCATTTTTTTTTTCAATAATCTTTGTGTATTTTAGTCTATAGTAGACAATTGAGAGCTTCTCAACTTTGATTCGCTTTAAAACTTCCTTACATGTTATTCTTTTCAATATGAAATTCAATTTTATCCTGCTCAAGACTAAATAGTGATCACTTCCAATTTCAAATCCTCTGTACACTCTGGTGTCCTGCACCAGGGAGAACATATCACTATCAACAATAACATAGTCAATGAGACTTTTCTTATTCCTTGCCTCTTCTCTCCATGTGAATTTGTGCACATTTTTATGTTGGAACATGGTGTTAGTAATAACCAGTCCATGTCCTGAGCAGAAATCCAACAGATATTTGCCATTATTATTAGCTTTGCTCTTTTCACCAAATTTTCCCAAAATATTTTTGTATGTATCACAATCATTTCCTACTCTGCTATTTAGATTCCCAACAAGGACCAATTTTTCCTTTTTCATTGTGTCAGTTGCTTTTTCTAAAGGCTCAAAAAAATTCCTCCACTTCTACCTTAGTAGAACCTTCTGTGGGACCATAGGCACAAATAAGTCTCATTGTCCAGCTCCCCATTCTCATATTTGCCCACATTACTCTACTTGAGACTGACTGCCATTCAAGAAGATTAGCCTCATATTTTGTGTTGAATACTATGGCTATTCCTTCTTTTCCTTGATTGTCATTGCCTGAATATAACATTTTGTATTTATTGCTCAGAAAGATCTCACCAGTTTTGGTCTTTTTTGTTTCAGTCACCCCTATTATGTCGATCTGATACTTATCTAATTCCTCAGCTAGCTCCATTTCTTTGCCATTCAGGCTTCTTATGTTGATAGTACCGATCTTGAACTCTGGTGATGCTGACTTGGGGTGGGTTTTAGGATTTGTTGCAATAGCTACTTTTTTTTTCTGTTTGCCCCGATTCCCTAGCGAAAATAATGGGGGCCCTCTTTATCCAGGCGACGTCCCAGCTGGCATGAAATTTTGTCATGTTGTACCATCATTTTTTATTTTGGTTTAACCAATAAGAATACAATTTGGTTGGCTAAATCCCAAATTGCCAGCCCATCCTCGTTCGTTCAGTATCCAAGTAGATATCCAACAGGGTGCACCACGAGAAGGTGAGGATTGGACATTAGGCCAGAAGCTCTGGTCAGTTCTCTGCATTCCTTTAAAGGCTATGTGGAGGTCTCTTCTCAGTTATACAGCCCGTTAATGTAAATATAATTTACATTTTATGAGCCTCTGTAACTTAGTCGGTATAGATGAAGCCCTTTGGTCAGATAGACTGGGGTTCGATTCCCGTCTATGATGTGAGAAACCTATATCTGGTCTCTTTTGATTAAAGGCGAGTTAGCCAGTATCATATGGAGGTAGAGGATTTTTTTCCTCACCTAGAAAATCGGATTTTCTGTCCATCAGAACAAGCAAACCGACCTCTGAACATACAGACCTACAGTCATATATATATATATTATCCCTCATTAGGTGCGCTTAACCTGCTGCTCCCTCACAAAAGGATGAGGAGAAGGGGGGGGGGAACCCTATACAAATAAATAAATAAGGTAGATGGAATTAAAAATTGAATGGGAACAATTTAAATCAACAGTTTAACTATAAAGAAGGTTAAATGGATGTTGGATATGTGCAAATTAATTGCAAGAGAGAGAGAGAGAGATGAAAGCTAACAAGCTGAAAAGGATATGAAGTTTTGGAGAAGCCAAGGATACTACAAAAGTGATGTAATTATGCCAGAAAAGGCAAGGAGTAAGTCAGTCTGAGAAGAGAGAGAGATCTGGTCTTGGATATTAAGATTAGCATCATCAAAGGTAAAAAGAGAAGAACTGCATGGTAGAAAATGAAGAATACACCAAATTTCATTTCCGAATTTTATTCCCTATTTTATCAATTCTAGCAGAACATTCTGAGGTTCCTAAGTCATATCAACTAATGGTAGTGTATGATTATAGGTCTTAATTTTTTTAAATAAATGTAATTAACACTTATGAAGTCAGTTCAAAAGTTCCAAGGCAATTATTATTATAAAGAAATTGGGCGTGCTAGTGTATTGTTTTGTAAGCATATACAAATGTGTATAGACATGCCATAATATAATGAAACCAAGCCCAAAGTCACCTGAGTAACCTCAGTGATCTGCATAGCTTTGAAGAATGAACATATTTTTTGTTCAGTGCAGTACAGTGATGCATACAGTAATTTTATATGCAGTGCATTATTTCACTATAAACAAAGAGTAAAATAGTTAAAAATATAACAAAGCTGACCACCCACTACATAGTTTAGCATCTAGACATGTTAATATATCCTTATGGTTCATATGTTGATTTCCAACTTATGACCTTTTTGACTTATAATGGAACCATCAAATCAAAACCAGGTAGTAAGTCGAGGACTGACTGTACACCCATGCTTTATGTTGACTGCTTGGCTATCAAGGCTCAACCATGGCTTCTGATAGAGAGGCAACTGAGATGTTTTAGAATTGCAGTTGTTGCTGCTGCCTAGATAACACAATCACGTACATTGCTGCCTGTCTCACTGATAGGTGTTTTGGTAACTGGTAATTCAATCAATGGTCAAATAACTAGGATTAGCAATTGCTAAGTAATAGCTAGAAGTAGCAATTCATTTAATCACATCATTGTTTCAGAAACATTCAAATATTTTATACTTACTTTGTCTTAACATTTTTGCAGTAGCCCAACACGTCTTTCTTGCATGCTTCCTTAAATTTGAAACTGAAGCGATAATCCTTGAGTGAAACCTATATGGCAGAAAACATCATCACAATACACACCAACTGTCATGCACTCAAATACTTTTAAATCAGTTGAGTTACATAAGTTATAAAAACTGGAAAGTATCTGAAATGCTTTGAAAATTATTTAAGATGCTGAACATTGTTAACTTCTTAAAAGTTTCCATAAGAAAAAACTTTTTTCTTATGGAAATTTTCTTACCATAAAAATGTTTATTTTTTAATTTTTTTATTTTAAATTTTCTAGTGCTATGCAGAAATTGTTATGCAATTTTTAAAAATCATTTAATAGGTTCATTGCATGTGTGAAATTTCTCTAAGTTATGGTCTGGTATATAACACTAATCCGTTAAATAAATTTGGCAGTTGAGATTGTATCTCTAGGTATAAATATACAATGTATTCAGCATAAAAGTTGCCAATGTCCTATCATTTTATTTCTCCTTTAATTCAGAAAAATGAAAAATTATTCTTACATGGTGACATCAACAACAAAAGGTGTTTTTTTTTTTTGCAAATCTAAAACTGGCTATTCCTAGTAGAGTTAATGCTTCACCACCTTTCAAGATTTCAAGATGCATCATTTATCAAATTCCCATTAGTAGACTGCTCTCTGTCCTACAAAGACCATCAACAAATACAACTCACTATATCTAACATAACAGGATCCAGACCAAATTTTGAAGAAATGGATACTGCTTATGAATTATACTGTTATATCACCTTCGAGAGATTTGTAAAACTGCTATATTATACAATATTATAATACTGGCATGGGAAGAGCTCTGCAAAATTTGCATAGGTCAGACAAATCACCCATATCATACAATACACTAAATGTTAACTGACAGTATCAATCAAAAAAGAAAGAAATCAGGCTGTGACCTCTGTGTTAATGAGATCTCAAAATGATGTAATCGGTGAAAAACATTTGGTACTGATTATACTAACGCAGACTTAGTGGCAGCTGCTGTGTGCTGCTAAATCACTGCAATGATATTATGAATGTATTTTTCATCTCTGATGTTTCATGTAGTAACTAAATAATTTTGGTAGAACAGAGTAATTCTCATTTGTGCACAAAAAGGATACTGCTTACCAATTGAAAATGTTCTACTGCTGCTCTGCATTTTTGATTTTTCTTCATTTCTATGTCATTCTTATGCTCTATTAAACACTGAATTACATCTCCCTGATCAACATCCTTAGACTGCAGATCCTGTTGGGAAAGTGAAATATTTTCTATTCAAAACGTGAATTAGTCTTTCAAAAAATAAAAAAAAATAAAAAAATAAATAAATAAAACTATGATAACAATTGATAATTTTATCTTAAATATTAAGATAGGTATTTTAGAAAGATAAGAATCAAGGCATCTTGATAAAAAGTTATTATGCTAAAGCAGTAAAGGACATGATAAAGAGTGAACAGAAGGCATCTTGAATTTCAAACCAATGCTCTGTGGGTTCAATTTTCACTATGGTATGATCATTCTTATAAATAATTCTCTGTTGTTCTTTTTCCATGACTAGGATGTTTGGGTTGGAACTTGGACTGAGCTGAGAGGGGAAACAGCTTTTAACTCTGTACACACACAAATCCATCAAACCACTAAATAAATAATATTATTATTACAGTGATTCACACCTCCAGGGAGTCCAAAGACTCATCGAGGGAGGGCATCTACTCTACAACTCTTTGTCTCACTACTCCACCAACCTTCATCATCTACACCAACGCCATCTACCACCACCGACTAGTACTTTCAGAGACAATCACAAACATCCATGCCCACGGTGGGATTCAAACCCGCAGCCTTTTGGCTGGAGAGCAGATACGCTAACCAGGCCGGTATCCTCACATTTAAAATGATGTTCTTGTTCCCAGAGAATATTCTAAAAATACTTGACTAGTACAGAATAGTGCATTTAGGTTAATTAATGACCAACCTATGACAAATTTATGCTACTTATCTTTATAAAGATTTCTGCTGCTTGCAATGTTTACAAATATTTTGATCACTGTTCACTAAACTTAGCACTGATAATTTCCTCTCTCCTCTAAATCCGTTAAAACACCTATAGCGGTTATTTAAAAACTTCACAGTTCAACTTCAAACTCACAAATTATCCTTCCTCTTCATTCATTTTTCCTGCTGTCTTTGGAACAATATTCTCTCATGTGTATTTTCTAAAGAGTACAATCCATTGTTCTTAAATTTTCATATTAATAATTTCTTCTTTAAACATTATTATGAATTTCTTCTTTCTCTTCACATTTCTACTCATTCATGGTACTATATACTACAAGTTAAACAACCTATCATGTATGGAATTACCATAAAAATATAATAATTGGCAGTATAATGATTTTGATGTCAAGAATTCCATTAATACCCATTGACATGCAATCTCAAATGAAAAGATTTCAATTTCCTCTTAGTCAATTATTCCCTGTGTTAAGTCATAGCAGTAAACAGTTTTTATTACTAGTGAATTCCGGAGTTTAATTGCTTCAGTTGAATCTAGCTCTCTCAAGAGTCAGAATGGAAAAGAATTTTTAGTTTTTTAAACAGTAAATAAAACAAAAATATTATGTTTACAAATTATTGTTAACACAGATGCAAACATTTTGTCAACATCATCATATACAGTTCTATCATAATAAATATTTGTTTGCACCTAATATGCGCCAAGTAAAATAAACTATTATTACTGGATCTATTTTTTCCCCATTTTATGTACTGTTTTTCATTAAGTTATCAGAATATTTCATTCCAGAAGAAAAAATAATGTTGCTTACTATATATGGTGATACATTTCACTATTTCAAAATCTTGTAGTCAGTTTTTTTCATTAAAAAAAGTAGATAGTTGTCAGAATAGAAGCACTAAAAAGTACTTTTCTGACAAGTATGAACAATGTTAAACCTATTTCAGAATTTAAGGGAAAAAAAATTGAAAATTACTCTTAAATTTAAGACATGAAGTAAAAAATAATAATAAACAAATATGTAAAAAAATAATCCTGTGCACTGTTTGTACACCCCTTGAAAGTACAGGAATTTGATGATGATGAAAAATAATCTTCAAGAACTATCAGCCCTGAAAACTATTAAGGTCTTTACTGCTGAGCACTTGTATTTTCAAGTGCACTTTTGCATTTAAAATATCTCTGCAACAACTTTTAAACATGTTTAAATTTCACAGGCATGTAGAACATTCTATTATGAATGTAATTTACTTAAACTCAAACTTTCTGACTTCATATGTATCTAGAGGAAAATATTTGCGCTCTAGCATATAGCAGAAGAAGTCTCCCAACTGAAGTGTCAAATAGTGGGAAGTGTGCATGCTGACTTAAGTCATAAAAATTGCATGAAATTATCAGAAAAGAGAGAGACCAATAACCACCCAGCAAATAATGAAGCAACTTTGTGTAATAGAATACGATAGGAATAACACGACCAGTTGACAAGTCCTCGAGTACATAACAGTTCTAAAATCTTAGATACTGTACAAAGTAAATATCAGGAAAAACATAATATTTGCAGATTTTCAACTGACACTCATAAGAGAAATATTTCAACTCTCCCATATGCTGAGATCAACCACTATAAAGATGTGCATCACATAGTGACCAGTCTCCCAGATTGAAAGGAAGATAATTCCAATATTGATTTTTCCTGCTTAAAAATATTATATGACACCTGTTGCACCCTGAATGGTTTTGATTCAGAACATGAACAAATCATTCAGGGCTTAACATATTAACTTAAAATTTAATGAAAGGAAAGGCTTGCATTTAGTTAAAACCACATAAGACTGTATTAATTACAAAGGGTGATGAGGTAGCATTGTATTAAAGTGGTATATTATTCAAGATTTTGTTAAGTGAACAGGAAATCATTTGTACTATATCATTCAGTTAAAATTAGCTTAAATAAGAATATTCCACTGGACAACTTGTAAGGGTAAGTCCAAAAGTCTAACACTTGCTGGCATATAGCCCAAGGCTGCATAATACACAGTAATACACAGAAGAAGAAGTGCGTAAGCACTTCCGAGAAATCTGCCATAGCGAAAAATGCTGAGATCATCATGAGAACGAGAATGGCATAGCGCCATGTTAAAAAAAAAAAAGAGGGCGCTGTGCAATGAAAATATAAGCAATTGCACAAGGCATAGAGGGCTTTTTTTTTCCAGACTCTGGGTTGTTGGATCATCTGATCGAGGAGAGGTTCCAGGTCGTGCGATAAGCAGAGGTATGCGTTGGCGGGAAAAATGAAGTAGTCTACTCGAAATACAGCAGATGGAATTCCGGTGCAAGTGCAGATGCTTTCCTAGCAAGCGCTCGTAAACTCGTAGAAGTCCTCCGAACAATCACCAGAAATGAAGTAGCCATAATGCGTATGAGGGAAGACCTATCCAGCAGAAATCTAACGCTGCATGTGGCACAAGAAAGGATCCAGTTCTTGGGAAAAACAAGGCAGTACAGACCAGCAGACCTACTCCATACTCAGTGAGGGTAATGTAAAACTTTATTATAGAACTCAGAACTAGTTTGTAGGAAAAAGATTAATGTGAAAATTGTTTCATGTCAGGACATTGCTAATTAGAGAACTCTGAGTGACTAATGTAATAAGGTGCAACCTGATGTCCAGTTGTCGAATTGAATTAGACGAATTGGTAGAAGGAATTTAGGATCATGTAAATGTATAATGTGGGTTATGGTTAGAGCTTAGGTTGAAGTTAAAATTAACTTAGTAATCCCCAATTAATAGAGGGGAAAAATGGAAGCAGGAATTGTAGTTAGCAATTTCATAGATAATTGTTTAATGGATGCAGTGCACAGTTCTTAAAATGAAGTACTTTCTTTAACTTAGTATTGATATGTGTGATTTAACTTATTTAAAGTGTATCTAGATATAATTGCATGTTGTGTATAAAGTTGATAATAAACATGTATTCTCTTTTAAAACTGAGTTTTGCGTGATATTGAGCGCCAACTCACCACTCATAAAAGTACGAAATTAAGGCGGGAGGGAGCTGAAATGTTAGATAAAATTTGGCCACGACTGATAGAAGCAATTAGTATCTATATATGTGTAGGATTACTGGTAATGTCTCTCTGAGTAGTATATTGATCTATCATAGGATATAGACTGGTGCAGCTTTTTAAATATAAATTCGTTTATGTCCGAAAAGGATACAGGACCAGATTCTAAGCAAACAAATATAGCGACTGCAAAGTAAGGGTGATTGATAAGAGGGGTATAACAGGTATACAGAACGATAATTTCCATAGATAACGACACAACACACCTCCAAGGAGTCCAAAGAACTCATCAAGGGAGGCCACCTACTCTACAACTCTGTCTCAACCACTCAATTCACCAACTACAACGAACCACAACTACACCAACGCCATCTACTGCCAACCACCACCACCACTAATATTTTCACAGACAATTCAAACATCCATGCCCACAGTGGGATTTGAACCTGCAGCCTTTCAGCTGGAGAGTGGATATGCTAACCACTCGGCCAACCAGGGCAAATCCCACAAAGTATTGCAAACGTGTGTCCAAACACCTCATTTGAAGAGAAGAAAAGGAGAGAGAGTGAGAGAGCAGATATATGTGTGACAAATGTTAGGTGCCTTATGTATCTACTCTCGGTTTTGAAAAATACTATATAATTGCTAAATTTTGAAAGTATGAGGCAGTGATGCAGAATGTTCAATATTGTATAAAAATACTGAGGACGATTTTCAAAAAAAAAAAAAAAATTTGTTTCATTTGTTTATAAATTAAATTAAGGATGCCAAGAAATTATATTCTCGTTTTATCCTTTATCCAAGTGTAATGAGCAAACAAAGTTTGCCAGTGAAGTATCTTCATGACTAGGCTACTTGTATATAGAGGCTAATGAATTCACATTGATTGCCTTAATATCCCATAATGCAAAGCACACATCCTTTCAGGTGTATATAATGCTGTATATGGGAAAGGCCATTACCCACACCGGTTTCGATCTTTATTGAAGTCTCATCAGTGGGAATGAGACCCAGAGGAGACACCAAGGTTGAAGTAATGCAGAAATTATATATTTTTATATAGAAGTAGTTAAATGCTGTAACATCTTTTTATTAAAATACTTTGTTATAAATTCAATTAAAGATGCCAAGAAATCATGATCTTGTTTTATTCTTTATCCAAGGGTAAGAATAAAACAAAGGGTCAAAGGGTAAGCAAACAAAGTTTGTCTGTGAATGAATTATCTTCATGAATTTGTTTGCTTACAGACTTTGCAAATTTCAATGATTTCATTGACCACTTTCAACAAATTCCCATTAATACATTGCTCTGACTGCAGTTTCTTCAGTCCAAAATACATGACCCTACATCACAATATTTAAGTACTATTCATTAACATTTGCCTGTAGACCCAGTTTGTTCAGATCAGCCTACAAGCATTCTGTATCAAACATGTTCCTTCCTACCTTCCCTAACTTTGTGTCACTGGCAAATAATGTATATTACTGTCCAGACCAACACAAATATCATTAAATTTACATGCTAAACAACAGTAGCTAAAATACAGAACTCTGAAGTATCATATCACACTGGTCACCTACTTCTCTGAAAATACCCTTCATATATCACTTTCTAATACTTGTCAGTTCATCCACAGTTCTATCCATGTAACAGGCCTGCTTTGCACCCCCCCCTCCCTTTCAGTTTGTGTAACAACCTCCTATGATCTTTGGTGGCTGCTTCTCCACCATGGCTTTCAGGTGCTTTAGCAACATCCAGAAGTATTGTGATATATCCACTCCACTTATTCATCACTGTTATCTTATGTTGTCATGTTATTTCCTGTGGAGAATAAAGGTGACACTAATCACTTCTGGATAGGCACTTTTACAGCTGCTCCAGTATCTTAATGATCAGTGTAGAGATTCTGATTGGTCTATAATGGTTGCTTCTGTCCTAGCTCCACCCTTATATAATGGATTATCCCACCTATCAGAAATCTTGCTCATTTTGAGACTCCACTGGAACAAGGAATTGTAATTCTGTTGCCAATTCTAGAGTATCTGACATCTTCCTACCATGGTGTTATTCTTCATTTTGAAGTTGCTGTGCAGACTGGCAAAAGGCTACAAAAAAAAAATACATCCCTGAATAGAAAGACAAAATTCAATCCCTGTACCAAATTTTTATACACGTTTGATAATGCAAGGAACAATAACTGAAGCAGGGTTGTGAATAACACCAACTTCACACACATTTCAGTACTTAAGCCTGGTCTTTAATAAGAAGACTTGACTCCAGCACTTGATCCTCAAAACAACATTATCCCACTCTGATCTCTCTACTTCTGCACAGACAAATATGCTAAAGCATGACTGAAATCCAAGGGAAATATGTACCCTCACTAATGCCCTCTTTCACATTGCTTAGCACTTATACAGTTGTTAGTTCATTGAAAGCAAAGAAAGCAGTTGGCCTGGATGACAACTATTCTGAATTCACTAGTATGCTGACTAGTATATATAATGACATCTTAGATAAAGGAACATTGTCAATACTCTTTAAGAGATCAAAAGTAACAGCCATTTTAAAACTTGGAAAAGACCCATTTCTTACTACAAGCTATTAAAACCCATTGTTACGTTAAGCTTCTGCTTGAAACTTCTTGAAAGATTGATGTACTGTAGAATTTTCCCAATTGTCCATAATAAGATATTCAAGCTAGTTTCAGACCTAACAGAAGTTGCCTTGACCACATACTATATATTGAAAATGGTTATGGTAAATCTGAGGACAATCTGTTTTTGTACCTCTTTCAACAGTTTTAATTGGAGAGATATTCTAATCTTGAAATTCTTAGAGGTCATCATTTCTCTCAAAATTACTAATCTTTAAAAACAGTATGCTGTCAGATAGATTCAGGTATATATCAGTGATTCTAGAAGTAAATTCCATAAGATAGGGAATTGATTCCTCCACAAGGATCTATTAGCTCCCTGCTTTTCAGTTCATCCATGATATCTCTATCGCAGTCTTACAAAATGTATGCAGATGATATTGTAATTGGAGCTCAGAGTAACTATGAAATTTGATAAGTCCTGTTAGTATTCTTCTCAACTTGAAAGTGTTCTGAGCTCCAATTGCAATATCATCTGCAGTCACAGCTCCCCATTAAAATAACAGCCAATCTAACCAGTAGCGCACTCAAGATTTAATGGGGGGGGGAGTAAACGATTTGAGAATGCACACTACACATTGCATATGACCTATGACAGAGCATCTGCAGTGATTGCCAATATATGATACCTGTAATCTCCTCTAGCTCAGCTCAGTCCACCCAAGCACTACTTCGTTTGCCTTGCGTTCACAGCACCCATGATTCCCAAGAGCTATAGGGTATTCCCACTTTATGTGACCATTAATTCATAAGTAGTATAGAAATAGAAGACACGACACAACATAAATAAAAAAAAAAATGAATTTTAATTAGGAAAAGATGTTTTGAAAATTTTCTAGTTCCCCCCCTTTGGGGGGGTGCAGGGTCCCCTTGGCATCCCCCTGGGTGCACTGCTGGATCTAATTATGCTTCTAAAGTTTACTTTAGAAATAGCATATTGAATGCTAGAACTCAACTAAGAATGACTCCTTGACAGATCAAGGACAGATTCTTGACTTTCATAGAACATTTGATAAGGATTGATGGTAAATTAAAAACTTGCAATACCTTACGTAAACTAGTAGACTCTTTAAGGACTGCAGATGCCAGTACATTGTGCATAACAGTTATGATACTGATGTATTTCAGAACAGAATAGTGTGATCCAGAGTAGTAGCTTCATGTTGCTCACACACACACACTGAGATTCATCTCAGCCATGCTAAACTATGAGTTCTATCTCTGGAGCTATTAATAATATCTACACCAACCCACTTAGTAATATTAGTGTCCAGTTTGCTTAGTGATATTGTTTCTCATCCATTATGAAGAGAAAAGGCCTTTAGACAATCTATGGAATTAAAATTACTGAAAAAAGTGATCTGCCCATATATCCAAAGCTATGAGTTATATCAACAACCTGTTGGACAAATGCAAGAGGCTTTTCATATCTCAGCCTAGAAACTTGACCGGCAAGAGCACACCTCTGAACTTACTTATAGCCTGCATACAACCAGAAGGCTAAAGAGCTTTGACCTTCCAAGAAATCTTTGGTCTACATTGAAATTGATCAGGATAGAACATGGGAGATGCAAATATAAAAGCAGATATGGACTGACTCCAAATTCTGACTAACAATTTAACTCCAACCATTAAACTGTTAGTGGCTGCTCAGTATTTGCTTACCCTGGAACTTATATGGACTTTTTTTCATGTTAATGTGGATTCAGAATATGTGAAACCATGATGCTTTTTTGTTTTTAAGAAAGATTCCAGTAATTAGACCACATGTTTATTAAGATAAATAACAATAAAAAATAAAAATAAAAAAACCTGACAAGTTTAGTAAGTCATTTGACTTACATCTTCAGGGGTCAAAGGTAACTAAAAGTTTAAACACAAGAAATGAGAAATTACTCAAAATAGTTCATTCTATGCAGTTGTGGCCATTTAACTGTTCATTAAATTAAATATCCAAATGCAGATTCAGTGTAATGCTAAGTTTGAACAATGCTGGATACTGTTACGTTCTGTTGTTCACATTCACATTGTCAGAAGTCTGACTTGGGCATATTTTTTTATCAATGCTGATCAAACTTGGTGTAGAATTAGGCCCTGGTTTTTGTTGCATTGCATTGGAATTCTAAGCATGTTTGCAGCTTCTTTAAATTTTCTCATGTAACAATTTTTTTCAATGTAAGACATGTTTGTTTTTTGCCAAAGTACATTATGGCCAGTGGAAGTTGTATGGTATGCTAGGTCTGATTTCTGTTCTCTTCTTTTTTGCACGTCTTTTTGGTGTTTGTTCATGAGAATTTCCCCGTCTGGCCTATGTAGCAGATGCCACAGGAACAATGAATTTTATAAACACCTGGTTTTTTTTTTAAAGGATGATGTGGAGGTTTTGGGGGATGTAGAAATCTTGAAATTTTTTCCAGAGGTAGAAAAGCAACTTCAATGTTATGTTTGTTTAGTAATATGGCCATTTTGTCTGTAACATGCTTGATGTATGGACGCATGATTGCATTCTTGAAATCTTGCTTTTGTGAGATACTTCTAGGAGGTGTGTTGAGGATTCTTTTTATTGTCTTAAGTTCATAACCATTTTTTTTTGAAGATCTGTGTTAAATATTGAAATTCTTCATTTCTCTGTTTTTCTGTGCTGGAAATATTATAAGCTCTGTCCTTCCAGGTTTAATTAAACTTATTTTTTGCGAGGGGTGGTGGTGTGAGGCCGCAATAAGAAATCTTCCTGTGTTGGTGGGTTTTCTATAGATGGAGAAGGATAATTTATTATCTTTTTCATTGACTTCTATTAGGATATCAAGAAAGGGAAGTTTTTTATGCTCTTCTTGTTCCAAAGTAAATTTTATGTGGTTGTGTATATTATTCAGGTAAACATGTGGTCCAATTACCGGAATCTTTCTTATGAACTGCAAAACCACAGAAACCTACACCTTTTTTTGTTTTATGTGTAGTTCCATCTGTTTATTCTTTTATTGTTTTTGTATGTACATTATTCACTAAATAAATACATTTTTCCATGATCATTCTTCCTTTACTTACCACATAGCAAAAAAAAAATTTCACTTTGCCAGCTAAATTCTCTTCAAAGTTAGCTGGCTGGAGACACCAAAGCTCCTTAAATGACTCCAGAAAAGAAAAGTAACTGTGTTAACAGTCTTGTCAGTTCACTTCATTATATTTCACATAGAAATTAATTTTTGCTGCTTGCTTTCTGTTTAAATGTTTCTGTGTAGGATGTTACCATATGGCATCAATAATTTCCCTACTCTGCTTTACATCTGCTAAAAATGTGTGCTACAACTTTTCAACACTTCTTCATTTAGCTTAAGCTTTTGAAGTTTTGTATCTCTATATTAATTTATTCCTTCCCTTGCTGTCTTTTGAAACAGTCTTCCTTCTTATATATTTCTTAAAGAGTACCTTCTTCATGTCTTCAATAAGTTTCTTCTTTTTCAACTTTTTGTTCATTCACAGCACTAATGTATTACAAGTTGAACAATCTGTTATGTGTCAGGTTGTTTCAACCTATGATGTCTTGACAAGTTGTTTGTTCAACATGTTGTTTGAGGTTACCATTAAAAATAAACAGATAACTCATCATTCTCATCATCATTTATATGGGGGGAGGGACACACATACACAGAAATATTTATATAACTCATGGAGATAACGTTCTGGTAATAAGGCTTATATGTTGGTAATATATAGTGTACAACTTAATATATAGATCAGAATAACTTTTAATTAATATTTCCAACATTTTGGCAAATATGTCAAATTGTCATCATCCGGGAACAATGAATAAATTGATCCCACATGCAGGCACTAGGTAAGTAGAAGGTAAGTATGACTGAAGTAAGTACAACATAGCAAAAAAAAAAAAAAAAAAAGGCAAGTCATCATCATCATCATCATCAAATTCCTGCCATGTACCCTCAAGGGATGTACAGGATATGACAGTACTACATGAAAAAATTACATCATTACTAACTTCCTATCTACAATTTTCCTCCAAATCAGTCTGTTACTTGTCAAGACTCCAACATTATCAGATCTTATATTTCTATCGTCTAAGGCACTTTGTACCGTATCAATCCACCTATATCTTGGTCTTCCTCTGGGTCGTTTTCCTGCCAACCTGGCAGAGAACACTTGTTTTGCTAATCTTTCCTCTCCCATTCTATTTAAGTGACCATACCATCTGAGATTAGCTCTGCTAACGCATTCCTGGATGCTGACAATGTCAAGTTCTTTCCTAATATCCTCATTTTTAATATGATATTGCCATTGATGCCATCTGTTCACGCCTCTAATCTTTCTCAGGACTCTCATATCTGCGGTCTCTAGTCTTTGGTCAAGTGTTTTACTTCTGACCCAGCTCTCAGATCCATAAGTTAAAATTGGTTTGAACACAGTCTTGTATACAGCTAATTTAGTGTTCCGACTAATTTCTTTCTTATTCCATATGAATTTATTCAACGGACTTCCCACGATACCAGCTTTGCTGATTCTGTTGTCTATTTCTATATTTAGTTTACCATCTTCAGTAAAAATTGTGCCTAAGTAGCTGAAATGTTTTACTTGTTCCACAGGTTCTCCATTCACAACACAGTTGACATTTTCAATGATTCTGCCTATTTTCATTGTCTTTGTCTTTTTATTGCTGACCTTCATACCATATCTATTACAACAGCTATTCAATTTAGTCAGAGAATCTTGCAGACTTGTAGCGGATTTATTTAGAAGTATAACATCATCCGCATAAAGCAAAGAGCTGACATTAACATCTCCAATTTTGATATCAGGTCCAATACCACATTCCTTCATAATGTGATCCATATAGATAATGAATAACAGAGGGGATAATGTACATCCTTGTCTCACACCAGATTTAACATTAAACCATCTTCCTGTACTTCCTTCAATTCTAACTGCTGACTCACAACTCAAATAAAGACTAAGTATTGCTTGATATAATGCCCCACTGACACCATATAACTGCAGCGTATTGAATAGCTTCTCTCTTGGCACCTTGTCATATGCCTTTTCCAAATCGACAAAACTTAAATACAGATCTTTGTTATATTCCCATGCTTTCTCGACTATTTGTCGTAAAGTGAAGATCTGATCCTGACAGCCTCTATTTGGCCTAAATCCAGCTTGTTCTTCACCAAGCTTTTCTTCCACAATTCTTCTCAACCGTTTCTCAAGTATACTTGCATAGATCTTGCCAGGAACACTCAGTAGGGAAATACCTCTGTAATTCTCACATTCAGTTTTATTTCCCTTTTTATATATGGGTACTATGAGAGCTCTACTCCAATCATTGGGAATTCGTCCCTCTGTCCAGGCTTTCTGAACTATGCAGTGCAGCCACTGTAAGACTCTTATACCACCATACTTCAGCATTTCTGGTCGAATATCATCTACTCCTGCTGCCTTTCCACATTTCAAGCCTTTGATGGCTTTTTCTACTTCAAGTATGGATATGTATTCCTGACTGCATGCCTGGTCAGTGTTTTTTATCACTGTGCTGTCATCACTGCTTGTTTCATTTAGCAGTTTTTCAAAGTAATTACTCCATACTTCAAGGATATCTTTATCTCCTGTTTTCATTTCACCTTTATCATCTCTAATTCCTTTTACAGCACCCTTTCCTCCATTCCTAAGCTTCTTCAACAACCTCCAGAATATTTTGCCACCTTCTTGATATTTATTTTCTATATTCTTGCCAAAGTCCTCCCATGACTTTTGTTTAGCTAGTTTTACACACTGTTTAGCTATCTTACATTTGTCTCTGTATTCTGTAAGAGTAAAAGCTGACTTATTTGCCAGGAACTTTTGATATGCTTTCTTCTTTTCCTTCACTGCCTCTTTAACTTCCTGTGTCCACCAGGGAGTTCTGATTTTTTTATCTTTGCACACAACCTCACCACATGCCTCTCTGGCAGAATCAATCAATGTTTCCTTGAGAGTTTGCCACTGAATCTCCAAGGTTTGATTCCTGTTCTCAAACTCTTTCATTTTCTTTTCAATAATATTTCTGTATTTTAGTCTACAGTTTACATCTGAGAGCTGCTCAACTTTTATTCGCTTTAAAACTTTCTTACATGTTATTCTTTTCAATATGAAATTCAATTTTATCCTGCTCAAGACTAAATAGTGATCACTTCCAATTTCAAATCCTCTGTACACTCTGGTGTCCTGCACCAGGGAGAAAACATCACTATCAACAATAACATAGTCAATGAGACTTTTCTTATTCCTAGCCTCTTCTCTCCATGTGAATTTGTGCACATTTTCATGTTGGAACATGGTGTTAGTAATAACCAGTCCATGTCCTGAGCAGAAATCCAACAGATATTTGCCATTATTATTAGCTTTGCTCTTTTCTCCAAATTTTCCCAAAATATTTTTGTATGTCTCACAATCATTTCCTACTCTACTATTTAGATCCCCAACAAGGACCAACTTTTCCTTTTTCATTGTGTCAGTTGCTTTTTCTAAAGCGTCAAAAAATTCCTCCACTTCTACCTTAGTAGAACCTTCTGTGGGACCATAGGCACAAATAAGTCTCATTCTCCAGTTCCCCATTCTCATATTTGCCCACATTACTCTACTTGAGACTGACTACCATTCAAGAAGATTAGCCTCGTATTTTGTGTTGAATACTATGGCTACTCCTTCTTTTCCTTGATTGTTATTGCCTGAATATAACATTTTGTATTTATTCCTCAGAAAGATCTCACCAGTTTTGGTCTTTTTTGTTTCAGTCACCCCTATTATGTCGATCTGGTACTTATCTAATTCCTCAGCTAGCTCCATTTCTTTGCCATTCAGGCTTCTTACGTTGATAGTACCAATCTTTAACTCTGGTGTTGAGTTGGGGTTTGTTTTCAGATTTGTTCCAGTAGCTGACTTTTCGTTGTTCGCCCTGGTTCCCTGGCGAAAACAACGGGGGCCTTGTTTAACCGGGCGACGCCCCAGCCGGCATGAAATTTTGTCATGTTGTATCATCATTTTTTATTCTAGAGTTTAAGTCTATTTTATTTTAAGTCTAGAGTCCTAAATAGTGTCTCCTAGTGCGCTGAGAATAAAAATGTTGGCTCTGAATGTGAAACTTGGATATTTATGGCAAGAGGGGAAAAATTTGATTTCATCTTTTGAAAGGAAAATTCTTAGAAAAATATTCTGACTGGTGAATAATGGACTGGTTTCTTTAGGGAATCAGATGCAACTATAAGTTATATCAACTTTATAAAGAACACACAATATCCAGTTCAAAAAGTTCAAACCCACAATAACCAAGTTCAAAAAGTTGCAGTGGGTAGGACATGTTTTTCATATGGGAAATTGCAGTCTTCTTATGAATACCATCAATAGTAAAATTACTAATAAAAGACCAAAAGGAAAACCTAGAAAAAGATGAATACTCATTAGTCAAGATATAATAGCATGCTACAATGCTATGCTTGTTGCTGAATTGTTGTGGCCAGCTAAGCAAGGAACTTAAACTGCTGTTATACAAGATTCTGATCAGGACTGTCCTGATGTATGGCTTACCCACATGGAGTTACACAGCAAATGTTTAAAAATAGTTTCTAATGCACCATGGTTCATAAGAAACATACAGCTTCACTGAGCAGCCAATATCCCTGAGATCAAACTTTCCTATATGAAAGAGGCTGCAAAATTCTTTGCAAA
Organism: Typopeltis vanoorti; assembly: GCF_054136105.1. Taxonomy (NCBI): domain Eukaryota; kingdom Metazoa; phylum Arthropoda; class Arachnida; order Uropygi; family Thelyphonidae; genus Typopeltis; species Typopeltis vanoorti. The sequence goes on from NC_143557.1 coordinate 109,544,014, forward strand.
TGCTGCTATCGATCCTAACCTGTCAAGTGATAGATTACAATGAGCATGACCCTGTGAAACACAAATGTCCCAAAGCCATAATCAACAGGTTAAGTTTTTTAAAACCCAGTGCCAGAAGCCCAAAATGAGCAAGCCAGAGGTTCAATAATATTCCAAGTCTGTTACAGTATACTACCTAGTCAGAGACTAAAACAAATATCTCAGACAAATATTCCAAAAAAACAATCCAAACAAGTAGTTAAAAAAAAAAAAAAAAAAAAAAAAAAAAAAAAAAAAAAAAAAAAAGGACCATGACAAGGCATTCAGAGAATGTACAGTAAGAGAAATGTTTCAGAATGAAGCTCATTTACAGGGTGTTCGGGATAAATTTGACATATTTATAATTAATTATATTTTTCCGTAAGTTACATGTATTAACACACACTTCTCTTCATTTAAAAGTTTGGACCCTTCTTCATTCATATACAAGATGTCAGAAAGGATGGATAGCTGGAACCCACCTGAATCATGGAAGAGAATAACTTGTATCATGATGATTCGTGCCCGCCATCAAAATAAGGATATTACGACTGCTGCCCAATGCTCCCTGAATACAGTAAAAACAATCAGGCATGAACTAGAGACTTGCAATGGTGACTACGAGGATGTAGCAAGAAGAAAGATCCCTAGCAGACGATCTGATTGCGTTCGTACAGCAGAATTCCTCGCAAATCTGCAGGAACAGGTGTTGAAGAACCCTGGCATTGGAATTCGGGCTTTGTTCGTGGAGTTGCTAACTGTAGTCAAGCCCTGGATAACAAGGGTAGCCAATGGTAGGCCGTATGTATGGCAGCAGGATTCGGCCCCTTGCCACACCTCTGGGAAAAGTCAAAAATGGTTGTCTGAAAATTTCTACGACTTCACCAGTCCAAATGTTTGGCCTCCAAACTCCCCAGACCTTAACCCCATGGATTATTTTGTATGGGGCGCAGTTGAAAAAGACACCAATCGCACTTCCAGTAATACAAAAGCCCAGTTAATGGATAAAATTAAAACAGTTTTTGCGGCCCTTCCCAGGGAGACTGTAGCATCAGCTTGTTCGAGGTTCCGAAGCAGAATTGAAGCTGTGATCGATGCTAATGGTGGTTATTTTGAGTAAATCTTGTTGATAGTATTGTAATTAACTCTGCCTGTAATGTTTTTTTGTCAATTCATTAAATGTAATAGATACAAAGAAGATTTTCTTTTTCCTTACGAAACTGTCAAATTTATCCCGAACACCCTGTATGTGAACGTAAATAAATATATATATATATATTCAGTAGCGAAGATGAAATGTGAATAAAACTGGTAAACAGAGAACATGATGAATCATATGAACTGTAGATTTTGAAAGATTAAGAATTAAAATTATGAATACTAAAAATTTTGAAAAGTGAAGATTAAGGAACAAAAACTAGTAATATATAGAGGGACAGCCATAACAATGTGCTGGTTGTTTCCAGCATATCATTTTAAGGCAAGCCTTATAAATTCAAGAAGCTATACAAGCTTAGCCAGAGCAGGCTTTTACAAACATCTATGCCCAGAGTGGGATTTGAACCCACAAACTGTTGGTTGTGCAGTGCATCTGCTATTCACTCAACCAACCAGGCTGGTTTTTAAATTATGTATTAAGAGGAGTTTGGTTGGTCTGAGATTAACGAGGAGTAATAGATTTTGTTTAATCGGCAAGAGAATGAGATTAGATAGAGTCTTGTGGCGTTGATAGCATCCTGGTTGGTTCTTATCACTAGAGATTTGGAGCAACATAATTAGCTATTTTTGCTATTGTTTCAGAATTAAGTTTTCAAAAAAATCTATATAAACTGGATTTATATAATTGATTGATGAGCCAAAGTTTTTATAATATCTTCTTTTTATAGTATATCTTCCTAAAAGTATGCTGTCTGTGAACTGACAAGATGCAAGAGATCCATTAGGATGTTATGGACAGACTGGTCATTCTGTAGAAATTAATTATGGACTATATCTATTCCTTTCCAGTCCATGCTTTTAATTCTTTACCCAAGCATGATCAAACAAACCTTTTGTGTGTGTGTGTGTGTGTGTGCGTGCGTGCGTGCGCACATTTCACCATGTAATGCACAACACACCTTTCAGACATGTATTAGTCAATACCCTCTATATACAAGTAGCCCATTTGAAATGAGACTTTATGTAGAAACATTGTCTACTTTACACTTGGATAAATAATTAAAAGAAGAATAGCATTTGTTTATGATAATTTACTTTGTAACCAATCAAAAAACTTTCTACAACTCTTTGATCCAGAGTATTTTAATTATTTGATTAATTGATTTAATCTCAGTGTTTTTCTGGGGATAATGACCTATCCTGTAATGTCTAGTGCTATCTGTTTGAAAAGAGGCATACTATGCATTATGGGATACCATGGCAATTGATGTGAAATCAACAGCCTCTATATACATGTTGCCTGATCATGAAGTACTTTGTACACAAACTTTGCTTATGCTTGGGCAAAGGATTAAAACTAATATAATGTCTTATCTGTTACAATTTACCTTGTAACCAAGCTAAAAAAAATCTTTCTACAATTATTTCTCTATATTTACTACAAATTTGCATATTTGTTATTATGATTATGTGATGCCTTCAGAGGATGGGCACTCAAAAAATCTTGAGGTCTTCCTACATCATAGACCTATAAAAAAAAATTATTTGGTGTCCATACTGATGTTGGATATTGGAAGTTGAAATACAGAAATAAGTTTATTTATTTATTTTTAATAGGGTTCATTGTACTCTAACTGAGACAGGTTACACAGGTTTCAGATTGCAGAACTAAACCTCATTAAGTTTGCAATCTGAAATGGCAAACTTCATGAGGTCATGGGTCTAGCTAATTTGGGATATGGTGCTGACATCTCTTCTGTTCCTATTGCCAAATTCTCAACCAGGTTATGCAACAGCTTTTTCTCAAGCATCTCTATCTCTTCAGCCAATGCAGAAAGCACTGTGTGCAATAAATGTTAGATACACCTGGTTAATAGATCCTAGCAAAAGTGAGCACTAATTATTTAAACAATCCCATCTGCTTCTGACACAAGAGTATTGTCTGCATTCACTACAGTTATTCTTCTCCATTCATTTTTCTCTTTTACTTGCAGCAAAAAAGCTAAAATTCTTTTGGGTCCAATTTCTTTTCATACTCTGACATAGCTTTGAGTACAATACTGGTTAAGTTTTCTGGCCTATGCTTTACATATTTCATATTTTCTCATTCTTATTCATACAACATTTCTTCCACATCATCTTCTTGTAAAGGATCTCTTCATTTCAAAGCTTCCCATGCACTGCTGATATCCTTCCCATTCAGTAATTGATAACGAGACCAAAGATAGAAAAGTTCTGAGTATTCTCTTGAGTTTGTCATAATTTCCAGCTTTGTAGTTACAGCATGTAACTTGTCTTAATTGGAACATCCATATATTTATCTACTGCCAAAGTCACTATGGGATGATAACTGTTACCAACTGGTGGCAAAACAGTCATATTCTGAGACTCCCTCCGATGCTTGATCAAATCTAACACTTTGTGACTCCAAGATCCTTCTTTCATATGCTGTCTCACAACAGCTCAACAAATTCTCCTTTATTCTTATCATTCGATTTCTCTGCTATGCGATGAGTGCTCAGATAATTTACATTACCCATGATGAATACTCATTCTACACTATCATTAATAGTACACCCCACTTTTCCTATCTTTTCTTTCCTCTCTCCTGAAATGAACTATAATGCATATGAAACTAGTAAAGATTAAAAACTAACTGTTCAACAGTCTCAGTGTGGAATATAACCTGACACAAATCTTTAGCATGCTCCACATTCACAGAAGTCTCTGCAGGAAGAGCTAATTACAGAATAGTTGCAGAGAGAAGTAATACAAAACATGTTAGTGTAATAAAATAAGAAAAACTACTACATCTTGATGAGACTTTGTACAGATGGAGTGGGACATTAGATGCCAACAACAGCATTAGTTATTTTTTTTTTTGTCCACATAAGAAGATTTATATGGTTTTGCACCAAATTACTTATGCCGATAGCAAAGGTACATATATGTCCAAAGTAGCTTACATGCTCAAGTTTACTTAGTAGATATATATGAAATACATGCAGGAATACCTCACATAATGCAGTTTCAAAACAACACACATTTCATTATAATGCAGTTTGTAATAAATGTAAAATGCATTACAGTGCATTTACTGTAATTTTGTCAGAAAGGCAATTGCACTAATTATATTTTATGCTAATGGTCATTCAGTGCATTGCATTGGAGCAGCAATGTGTTTCAAAATAATTTCCAAGCATTACAAAAATATTCTTGAACATTCTGCATTTCCAAGTGTTCCAAAAAAAGTTCTCGAATGCTCTTGTTCATATTTATTGCATTGAAATAACTAGCCACAGACAGTATCGCAACAAAGATGTGGCCACTTTACAAACTTTTTTTTACATGCAACTTATTACCTCTTTATACCAAATTTTGAGTGAAAAAAGAAAATGTAAAGGAGGTGAAAGACCTAAAAGAAGTGCAAATGGTTAACATTTTTAAAAAAAATAATTTGTTCTTTTGTTAAATAGGATGATTCAAACACAGCATATGAACATGTAGATACAAGAAAGTCTATATAACCAAATGTTTCAATCTAAAACTTAAAGATAATTTTCAACATAATGGACAATTCAAAAAGGTAGAAAAACAACAGTGGATTTTAAGAAAGATACAAAGCTCATATTAGAGCACATGGTACAATAGAGATAAGGTTGATACATATATACAATTTGAAGTTATTGTTCATAATTAATGAGGATGTGACTGTCTCAATTTTTGGTAAGGAAACAGTTATTTCAGTTCAAGTAGAGTGATGTAGTAATAGTTGGGTACTGGACATGCACTTCCCATGATTAAGCACTTGTATTTAAAACTCGTAGAAGACAGGTCTTTCACCGGAAGGTTCTGCAGTCCATGTCAACTCTGTGCTGTACTCTACGAGGCTGCTTTTTTTTCCTTTTTTTTTTTTTATACATATATATATATATATGCATATATATAAAGGATGTTCTACATTTTTTATAAAAAAAAAAATATTGCAGTTTCTTCTCAGTTTGTTCAAAGTATGAGTAAAGACAATCCCAAGGAATATGGTGAACAAGTGGGAGTGAAAAAAAGCAGACTGTATCCTCGGTGGTAAGTAATAATATTATTATTATTACGTGACACCTCCAGGGAGTCCAAAGACTCATCCAGGGAGAGCACCTACTCTACAAAAATCCACCAACTACAACGAACCGCAACCACACCACTGCCATCTACCATCACCACTAGTATTTTCACAGGCAATCACAAACATCCATGCCCATGGCGGGATTTGAACCTGCAGCCATTTTGTCCGGAGAACAGATATCTATGCTAACCACTCAGAAAACCAGGCAAGCAATATATAGGAGAGTTTGCCTGACTGGAAAGAATGTACTTTTAGGATATTTTGTACATAAAGTGATCAACCTGATACTGATTGTACTACACTACACTAGTGCATGGCTCTTATCTCTTTCAAAATCACTTGTGATTCTACCTTTCAGAATTGTAAGTTTCACATCAAAATATTTGGATATCATCATCATCATCATCATCTTCCTTATACCCTCTTTTACCTTGCGGTGTCGAGGGTTCATTGATCATCGGACCTCACTCCATTTACAGGATAAGGTGGTCAGCCTTATGCCCCGGTGTATCCTATGGCCTGTAGTGTTGAGTTCTCAAGGCCAGTTTACAAATATTTGGATATATACTTTAATAATCTTTGTGTATATTTATTCATATATATATATATATATATATAAAATTGTGTTATGTAACAAGTGCCTCAATAAGCTCATTTTTACATTCCACCTTGCTGACTGAAGCGGCTTCTGGAACAGGGGATATCAAGAATTATCTAATCCTTTGCCCATGATCCATTATTAATTAATGCAATACAAATTTACAACCTATAGTAAATTCACCTTAGTAAAAAAAAAAAAAAAAAAAGAAGTAGATTTGAACATCTGTATAATAGAAATTTATTGGCAATCTGAAAATTAAATTGAAGAAAAAAAAATTAAATAAGAGAATTATGATAAAATTTGAAGATATCTAAGCCAACAAATTTCCTATTGAATTCAAGAATGGGTAGAGATTCTTACTCTACTTGAGAGAACAAATATTACTAACAGGAATTAATATATCAGAAATCCGTCAAGCTAATGCATTAAGATTGAAATAAACTTCTGAATGAGTACCAGAAATATTTTACTTGATAATAGACAGAAATCTTCAGCTCAAACTATTACTAAATAAATAAATTCAAGTACTATTAAAGGAACAATCTGCAAGAAAATGTCATCTGACAAATTCTGCAGGTTTGAAATGGAAACTTCATAAACTATTTGCTATTAAAAAAATTGCAAGAGAATTTTGTTCAGCAAAATGTTCACAAATCAAATGTTCAAAAAATTAAAGCAAGCAAACTGTTGAAAGTTTAAGATTTTCATATATTAGATAAATAATACATACTTACACTGCAGTACTTACTAAGGACCAGAGTACAGGCTCGAAACAATGGATAATTGAGTTCTGCATGTTCAGCTTCTTCTTCTGTATAATTGCTTACAACTTTTTGGCATTCAGGATGCAGTTTATCCAAATTACTTTGAAGACAATGCATCTCCTGTATCAAAGAAAATTATAAAATTAAATTTCTTTATTATCCTATTCATTCACTTTTATTATATAAAATTGTCCTCTCTTCAAATTACTTTCTTACAGTAATCCCATACACAAGTTGTTCTGCCAGTACATTACAACTATGAATGAGCACAGAAAGTTAAAGAAACTTGTTAACAAACAATGAATTTGAGTTTTTTTAGTAAATGCATCAAAGGAGTATGTTCCAAAATAGCAGTAGAGGGAATTAAAACAAAATGCATGTTTTGTTTGTTCATTGTTCTCTGAGTTTTGACTTGAACTCTGACAGAATGTTAAACAACCACAGCATGTGTTTTAGTAGATTTCTGAGAGTGGGTGATTACCAATACAAAAATGCAAGCAAAAGAAAATGAACTTTGTGTGAAAGAGAGCCGAGTACTGGTGAGAGGTTGGTCATTATTCAACTATTAATTCCCCCTCCACTAAGTCAAGGGTTTGTGGTCAACAGACCACACCAAATGTGAGAGTATTTTTCAATGATTTATGCAGAGGTAAAATAATGAGTTGCATAAAAGTAGAAAGAATTTGTTGGATACTCAGGAGGTGATGTTTGCAGTAAGTTTATTCTAAGAAAGGCTTAAGATTAAAGTTATCCTGAGAAAAGAAATCCTTGTCAAAGATTTAAGTGTTGCCAAAAGTAAAACTCAAAGGAATTTGGTTAGCAGTGAAATTTAGAAAATTATCAAAAATTCATTGAAGAATGGTTCAGAGATCAGAATTTAGGTTTGTAAAAGTTGATAATCTGGAATTTTTGTTGATTTATCAAATGACAAATTTATTTATTGATCATATGAGTATAAATACAAGAAATTAATGTGCCAAACTATATACAGATTGAAGTCCAGTCAATGGTACTATTTGGGAGTAAGTGCAAGTCCCTGAGGTCTCCAGTAAAAGAGTGTGTGTGTGTGGGGGGGGGGGGTAATAATCATCAGTGTTATGATGCAGTCTGCACAGCCATCCACCCACCCACACACACACACACACAGAAAAGAGTGACCGAAATTCCTCACAGATGTAGCAAGCTGGCACAATGGCCTTATCCAGTCCTAAATCTGTTTAGCTGGGCTTCAGAGGTCTCATCTCATCTTTTTACCCTCTTTTACCTTGAGGTGTCAAGGGGTTTATTAATCATCAGACCTCAAACCATTCACAGGATAAGGTGGTCAGCCACATGCCCCAGTGTATCCTATGTCTGTTGAGTTCTCAAGACTGGTTTGCCTGCTTTGCAGGATGAAAAACCCCAGGATAAACTGGGGGGAAAACCCTACTGTCCACACACAAGACCGGCTAACTTAGCTATGGCTGAGAAAGATCCTTCAGCTCCTCATGTCACTGACGAGAATCGAACCTAGGACACCCCCTTCCCCAGGCATATGGTTGCGAAGTGCACAGCCACTAGGCTAACTGTGCGGACCGGCTTCAGAGGTGTCAAGGTAAATTAAATCCTGGAGGTATGCCAGTTGGATCCGTGATCAAGTATTTGTTTGTAGTTCATTCCAGAGTCTTCTCTGGCAGTCTTGGGGACTATCATCATTAGCTTTGTCATTTGTGAAAATAATAAACAGAAGCAATATGTTGTTATTGACAAAACAGTGAGCTGTATATGCAGTCAACTGATTATAAATATAGGTAAAAGAACAGAGCCCGGCATTAGTTGCAAGGTTTGAAGACTATGATCCACCCCATGATCAAAGTAACGTATAACCAGAAAGAAAGCTGGTAGCTTTCCCTGATAATTATCAGCAGCATCATCATCATATGTTATGCTTTCACGCAGGCCTACACATTTTACTGTGTAAGCTTCTGTAACCAATAATCCCATTCCCGTGGAATAGGTTGATTGCTCCTTATTCCCAGTGGTATCCCATGTCTGTCGCAGTGTGTGTTCACGGGGCTGGTTTGCCTGCTTTGCGGGAGGAAAACCCCCAGGATAAACTGGGGAAAAAACCCTACTGTCCACATCAAAGACTGGCTAACTTGGCTATGCCTGAGGAAGATCCTTGAGCTCCTCATGTCTCTGATGGGAATCGAACCTAGGACACTCCTTCCCCAGGCATATGGTTGTGAAGTGCACAGCCACTAGGCTAACTGCATGAATCTCTGACAATAAGATGCTATAATAATGATTCATGTTATAAGGATAGTGATGATAACAGCAAACATTTTATAGAATGAGGCTGAGATTTTTAGCCAGAGAAAACTGGACTTTATGTGATAATGTAAATGAGAACAAGCAAAAATACCTTTGAGACAAGAGTGAAAGAGTGTCACTGGGAAAACTGAGATAAGTAATGATTGCGGAACCTGAAATTTCAGTTTCTATTACAGAAAGTAGGTGTGGCTTGCAGACTGGAAATGGAAATGAACTGAATTAAGGCCATGCATATTTGCAAACTGAATCTGGAAATTTTGAGAGATTTGCCTTATGTAAGCAAAGGTTTCTGTGGGTAAACAGTTCTGTAGATAGTTTTCAGTGTTGAGACCACTTGTTTATTAAATAATAAAAAATAAAAGAATAAAAAACCCGACATTGTAGGACTATACAAACACTGCATGGAAAACACTTTTTCATTTATCAAGACAGCTTTAGCCAGCTTTTTTTATTTATCCAGTTTTAGCCAACTTTTTTATGGTAAATTTTGAAACAAATGCTTTAAAAAATATCAAAAAAGACCAAAGGTTTGGTTATGTTATGTAGATGATATTTCCGTCATTTGGCCGGGAACGGTAGTTGAACTGATTGCTTTTTGAGTATCTTAACAATTTGCATCCAAATATAAAATTCACTACAGAACTAACTAGAAGAACATAAAAAATTACCTTTCCTTGATATCTTTATAGAAGTAAATGAAGAGGAAAAAAGGTTATCCTTTTCCGTATACAAAAAACCGACCACAACAGGAAGATTTCTTATTGCTGCCTCACACCACCATCCATTGCAAAAAAATAAGCATAATCAAAACCTTGAGAGAAAAAGCATACAATATATCTAGCACACAGATGAAGCAAAATGAAGAATTACACTACCTGACACTTCATGGTTTTGAACCCAAGACAATCAAAAAAATCCTTAACATAGCTTCTGCAACTCCCTTATCAAAACAAGATTTCAAGAATGTAATCACGCTGCTGTACATCAAGAATGTCACAGACAAATTGGCTACATTGCTCCGTAAGTACAACATAAAAGTGACTTTTCTTCCTTTACAAGAAATATCAGATGCCTACATCTACCAAAACCTCTGCATCATCCCATGAAAAAACCAGGCATCTATCAGATTCACTGTTCTTGTGGCATCTGTTACGTAGGCGGCCAGGAGAAATCTGAATGGCTGAACATACAAAAGACATTGAAAAAAAGAAGGGAAACAAATCAGGCTTAGCATTCCACACAACTATTACTGGCCATCAAGTATTCTGGCAACAAACAAACATGTCATATGTTGATAAGAACTGTTTCACAAGAAAATTTAAAGAAGCTGCAAAAATGCTTACAATCCCTACATAGTGCAATAAAAATGAAGGCTTGATTTTACATCAAGTGTGGTTTGCCTTCATCAAAAAATTAACTGCCTCAGATATAACACATGTGAGCCACAGAACATGGTAACAACTAGCATTGTTCCAACAAGCATACAGTAATAAATGTATCATTTTGTATTCGGGTTCTCAATTAATGAACAGTTGTGAAATCAAAAAAACATCTAATAGACTATTAATTAGCAATTAATCTTTGGTTGTTGTGTTAAAACTTTTATATACCATTATCCCTGATGATGCAAGTCTTACGACGAACGAAAATTGTCGGGTTTTTTATTCTTTTATTTTTTAATAAACATGGTCTCAATACCGAAAACTATCTCCAGATTTGCCTTATTTCACATGTAATCTGGTTGGCTATGTAACAGCAAATTGTTTAACATACCTGCTCTCTAACCAATAGGATGTGGGTTTGAATTCCACCACAGATGCTGGCTATTTAAATGGGCTCAAAAAATGTAATATGTCTAGCCCATGAGATCCAACAGCAAACACACTTTAGATGTATTATTAAAATGTGTCCCTAGAGTTCGAAGAATAAATAGGATAGGGGAGAGAAATGGATGTATAATATAATTAAGCAAGAGATTTGAAAGAAAAGATTATGTGGAAAGAATACTGTATGCATAAGGATAATACAACTGGTACAGAAAGTTAAACCAGAAAGTTTGAAAGGAAACTGACTCTGCAAGCTAAAGCAGCCCAAAGGAATTTTATCATTATGCTGCAAGTAAAAGAAAGAAAGAATGAATCTGAAAGAATAACTGTACTGAATGAAGATAGTGTGAGGGTGTCAGATGCAGAAGAGGTTACTCGATTAATGAGTGCCCATTCTGCTAAAAGCTATCAATTTTATGTTTACTGCTACCTCTTCACTGGATGAAAAAACTCATATGTACAAGGAGGAGGAGGTATTAGAGCTGTTGCACAAACTGAATAAGAATTTGGCAGCAATAGGGACTGATGGGATATCAGCATGGACGCTAAAAGTGAGGTCAGTTGAACTGGCTATTCCTTTGACCAGACTATATAATTTAAGAAAGAGAGCAGGGAAGATTCCACAGGAGTGGAAAGAATGTATAGTAATTCCACTGTACAAGGGTGATACAAAAACTGGTGTATCTATCCAACTATTGACTTATCAGTATCTCTGGAGTGGTGGTGGTTAAGATTTTGAAAAGCTGGTAAGGGCTCACATTCACAAATGGATTCTATACTTTGAAAAGAATCATGTTTGAGTAACTTGCTCACATTCTATAATAATGTTAGCACTGGGTGAGACAAGGGAAATGGATACCCCACGATACTTTTGGATATTGCTCAGACTTTTGACAGAATATAGCATGATCATAAATTGAAGAATATGGAATTGAATTATAAAATATTAGCATGAATAAGAGGATGGCTGACTGACAGATATCAAAACGTGATATATGGGGAAAGGATAGGAAATTTCCTATAAAAAAGGGACTTAGGCAGGGAGATGACATTTCACCCAAATTATTTACAGCAGCTCTAGAAGCAATTTCAAAAAAACCTGTATGGAAAAAATAGAGGAATTATGGTAAATGGGAAAGAACTAAATCACCTATGATTTGCTGATAACATTGTTCTTTTAGGAAACTCTGCAGAAGAACTTCAACAAACGATCACTGAATCGAATGTGGAATAATAACCTCCTATTTTTACCTAAGACAAACGATTTAAAGGTGACTGTAAAAAAAAAAATGATATGGAGAATTTAACTTGGTTGGATAGCCTTTGGAAAACACCATGAAACACCCCAATCTGCCTTAAAAAGAACCATTCGACAGTTATATACTTCTGGTTGTGACTTATTGAAGTGAAACATGGACTTCAACAAAAAAATTGACCAACAAGTTGAGGATTACCAGAGGAAAAATAGAAAGCTCATTACTTGGTATTATCATTCTAGATAGAAAGCACAATACTTGGTATTATCATTCTAGATAGAAAGCACAATACTTGGGTTAGAGATCAGATTAGAGCGAGAGACATTCTAACAGCCATTACAGCAGCGCTTCCCAAACTGTGGGAAGCGGCTCCCTTGGGGACTGTAGGTTTTGTTGATGGGGGCCATGAAATAATGAAAACAAATTTTAAATGTTTCAAGTTTATTTTTCACTTGGTTAGAGTATAATAAAATTAGTTTAATCCTTTATCCAAGTGTGAGCAAACAAAGTTTGCGCCTGAAAGTATCTTCAGGACTGGGTTAAGGTGGTACAACACCAGGGCAACTCGTTGCAAAGGTAGAGCAAGCCACCAACACATTAAGGGCCCTTCCCTTAATGCATAACATTAGACATATCTGCAAGGAGATGTGTTTTGCATTATAGGAGATACTGAGATAGGAGTGTTGGTATCTTGCTCCACCTTTGCAACGAGTTGCCCTGGTGTTGTACCACCTTAACCCAGTCCTGAAGATACTTTCAGGTGCAAACTTTGTTTGCTCACACTTGGATAAAGGATTAAACTAATTTTATTATATTAAAATGTTTTAAGACTAAGTAGATTTTTTTTTATTTTAAAAGAAACATTTAACTTTTATGTTATTTTTTATATTTTAATAGAAAATTCACACATTCGTGTTGGTTCACAAACTTTGTTTCCTGTGTATTTCGGCGATTAATGAATATTAATAAATATTGCTTATTCATATGTTTCATTTCAATATTAATTATATTGAGAAGGATTTGATAGGAGATATATAGAGCTGTTTACTGATAATGCAAAGAGAGAGGCAGGATAATCAGGAAAGCAGAGACCATGCAGTACTTACAGAATGATTTGAATAGGCTGGAATTGTGTTTGTCGGGTGTGAAAATAGTTACCACATTGTTATATCTTTTCTTTCTCTTTAAGTGTATATTTGTTTATTTTATGTTTTATTATCTTAATTACTATCTTGTTATACACTTGTTATGATATTATCTCTCATGCCTTTACTTGGTATTATATCTTAGCTAAAATCTGTTTCCTCAGTGACCTATCATTCCAATAGATCACGTCGGCAAATCCTACAAACAAAGAGAATGCCTTAGGCTAGAGCCAATTTTACTTGGTTGCAATTCTGGAGTTAACTCCTTTTCAGAATTAAGAAAAATTTATTTTTTGAAGCTGTGCCATATTAATTCCTATACAAGAGAAAGCTCCTTGTCAGAGAGGTTAACATGCAGACTGTCACACGATCTTGGAATCTAGTAATCAACAAGCCCTTAAATTAGGCAGTCGTACCCAGTTCCCACCACACTTGAATTTTTTTATACAGGTTCTAATTTAAGCAAGCATGCATTGGTTTGAGAAATCAGGCAATTTACTTAGGTAAAGAAAACAAGAATCATTCTAAGGTATTGTACATAGTAGTCAAAGTTATTCCAAACATAAAAATTTTGTTCCTGCAGGTAACACCAATCTATCAGACAAGATCAAATTACAAAGCGTTACACTAAAAGACATCAACTAATCAAACTGTTCTATTCTCGTTCACTTATCACAGCTGTGCAAGTGAATAACTACTCAATATCCAAAGATTAGATTATAACACACCGAAAATGATTCAAGGATGATATCTGTTACAATATACTTCTAGAATTACAACAATTTATCACAGGTTAAAGTACTAGAGTCCTGTCATATATTAGCAAGTCCTATCACTTATTACATTAGCACATTAACTCTTCCTAGCTCTGTTCACAGTTCAATGGACAAATAAAAGGTTTTACGTTACCAGCCAAGTGGACTAAGCAGGAATTAACTCTCGATCAATCTTTGCTGACTCCTCTCGGCTAGTTTCCTCAATCTGCTACCTGTTGTCCTCCGATTTTGCCAACTAGTGATTACGTTCACGAATTACTCCTGTGCCGATGATTGCGATACTACTCTGACAGATTGGTGTGCGTGGTTCTGCATAAAGCTGCAGTCTGCACTGGCGGTTTAGCTGTGCCTGGACTGAACCACTACCTGACTGCGTAGCTGTCATTGACAATCGTTCTTCCCATCTGCACGAACAACTTCTACCGAAACCCAAGGGGAGAGAGGCACGAACCAAGAAAAAAGTGTCCAGAGCTCACGCCGCCAAATCTTTTACATCACTTGCAGCTGTCACATGCAAAATTGTTTTTAATTAAAAAGTTGTTTCCAAATATTAGTTTAATGTGTGGGAGAGAAATCCTGGTCAGGATTAAAAACTCATGCCGAAAACACTTCTTAAACTCGGGTAAGTATACCTTCAAAAGCACTGACTTGGTCATATGAATCATGGAGGCTGACACTCCAGACAATTTTACAGGCCTTCTAAAATAAGAAACTCGATTCCTCACATAAGGCTTTATCCTCATAAAGTAATTCTCTGTAATAATAGAGGGCTGGGAACCTGTGTCCGAAACCCACGTTTTCCACAGACTATTCCCTTAACTATCAACTCCGGGAATTGGTTTTGGTTTTTTCGACTCCCCTCCCAAGCCCTGTTGGCATACATATGGGACCTCGATTTCTCATCATTGCCTCTGCTGAATCTTCTTTTGCTGTTAAAACAATTGCGAGCAAAATGTCCAAATTTGCCACAACTGAAGCATCTAGGAGGTTCTCTTCTCTTGTCTCTTTCACTGTCCTTCTCTGGTCGCAAAGGAGAGCTTGAGGCATCCCGTACTTGTTACTTCTGCTAGTTTATTCATTACAGCATCCAACCGGCTAATAAAGGTTGCTGCAGTCTTTCAACTTCTTTCCACAAGTTTGGTCCAAGGCTTCTCAATCTCGAAAATTGAGAAATGGGGACTTCTTTAAATTTTACATAGTCCAAGGTCTCTTTCAGGATGGAAGAAGAGTAGAGGAAGTTCTTAGCTTTCTCCACTAGTTTGCTGCACAGGAGGATGAGGAGTTGGAAATCCATCCACCTGCCTGCTTTCCTTAACTTCTCGGCATAGCTAAAGAAAGCTAAGACGTTGCTATTTTCCTCCCCAGAGAACTGCAGAAAAACTTCTTGGGGATTGATGCTCCTGAAAAATTCATAATCATCCATCCCTGAGCTTGATAGCTGATTCATGCTTGTATATAAGCTTACAAACATATTCCTATCTCACACAAATACTACTAATCTAAGTTTCTTATCCCAAAACCACCTGATCTCAAACCAAAACCTGCTCACCTTGATTTACAAAAATTTAAATTCTTTATTGTTCAACCTAGTAAATCAACATCCTACTGGCTGCACCATTGTTATATCTTTTCTTTCTCTTAAGTGTATATTTGTTTATTTTATGTTTTATTATCTTAATTACTATCTTGTTATACACTTGTTATGATATTATCTCTCATCCCTTTACCTGGTATTGTATCTCAGCTAAAACCTACTCCTTCAGTAGCCTATCATTCCAATAGATCACGTCGGCAAATCCTACAAACAAAGAGAATGCCATAGGCTAGGGCCACTTTTCCATGGTTGCAATTCTCGAGTTAACTCCTTTTTAGAATTAAGAAAAATTTATTTTTTGAAGCTACGCAATTTTATTCCTATACAAGAGAAATCTCCTTGTCAGAGAGTTAACACGCAGACTATCACACGATCTTGGAATCTAGTAATCAACAAGCCCTTAAATTAGGCAGTCGTACCCAGTTCCCACCTCATTTGAATGTTTTTATATAGGTTCTAATTTAAGCAAGTGTGCACTGGTTTGAGAAATCAGGCAATTTACTTAGGTAAAGAAAACAAGAATCATTCTAAGGTATTGTACATAGTAGTCAAAGTTATTCTAAACATGAAAATTTTGTTCCTGCAGGTAACACCAATCTATCAGACAAGATCTAATTACAATTAAAGCGTTACACTAAAAGACATCAGCAAATCAAACTGTCCTATTCTCGTTCACTTATCACAGCTATGCAAGTGAATAACTACTCAATATCCAAAGATTAGATTATAACCCACCGAAAATGATTCAAGGACTATATCTGTTACAATATACTTCTAGAATTACAACAATTTACCACAGGTTAAAATACTAGAGTCCTGTCTTATATTAAGAAGTCCTATCACTTATTACATTAGCACATTAACTCTTCCTAGCGCTGTTCACAGTTCAATGGACAAATAAAAGGTTTCACGTTACCAACCAAGTGGACTAAGCAGGAATTTCCTCTCGATCAATCTTTGCTGACTCATCGGCTAGTTTCCTCGATCTGCTACCTGTTGTCCTCCGATTTTGGCAACTAGTGATTACGTTCATGAATCACTCCTGTGCCGATGATTGCGATACTACTCTGACGGATTGGTGCACGTGGTTCTGCATAAAGTTGTGGTCTTCACTGGCTGTTTAGCTGTGCCGCTGCCTGACTGCGTGGCCATCAGTGACCATTGTTCTTCCCGTCCACACGAACGACTTCTAACGGAACCCGAAACCAAGGGGGGAGAGGCACGAACCAAGAAAAAAAGCACCCCAAGATCGCGCCGCCAAATTTTTTATATCACTCGTGGCTGCTCTCCCTACTACGTCACCGATTGCTGACGGTACCTAAGCTTTTTGCAATCCATGCTATTTTCTCTCCGATATGTCTCCCACGTGGGTGCCTTGCACATGCCTAGGACTTCGCATCGCGGCTGTCTGGAGTTATGTCTATAAGCCGATTAAACTAATGCGAACTTTGCTCTATCTTTCTTGTTCCAATGTAACCTTTACAAAGACTTTTATGATTCTTGTCTGTTATTTACAGGACAGTTTACAATATAACAGATACAAAATTTCATCAAGAAAATATCATTACATTATTTACAAAAATAACTTACACCTATGTACAAGCATTTCTTTTGAGAAGTTTTTGTATCTTAGTTAAATCCCGAATGAAATGCCCAATAATAAATTAAACCTTTCATTCCAGATTTAACAAATTAGATATCTAATCATTCCAAAGTGCGTGTGGTAACCATTTTCACAACCCCAGCCTATTCAAATCATTCTGTAAGTACTGCATGGCAGCTGCTTTCCTGATTATCCTGCCTCTCTCTTTGTATTATCAGTAAACAGCTGTATATCTCTTGTCAAATCCTTCTCAATATCATAATGTACAGATTGAATAACAATGGACCAAGGGCTAATCCTTATGGATTAGCCCTTGAATCCCGTTGACTCACATCCTCTATATATCATTATCAGCCATTTTCTGTACAAAGAGACAGTAGGAGGATGAGATTAAAGAGATGACATGAATTCAATGGCATAGAAAGGCTTAAGATAGGAATGAATGGAGGACTTTGTCCATGAGTGTACAGAAAATGGCTGATAATGATATATGGGGGATGTGAGTCAATAGGATTTAAGGTAACCAGCAATGTTCCATAAGGATTAGCCCTTGGTCCATTGTTATTCAATCTGTACATTAATGATACTGAGAAGGATTTGACAGGAGATATACAGCTGTTTACTGATAATACAAAGAAAGAGGCAGGATAATCAGGAAAGCAGCTGCCATGCAGTACTTACAGAATGATTTGAATAGGCTGGAATTGTGAGTTTGTGAAAATGGTTACCATATGCACTTTGGTATGATTAGATATCTAACATCATATTATATTATATTAGTGGGATTATGCTAGAAGAAACTGATCAGCTAGGTATCTTGGAGTTTTAGTAGATAGAAAGTTAAAGTTTAAAGGCCATATAGCAAAGATTGCAAATACATCTCAGAGGATAATTGCAATGCTGAAGTGGGCTTCGACATGCAAAGATAAGAAAGTAATTTTGTCACTTTACAAGGCTTTGATAAGACCTCACTTGGACTACTGTCTGCAGGTGTAGTATCCTGGTTTCCATAGTGATTCTGATACAGTGAGAGAGTGCAAAGGAGAGTGTTAAAAATGATATCAAGATTGTGGAATATTGATTATAAAGACAGATTGAGAATTGCTTGCTGCAAATACTAGCAAACAAGAAAAAGAGGAATGTTATGATTGAAACTTACAAACTTCTGAAGAGGTCATAGGATCTCATTAGTTGGAATTTTCATTTTATGGATGGGGGGGGGGTGAGAAGAGAAAAACAAGAGGGCATCCTTGGAAGTTGAGAATGAATGCTGTCAGAAAAGGAGTGAGGGATAGACTTTTCTCCCATAAGATGATGCAGGAACAGTTTGTGAGTATAGGTAGTGTGAATCAGTGGTCATCATCATCAATTTCCTGATATGTACCCCCTAAAGGAGTCAGGTTACTATAGCAATACTACATGATTAAGTTTACGTTATTATTAATCTCCTGTCGACAATTTTCCTCTAAATCAATCTATTACTCATGAGCACCATAGTACTGTCACATCTATTGTTATATTACTTCTGACCAAATCAATCCACATATACCTTGTTTTTCCTCTGGATCTCTTTCCTGACATCTTGGCATCAAACACATTTTGTAAACCATACTTCACCCATTCTGTTTAAGTGGCCATACCACCATAGATTAGTTCTACTGTTGGTGGTATTGCTAAATAAATAAATTGCTAAAAGTAATATGTCTAAATTGTTTAGGTTAAGATTTTTTTAAATTAAGATTTTTAAGAATGGAGAACCTGTGGAACAAGTAAAACATTTCAGCTACTTGGGCACATTTTTAGTGAAGATGGTAAATTAAATATAGAAATAGACAACAGAATCAGCAAAGCTGGTATGGTGGGAAGTCAATTGAATAAATTCATATGGAATAAAAGAGAAATTAGTCGGAACACTAAATTAGCTGTATACAAGACAGTGTTCAAACCAGTTTTAACTTATGGATCTGAGAGCTGGGTCAGAAGTAAAACACTTGACCAAAGACTAGAGACTGCAGATATGAGAGTCCTGAGAAAGATTAGAGGCGTGAACAGATGGCATCAATGGCAATATCATATTAAAAACAAGGATATTAGGAAAGAACTTGACATTGTCAGCATCCAGGAATGCGTTAGCAGAGCTAATCTTAGGTGGTTTGGTCACTTAAACAAAATGGGCGAAGAAAGATTAGCAAAACAAGTGTTCTCTGTCAGGTTGGCAGCAAAAGATATAGGTGGATTGATATGGTACAATAGAAATATAAGATCTGATAATGTTGGAGTCTTGACATGTAACAGCCTGATTTGGAAGAAAATTGTACATAGGAAGTTAGTAATGGTGTAAATTTTTCATGTAGTACTATCATATCCTGTACACCCCTTGAGGGTACATGGCAAGAATTTGATGATGATGAATTTTTAATGAGGGAGAGCCATGTTCTTACCACAATTGTAATTCAGTGAAATATTAGTAACTGAATAAAGTACAGTTAATTAGTAAATTAGTACTTGGGCATTACCCTGGACCGCACGCTCTCTTACAAGCAACACCTAACAAACGTTTCTGCTAAGTTAAAAACCCGTAACAACATAATACAAAAACTAATAGGCACGACATGGGGAGCAACAGCCGATAATCTGCGGATTACTGCTCTTGGTCTAGTTTTCTCTGTTGCCGAATATTGCTCACCAGTGTGGCTAAATAGCGCACATGTTAAACTTGTTGATAGCCAACTAAATAATACAATGAGACTGATTTCTGGCACAATTAAATCAATGCCCACACACTGGCTTCCAGCTCTTAGTAACATTGTTCCACCGAATCTGCGCAGGACTAAGGCTCTCTTACAGGAGTATAAGAAAATCTTGGAGAACACAGCCCTACCAATACATTTAGATCTCCCAGACTTAAGTGTACGACGATCAAGACATCCACCACTACAATTAGCCCAACTACTACTACATTCTAACTTTGACTTGAAGCAAAAGTGGCAAGAACAGTGGGAGAGCCATACAGATGACATCACAAAATTTTCTCTCAATGAATTACAAGAAAGTTTTTGATGCTTGCTCACACTTCGCACAAAAATCCTGGACTCAGTTTAATGGAATACGAACTGGTTATGGTGTATGTGCGGACATGCTTTTTAAATTGTGTAAATGACCATCCCCGCATTGTGATTGTGGAGCTCAGAGACAAACTGTGAACCATATTGTGACTCAGTGTTATCTCAGAGCATATTCAGGAGACAAATTGGACTTTTTAAGTGCTACACCCGAAGCTATGAACTATCTGACCAATATGGATGTAGCCTTTTAATTTTATTGGTTTTTAAAATGACTTTTGAATTTTAATTTTTATTCGTACCGAAAAAAGACATCATCATCGAAATCCAAGCGAAACTTGAAAATGACCCAAACAGAGACACAATATTCCAAAAGATAAACAACATTATAAATAGCAAAATAATAGTAAAACCCAACATCACTCCCAACTTACAAAGTGCCCTTTTATCTTTAAAAAATAACCCTGATATCATGATCACAAAAGCTGACAAAGGTGACACCGTTGTCATCATCAATAAAACGGATTACCACAACAAAATAATGGCCGTCTAAAACGACCAACACACCTACCAAATAATCCACAATGATCCTACCCCCGACCTCATAAAACAGATAAACAGCACCCTACACACCTTAAAAAGTCAAAACAAAATAGATAAAACCACAATGAGACACACAGCTCCCCGCACTACTCGCACCCCCTATATGTTCGGGAACATCAAAACCCACAAAGACGGTTATCCAATACGACCCATAGTCTCCTACAAGAACACCACCACAGCTCCTTTATCCAAATTTGTTGCCAAACTCATCAAACCACTACTAACAACGTCTATCTGTATGATCAAAAATACAGATGACCTATTCTGGAAATTAAGCAACACTACTCCATCCCAGGATGACATCCTCTCCTCACTAGATGCAACTTCATTATACACCAACGTGGATGTTCCCAAAACTTTAGACATCGTACACACACTACTCTCCGAGGACCACACCCTACACACACGCACAAAATTAACACCAAATGACATCATTAGTTTGATTAAACTCACAATATCCGCCAACTCCTTTAAATTCAACAACTCCTTATATGTTCAAATTTTCGGTCTCCCAATGGGCCAAAACATCAGTGGACAATTAGCGGAGTTATTCCTGGCGCACATTGAATCACTTCTACTTCACCCTTCCCTCCCCCCCCCGGCATCACCTTCTATGGCAATACGTAGACGATATTCTATGCATTGGCAAACCCTCACACATCTCCGCCTTACAAACATCCCTCAACGATTTTAGCAACAGACTACAATTCACCATGGAAACAGAACAGAACAAATCCATCAATTTCTTAAATCTTACATTAATCAGAAGCCATAACAGAATTGCCACGAAGATATTTCACAAGCCCACACATGTCGGAAACTACCTCCATTTCAATTCATACCACCCATATTCCGTTAAAAAATCAGCCATCCTATCACAATTTATCAATGCTTACAAATTCTCCACCAACAGCAATTTTCTTAACACTGAACTCAAGTATTTAACACATGTTTTCAAAAATCGAAACTACCCCACGCATCTAATAAATTACGCGAACTTTACGGCAAAATGCCGTCTTAACAATAATACTACAAAAGCAGACTTCCCGACACACATGGTCATCAAATTGCCATACATCCAAAACACATACAAGGCTTACAAATACATTTTCAAAATCACAAACTATAAGCTAGTATTCACCACAAACCATAAATTAGGAACTCTCCTAAAACCTACTAAATCTCTCACTCATAAAGAATTATTCGAACACCACAACGTAGTCTACAAATTTCCTTGTCAAAAAGACTGTGACGTCACCTACACAGGCTCTACAATTAGGTCATTATGGACTAGACTACAAGAGCACTTCAGGGATTGCAATATTCCCATTCCAGAATATCTGAACACGAAAAAACATCGCAACATCAAAAAGAAAAACAAACCACAGAATACAGGGAAGACTGAAATTGCAGCTCACGCCCTTGAACTAAAACACATTCCCCAAATTGACAAAGCCATAATCATTGACAAACAAGAAAACGAAACAATGCTTAGAATATCCGAAACTATTGCCATAAAATATGATGGTAATTCTATCAACGTTCACCGCCCCTACCTAATTTCCGAATGTTGGACGTTCCAAAACTTACAAATTAAGCCACTCCTCCGGCCATTTAGCGACAACAAATGCCCAAATTTGGCAGATACATCTTGCAGCCTTGACATAGCCCTACAGTCATTCCCACAAAGTTCCGACGATGACCGAAACGGTCCACACCCCGTAAACCCTTGCCCCAGTTTCCACATAAGGATACCCTTCCCCTTCCTTCCCCCCCTCTCCCCACAACAAAATAATATATATATATATTTATATATATATATTATTAATTGTAACCCGGGTTCCCAAACTTATTTCCCGTGTCCTAAGTACATCCCCATGTTCTTTCCCTCTCTTCCCCCCCCTTCCACAAGAACTTGGATTTAGAAGGCATCTTTAAACCAAAATCAAGGTATGTACATAATTTTTCAACATTTTTTATTCTGCCATAATTGCCTTCTACACTCGCCCGTAATGTCCTAAATTATATATGTATACCCCTTTTGAGTTATGTTAGCCAATGTATTAAATATAAGGGACACTCCTAAACAAAAACAGGCTAAAATACAGCCGTTAATTATATTAATTTTATATGTTTTTAAAGTGACAGTGTATTGTACTGCATGTTTTGATATTCGTGCCATACGAATAAATAAATAAACTGAATAAAATCAGCAGAACAAAATTATTTATTTTGTAAAGCACTATTATAAATCCTCTCCTTGCTTTATAAAAGGAATTTTTCTGTTTTCAACTCACTTTCATTTATTATTATCATCATTATTATGAAGAGCAAAATCCAGGGAGTCAGACTAATTGAGGGAGGCCACATACTACACACACAAGCTGACATAGTTGTTCTTGAATTCATTCATACTACTTGCACACACAACATCCAATGGCAATCCATTCCATCATGTACCAATCTATGAGAAAAAGATCTAGCCCTCATCCATTCTTGACAGCATTCATTCTCAACTTCCAAGAATGCCCTCGCTTTTTTTCCCCCAACCACCCATAAAATAAAAAATTCCATTTACCGAAATTCTTTATAACTATTATAATACAGCTATATTGCCTGCTTCAGTTTAGGAGTGCCCCTGTTTAAATGTCATTGGCTATTTACTCATGGGTTCTTAGGGCATTATGAGTGTAGATGTACTAAAAAGTATATGTAGCCTAAGGAATAGAAATTGCACATACCTTTTTCTGGGTGTTGTGGCTTTTCCTCAGTCTGCGATGTCGAGAACTGCAGAGTGTGTGTGTGGTGTGGAGGGGGGGGGTAGGCAGTTTGGTAGAATAAGTTAGAAAAAACCCGGGTTTTTTTCGTAATATATAGAAACATATACTTTTATATAGGGTGGGGAAAAAGTGAAAGGGTTAATTTTTTAAAATAAGGAGGGGGAAGGGGAAAGGTGGTTGACGGGGTGTGGACCGTTTCGACTATTCGTGGTCATCATCGGAACATATTGGGAAAGTGGAAGCTATGTCAGATCGGGTGGGTGCTTCAGAGGTGTTTGTGTTGTCTCCTATTGGTCGGGATTGTGACCTCAATTTAATGTTGTGAAGCTTCCAAACCTCGGAGATTTTGGCTCTCAGAGACAGGCCCTACATAATCTCCGAGGTTTGGAAGCTTCACAACATTAAATTGAGGTCACAATCCCGACCAATAGGAGACAACACAAACACCTCTGAAGCACCCACCCGACCTGACATAGCTTCCACTTTCCCAATATGTTCCGATGATGACCACGAATAGTCGAAACGGTCCACACCCCGTCAACCACCTTTCCCCTTCCCCCTCCTTATTTTAAAAAATTAACCCTTTCACTTTTTCCCCACCCTATATAAAAGTATATGTTTCTATATATTACGAAAAAAACCCGGGTTTTTTCTAACTTATTCTACCAAACTGCCTACCCCCCCCTCCACACCACACACACACTCTGCAGTTCTCGACATCGCAGACTGAGGAAAAGCCACAACACCCAGAAAAAGGTATGTGCAATTTCTATTCCTTAAGCTACATATACTTTTTAGTACATCTACACTCATAATGCCCTAAGAACCCATGAGTAAATAGCCAATGACATTTAAACAGGGGCACTCCTAAACTGAAGCAGGCAATATAGCTGTATTATAATAATTTATAATGAGGAGTAACATGGGAGTTTTCCCAGAAATAATATACATTCTTTATAACTCTTTCAGAAGTATGTAAGTCTCAAACATATCCCCCTCCCCTTTCTTCTGTTTGCTAGTGTATACAGCCTACAAATTCTCAATCAGTATTCCACAATCCTGATATCGTTTTTGACACATTAGAATCATCAGGGCAACCAGGAGACCAGATGTGCACATAATAGTCCAAGTGAGCTCTTATCAAGGCCTTGTATAGAAGCAAAATTCCTTATCTTTATATGTCAAGGTTCATTTCAGCAATGAAATTATTCTTTGCATTGTATTTACAATCTTTGCTATATGACCATGAACTTCAACTTCCTGTCTACTAAAACTCCAAGATCCTCTTGCCTGATTAATTTCTTCAAGCATAATCCCTAATTTCAAATCTAACACTTTTTGACCTTGAGCTCCTGCTTTCACATGCTGCTTGAGAAAATTGTCTTGCAACAATTCAATATATTTCTCTTCATTCTTATCATGAGATTTCTCTTCTACCCAATTAATGTTTGGATAATTATCTTGCCTGATCAGTTTCTTCAAGCATAATCCCACCAATATAATACAACATTGGATACATAATCACACCACAGTGCATGACCTTACATTTATTAGCACTGAACTGATAGCCACTTTCACATGCCTACAATTACAGCCTATTCAAATCATTCTGCAAGTACTGCATATCTGCAATACTACTAATTACCCTACCTATCTTTGTATCATCAGCATATAGCTGCATGTCACATGCCAAATCCTTCTCAATGTCATTAATGTACAGATTGAATAACAGTGGACCAAGGACTGATCTTTGATACACACCACTAGTTACCTTGAATCATGCAGATTCCCCCATATATGACTTTTGGATATCTTCGTTAGCCATTTTCTTATCCATGCTAATATTTTATAATCCAAACACATACACAGCAAGTACTGCATATCTGCAATACTTCTAATTGCCCTACCTATCTTTGTATCATCAGCATATAGCTGCATGTCACATGCCAAATCCTTCTCAATATCATTAATGTACAGATTGAATAACAGTGGACCAATCTTTGATACACACCACTGGTTACCTTGAATCATGCAGATTCCCCCCATATATGACTTTTGGATATCTTCGTTAGCCATTTTCTTATCCATTCTAATATTTTATAATCCAAACACATACTTTCCAATTTATGCAACAGTCTTCCATGCTGTATTCTGCCAAAAGCCTTAGCAAAATCCAAAAGTATCATGCTGTATCTATTCTCCTTGTCTAACTCAGTGGTAACATATTTGAGAATGTGAGCAAGTTGCTAAAACATGACCTTCCCTTAGTAAATCCATGCTGTTCGCTGTAAAGTATACAGATTTTCTGTCAACCCATTTCTGAATGCGAGCCCTAACCAACTTTTCCAAAATCTTCACTCCCACTCCTAAGATATTGACTGGTCGATAGTTGGATACATTGGTTTTTGCACCAGCCTTGTGAAATAGGATTACCACATAATCTTTCCACTCTTGTGGAATCTTTCCTGTTCTGAGCCTCAAATTATATAGCCTGATCAAAGGAATAGCCAGTTCAGCTGAACACTCTTTTAGCATTTGTGCTGATATCTACTTAAAACTGTCAGTTTACCTTTAAACTATGAAAATGTTCTGCAGCATGTGTAAAGCAGCTAATAAAGTATGCATCCCTATTTCTAGCCTGAGAGAGAAAAATAAAAAAATTCAACTGTAAACCTATAGTGAGACAGCATAATATCTCGCCATCAGTGACTATAACTGAAAATTAACTGTTTAAGTTAATTAACATGCATAACTGCATTTCAAGATAATTAGAAATGACACCCTAAATATTATACATCAGGTGTAAATCAATATATCCACATGAAACCTATGTAGATTTGTCACTTTTTTTTTTATTTACAAAATAGCAAAATATAGCACACACACAGTAATGCTGATTTTCATTCTACTATAGTTTTTAATATCAGGATGTTAGTTCAGAGAAAAATTTCACCTAGTCAGACAAAATAATTAGTTCAGTTATAAAATGTCACTACATAGAAAAATGCAAAAACGAATATAAAGACATCACCTCTCCTTTCTCAACATTGTCATTACAAAAATTGGAAAGATCAGTCATACAAGGCTCCTCAATTTCAGGAAGTAGATCTACACTAACAGCTCGTTGCCGCATTACTCTTCTAACTTCATATAAGCATTCTCGTGAAAGCTGCAATAACATATTTTGGTAAATAAGAATCTGAAATATCATTTACATAAGAACACAATATTACATGCAAAATCTTTTGGTAGTAAAAGTATAAATGTAAACAATGTCTAAATTAATAAACTGGAAAAAGGAATGTACAATAAATACAGCTATCATCTATTTTTGCAACCAAGGGACAAAGCTGTATAACTGAGAGGAGACCTCCATATAGCCTTTAAAGGAATGCAGAGAATCAACCAGTGCTTCTGACCTAATGTGGTGCACCCTGTTAGGTAACAGGGTGCACCATGGATACTGAACTACATGAATATTGAACAAACAACGATGGGCTGGCAATTTGGATTTAGCCAACCAAACTGTATTCTTATGGGCTTATTAAACCACAAATAAAATGAAGGTACAACATGACAGAATTTCATACCGGCTGGGGCATCACCTAGCTGGTTTCAGGAATGTTTCAGGATTTGTTCCATTAGCTGACTTTTTGCCAGGAAACCAGGGCAAACTACAAAAAGTCAGCTACTGGAACAAATCCTGAAACATGCCCCAAATCAACATCAATATTCAAGATCAGTACAATCAACATAACAAGCCTGAATGGCAAAGAAATGGAACTAGCTGAGGAATTGGATAAGTATCAGATCAACATAATAGGGGTGACTGAAACAAAAAAGACAAATCTGGTGAGATTTTTCTGAGCAATAGATACAAAATGTTATATTCAGGCAATGACAATCAGGGAAAAGCAGGTGCAGTAATAATAGTGAACACAAAATACAAATCTAATCTTCTTGAATGGCAAGCAATTTTAAGTAGAGTGATGTGGGCAAATATCAGAATGAAGAACTGGACAATGAGACTTATTGTGCCTATGGTCCCACAGATGGCTCTACTAAGAAGTGGAGGAATTTTTTTGAGGCTTCAGAGAAAGCAACTGACACAATGAAAAAAGAAAAGTTGGTCCTTGTTGGGGATCTAAATAGCAGAGAAGGAAATGATTGTCAGACATGCAGAAATATTTTGGGAAAGTTTGGAGAAAAGAGCAAAGCTAATAATTAAAGTCACCCATAATGATCACTGATTTAGTACCCATGAGGCGAAATTGGTAATGCATTTCATCATCCTGCAACTGAGCTGCCAGGTGAGTAGCAATACCCCACCAGATATTTCATTCTCGTTAGCGAAGTAATTTTTCGAAGTAGTTACTCCATACATCAAGGATATCATTTTATCTAGTTTTCACGTCACCTTGATCGTCTCTAATATCTTTTAAAGCACTCTTTCCTCTATTTCTTAACTTTTCCAACTTCCAGAATATCTTGCCACCTTCTTGATATTTATGTTTTTACCAAGAAGGTGGCAAGATATTCTGGAAGTTGTTGAAAAATCTCAGAAATGGAGGAAAGAGGGCTTGAGATGATAAAGGTGACATGAAAACCAGAGAAAAAAATATCCTTGATGTATGAAGTAATTACTTAAAAAAATTGCTAAGTGAAACATGCAATATCTATCCTTGAAGTAGAAAAACCATCAAAAGCCTGAAATGTGGAAAGGCAGCAGAAGTAGATGATATTCAACCAGAAATGCTCAAGTATGGAGGTATAAAAGTCTTGCAGTGGCTGCAATGCATAGTTCAGAAGGCCTGGACAGAGGGATGAATTCCAGATGATTGGCATAGAGCTTTCATAGTACCCATATACAAAATGGGGAATAAAACTGAATGTGAGAATCTCAGAGGTATTTCCCCTACTGAGGGTTCCTGGTAAGATTTACAAGTAAACTTGAGAATCAAGTGAGAAAGATTGTGAAAGGGAAGTCTGGTGAAGAACAAGCTGGATTCAGGCCAATTAGAAACTGTTGGAATAAAATTTTCACTTTAAGACAAACAGCTGCAAAATCGTGGAAATGTAACAAAGATCTGTATCTAAGATGAGAATTAGCAATCTGATATTTGCAGATGAAATTGTTATTATTGAAGAAGATGAAAGAGAACTACAAAAAACACTGAAACCTGTTAAATGAGGAAGGGAAGAGATTTCGACTTATGAACTAGGAAAAAAACAACAAAGATAATGGTATTTGGTAGAAGAACATGAAATAAAACATACAAGGGAATGTAAATGATATAGAAAATGTAGAACAATTCACATATTTGGGAAGTAAAATGACATATGACTTGGACTGTAAAAAAAAGAAATAAAGATCAGGATTGTAAAGGGAAGAACAAATCTGAAAGCCATCGATAACATCTGAAAAAGTAAAGCAATCAGCCTGCAAACAAAACTAAGAGTACTGGAAACATGCATTTTTAGCAGTGTACTGTATGGATCTGAAATGTAGGTAATAAATAAGGAATCGAGAAAAAGAATTTTGGCATTTGAAAGAACTTGTTACAGGAAGATTCCAAGAATAGCATGGGTACAGAAAATCACAAATGCAGAGCTCTATCAGAAGATAATACAACCAAAGGAGAATTTAATGCAGACAATTATAGAACAGAAGCTGCAATTATTTGAACATATCTGCAGAATGAGCGAGAATTGGAAGATAAAGACATTTATGTTTGGTATTATGGATGGTATAAACAGAAGAGGTAGATCATACAGAGAATAGATAGACAACATAATGGATTGGTGTGGAATGGGGTTACAAAAATTGCAACACTGTGCATTGGACAAAAAAAGGTGGAAGAAGACAGTGAACGAGGCATCGGACAACAATGGGCAGTGTACCCAAGGTTCATGATGATGTCAATGTATCTAAGTTTTGTAAACCTGCAAAAGGCATATGACAGGGTGCTAAGAGAAAAGTTATTCAAAATGCTACAGATATAGTGTAAATGGGGAATTATATCAAGCAATATTTAGTCTTTATTCATGTTGTAAGTCAGCAGTTAGAATTGAAGGAAGTACAGGAAGATGGTTTAATATTAAATCTGGTGTGAGACAAGGATGTACATTATCCCATGTTATTCATTATCTATATGGATCACATTATGAAGGAAAGCGGTATTAAACTTGATATCAAAATTGGAGATGTTAATCTCAGATCTTTACTTTATGCAGATGATGTTATACTTCTAAATATATATGCTACAAGTCTGCAAGATTCCCTGAGTAAATTGAATAACTGTTGTAATAAATTTGGTATGAAAATCAGCAATAACAAGACAAAGACAATGAAAATAGTCAGAAACATGAAAATATCAACTGCATTGTGAATGGAGAACCTACAGAACAAGTAAAACATTTCAGCTACTTAGGCACAATTTTTTGTGAAGACGGTAAATTGAATATGGAAATAGACAACAGAATCAACATAGCTGGTATGGTAGGAAGTCAACTGATTAAATTTATATGGAATAAGAAAGAAATTAGTCAAAACACTAAATTAGCTGTATACAAAATGGTGTTCAAACCAATTTTTACTTATGGATCTGAGAGCTGGCTTAGAAATAAGACACTTGACCAAACACTAGAGATTACAGATATGAAAGTCCCAAGAAAGATTAGGGGCATGAAGAGATGACATCAATGGTAATATCATATTAAAAACAAGATATTATTAAGGAACTTGACATTGTTAGCATCCAGGGATGTGTTAGCAGAGCTAATCTTAGGTGGATCTGAAATGACTTGAAGAGAATTGGAGAGGAAAAAGACACAGAGGAAGATCAAGATATAGGTGGATTGATACAAAAGTGCCTTAGACGATAGAAATATAAGATCTGATAATGTTGGAGTCTTGACAGATAACAGATTGATGGAGGAAAAACTGTTGATAAAAAGTTAGTAATGATGTAAGTTCTTCTTGTAGTACTATCATAACATCCTGTACACCCCTGAGGGTACATGTCAAGAATTGGATACTAATGATTAATAGTACAATAATACTTACTAGTTAATATTATTGTAATAAAGATAGAAGGATGATTATCAAGTCATTACTATTGTTTTTTTTTGTTTTTTTTTTAAAAAAAAAAACCTTTTTCCCAGAAAACAATTATAAAAACAATGGCTACAGAAACAAGCAAACAACCAAAAACTAGCACAACAAATATGTAAATATATTCCATTTTCCTTTGGGTATAAGCAGTGGTATGTTGGAATCAGCTTAAGCAAGCTAATTGCTAAGTTTTCAGGAATTTTTCAAGCAAGTTGTCAAACTCACTAACGACTATAAATTGTAGAGCAGTATACATTTCAATCCACAATGTTATGCATTATCATGCAATAAACTTTACATGATAATAGTATTTTTTAAATAACAACATTAAAGAGCATTTTCGTTATATAAAATTTTCAAGCATTTAATTTTAATTAGGAAAAGAGTTTTGGAAAGTTTTCTAGTGTTTTTTTTTTCTTTTTCTTTGGGGGGGGGACAGGGCCCCCTTGTTTCCCCCTCTGGGTGCACCACTGCTCGGGAGGACACTAAGCTAATTCATGTTGTGAGTTTTCACAGATCATAACATGTTAGTTAGTTATTCACATTTGACATCACTGGAAGCTGTAGAGTCACTCCCATACCTCATAGGGTTTTTTGGGAGTGAAGCCTTCTGCTAGAAGCGGTAGGATCACAGATTCCCTTTCCACACAGTTAGTAGGACAATAACAAATATCCATGTCACTGGCAGGATTTGAACCTGAAGCCTCTTGGATGGAGAGAGCAGATACACTAACCACTCACCTAACCAAGCCAGCAGGCCAAGTGGCCTGGTAGGCTTAAAACAATACTATTATAATTGTGCAGCTACTCATTGGAAAAATTACCAGTTTATTTTGTTAATGAAATTATATTGGAAGAAAGGTACAATTATTATTTTTAAATAATAACTGTATTCCATATATGTCATGCATTAATTTGATTAAAAATGTATTTATTTATTGGAAATAACTAATTTAATTTAAATGCATTCACAATATGAAAAACTTGCTTGTTTTGCAATGACAAAAAACTTAGGTTTTCCCTAGTGCATGAGATTTGTTTTCAATTAAAGTGCACTGCAATACATAATGGACTCATTTTTCTTGCCTTATGACTGAAATAAAAAACCCGAAATGTGACCTGTAGTGGAGCATGAGTGGAGTGAAAAGATCACTATAACACTACTGAAAAAAAAAAATTAGAGGATTTTTTTGAACTCAGCAACATATTTATGAAAATATGTTATTGAAAAATAATCTACCATTTATCTAACGCTTCAATTATCAAAACGATGTTCTGATAATTTATGGGTCAGATAACTGAGTAAAATTACATGGCACGAGGGTCAGTTAAATGAAGTGTTGATCTTCTGAATGTAGGATAAAAGTTAGATTATTGTAGAACAAAAAATGTTTAACTTTTATCAACTGTTATGTTACAACAATGACAACAGAACAATTCTTGAGGGAAGAGGATACAGCAGATTGAGTTTTAATGGCTATTCATTTTTTGTGTTCTTTCTTATAGAAAGAAAAATAAATTTCTGAACCTTAAAGGAGATAAAAGAATGAAAGAAAGTGAAGATTACTGGTTTACATTATAACTTTTAGAGGAAACCAGCAACTAAATTTGCAAGTGTTTTTGTGATTCGTTAAAAGGGAACGATAAGAGTTCAAATTAAGGATTTCAGATCCAGTAGTTTTATTTTCGGCTATCTGGCAATAAAACTTATTTAATAAATTTGTTAGCAGCCACCTGTGATTAATAATTTGACAGTGAATGAGATGTTTTAAAGTGAAAAAAAATTAAGTGTAAATTATGCAAAGAAAATAATATATTTTGAATGCATTTAGAATGGCACTAAAAACTCATTAGCCACCTATCTCTGACAATTTGCCTATAGCAAGTGGGTGAGTGGATTTCTGGAGCCCTGATTACAGACATGTGATTAGGAAAAAAAAAAAAAAAACATAAAGTGGCTGGAATGTCAGCTATCTCTATACATAGAAAAACAAAACCTGTCATCTCAGATAATACTTGGTAAGTAGCAAGACAACAAATGGATACACTGGAGTGCATACAATTTGTTATATCTTGCTGCAAGAAATATTCCTATCCTCTTCAATATTAGAAGAGGATAGGAACATAGGAAGAAGGTAAGAAAAGAAGCTGCTTAGTTTACAAATCACCAATGACAAATAATGATATCAGCGTTAGCAATGAGAAGATAAACTGAGTGTTATTACCTTTGTGAAAAGGAATCTATGCTAATAAAATTAATAACATACATGGATGAAAATGTGCAAAAAGCAATAGCAGAAAAAGCAAAATCAACAGAAGATAGAATCCAATAGTTTAATAAATAATTTCAAAATATTTTAAATGAAGGGGATATAAAATCCACATTGTTTTAAAACCGAATAAGAAACTCAAAGATTGGAATCAGCGAGTTTCATGCTGAATATAGTAAACTATAAAGTATCGGCGATCACTAGCATGAGCTAATGCAAGTGACCCTAGTACGTAGTACAATATCGGACAACTCGTTGCAAAGGTGGGGAAAGTTCAGATCGCTATTCTTAGGTATTTTCCATAATGTAAAAACACATTTCCTAGGAAATGTATGCTGTTATTACATTATGGAGGGAGGTCACTACCCAGACCGGTTCCAGCCTTTTTTGAGGCTTCATCAATGAGTAGCTAGACCATAATACCAAAGTGTATAGCAAAAAGAACTTATATACTCTGCTATACGAGTTTCCGAAGAAGGTGCAACCATTAAGTTACTTAAATATAAAGAGCTAATAAGCTTCATTTCGGCAATATAAACAATATTTTAAATTAAGGGAATATAAAACCCACATTGTTTTAAAACCGAATAAGAAACTCAAAGATTGGAATCAGAGAGTTTCATGCCGAATATAGTAAACTATAAAGTATCGGCGATCACTAGCGTGAGCTAATGCAAGTGATCCTAGTACGTAGTACAATATCGGACAACTCGTTGCAAAGGTGGGGAAAGTTCAGATCGCTATTCTTAGGTATTTTCCATAATGTAAAAACGCATCGCCGAAATGAAGCTTATTAGCTCTTTATATTTAAGTAACTTAATGGTTGCACCTTCTTCGGAAACTTGTATAGCAGAGTATATAAGTTCTTTTCGCTATACACTTTGGTATTATGGTCTAGCTACTCACTGATGAAGCCTCAAAAAAGGCTGAAACCGGTCTGGGTAGTGACCTCCCTCCATAATGTAATAACAGCATACATTTCCTAGGAAATGTGTTTTTACATTATGGAAAATACCTAAGAATAGCGATCTGAACTTTCCCCACCTTTGCAACGAGTTGTCCGATATTGTACTACGTACTAGGGTCACTTGCATTAGCTCACGCTAGTGATCGCCGATACTTTATAGTTTACTATATTCGGCATGAAACTCTCTGATTCCAATCTTTGAGTTTCTCGGTTTTAAAACAATGTGGATTTTATATCCCCTTAATTCAAAATATTGTTTATATCGCCGAAATGAAGCTTATTAGCTCTTTATATTTAAGTAATTTCAAAATATCCTGTTATGCAAACCAGCTTTTTAACATTTGTATAAACACTTCCACTATCACTGACATATGAATATAATGGAAACTTGTACAGCTAAATTTTAACACCTTACCCGGGTATTCTGATCAGGGTGATAAGCATAACGATACAAACAAGATAAAACTATGTGGCCTCTTTCTGGGTCCATTCTAGATGGCTTATCACGCCACTCCTTTTTTGCATGACAATATTTCTCAGCCTCCTTTTTACATCTCTTGTACAGGAGAGGATCAAGCCTGAGAAAGAGAGAGAGAGAGAGAGAGAGAGAGAGGGGGGAAAAAAACGTTATAATTTAAAACATTCACTAGAAAGGCTACCTAAAATTTTAGTTTATTTCTATAGTAATAATATATATATTGTAATAATATTACATAAGTAGTAATACATAATGATAATGATAAACCTCACCTTATACACAGCAGAAATATATTGGACAGCATTTAGCAATGATACATGCACACACACACACACACACACACACACACACACACACACACACACACTGGTGTCCAAAAGCTAAGGATATACTACATTTTTACCTGTATATGAAAAAAATTTCATGTGTGGACATAGATTTATTGCCAGTATACTAATAAATTATTATTACTATCTGAGATAATTAATAATAAATAAATAATAATAATAAAAATTAATAAATTATATTACACAAAAAATGTATTATAAATTTGGTACAAATTAAATTACAATAGTTTTTTTGGAAAAAGTCGCAAATTTCCTAAGGATGTAGTTAAGGAATTAGTATATGGTGCTTACAGAAAAACTACAGAGAGACATTTCAGTATGGAATGTCCACTCAGAAATGTAATGAAACTCTCAATGTTGTACCATGTTTAGCACCAAGTGTTTCAGGAGTTATTGAAGCAAAATGGTCCACTCCTCCTTCACAGCAAGGATAAGGCCTTGTTTATTTTCTAGAAGGGAATACATCTCCCTATTGCATCCCAAACATGTTCTATGGGGTTGTGATCTGGGGAGTGTGTTGGCCACATTTGATTAATATCCTCCATCTCCAAAAGTATCTCCACTGCTTATGTATGATGTGATGTGGCATTGTCATCCATAAAAATGAATTCTATGCCTACAGAACCATGGAAAATCACACATGACATTGAATAACTTTGTTGCAATATTGTTCACCAGTCATAGTCCCTTTTCCTACACTTGTAACTAGGTGCGTCCATTAAGCATAATGCCTCCCAACATCATGACCCCAGTACTGCCATATCTATTCTCTTTCAAGAACATTCTTGCAACGCCAAGATGATGCAACTTCTAGAATCAGAGGAAAGACTAAACGACACCTGTAAAGAGTACATTAACCCATTGGTGTCTTGACCAATTTTTTATGGATACAACACCACTGAAAACGTGCTTTACGATGAGCTGTGGATAAAGGGACGCAAGACTATAGGCCTTCAGGAGTATAGGTCTACTTGTTGCAGATCTCTTGCCACAGTTTGTACCTGTGCTTGAATGGAGCCAACTTGCAAGCTGACCTGCTGCAGTGTGTAGATTACGTTTTGCTGTTATAGCCAAAAGTCTATCTTCATGCTCTGTGGTAGAGTGAGGGCAACCTCTTAGCAAAGATCTGGAACACATTCCATTGGTTTCAGAAGAGTGGTGAAATTGTGTTTCCCTGGAGCCAAAATTAAGAATGTTAGTGATGCTATAAGGATGCAAAGAGGGAAGGTGAAAGAGATGATTATTTTGGCTGGTACTAATGATGTAGCAGGTGACAAGTGTGGTATGCAGGAAGGTATTAAAAAGCTGCTGGTGCAAGCAAGCAAATAAGAAAAGTAAGAAAGTAAAAGTTGTGAGTATGTTGCCATGGTATGAAAGAGGTCAGCTGAGATGAAGAGATATGATTGTCAATGAGTCACTGTACAGGTTGTGCAGAAAGAATCGTATGGAATTTGTGGATGTGCAAAATGAGTTTGATGGAAGGACTTATACAAGGCAGATGGTCTGCACTTAAATGGATTTGCAGTTAGATGTCTTAAGAATTCATTGTTCAGTAAGAGTCCGGAAGTGTAGAGTCAGGGAAACTAGAATGTATGGTGTGGGGGGAGGGAGGGGATGAGGAAGATGCAAGCAAGTATGGGCCAGTGATTCCCAAACTTATGGATGTAAAGGCACCTTTGAAAAAATAAAAATATTTCACGCCCCCCCCCCCCATCGAAAAAAAAAAAAAACATAATACACACATATATTATTATAATATTTATTGTATTTATATTCAATACAAAACATACACAGCGAATATTATAAAAATCAAATGCAAATATTACATTTTTAGCATCTTGCATACACATTTGACATGGCACATTATCATATATTTTTATATAGATAGATATATTGTTATTGGATATTTGCAGTACAAGCATATGAAACGTAAAACAATTAGTAATAAATAAAGAATTAAAAACATAAAAGAAGTTTAATAACAATTTAATGTGATGGATGTGTTTCAATACTGCTACAATATTTGTAAGCTTTTCTGTGTTTCTTATCAATACCTTTGAAATGAAACTTATATGAATAAGCATATATTTACTAATATTCATTAAGTGCCGAAATATGCAGGAAGCAAAATTTGTGAACCAACACCAATGTGTGATTTTTCCATTAAAATATAAATATAACAAAAAAGAAATAATAAATAATAAAAATTAAATATGTTTCTTTTAAGATAAAAAAATATCTACTTAGCCTTAAAACATTTTAAATTTGTTTTCATTATTTCACGGTCCCCTCAACAAAACTTAGGGACCGTGGCCCACAGTTTGGGAAGTGCTAGTCTAGGCAACCTTTAAGGTGAATAACTTGAGAGAGTAATCATACGATGCTGAATGTAGATCACCAGGCTCTTAATTTTAGCGGGATAACCAACACAAGGTGAAAAGGAAGCTGTGAGATGGGAGGGGCATTAAAGTTTGTGTATACTAATTGCCAGAAGAATTTAAAATAAGGAAGAGTTTATGGCATTGATTAGCTCAACTTGGTTGACTGAGGATGATATAGAGAGATGTAATGAAAGGAATATAGCATTTTTAGAGAGTACTGAGGGAATGGAATAGGAGGAGAGAGAGAGATTGTTAATGATAGCAGAACTGAAGAGAAAAAAAAAAAGAAAGAAAGGTAGAAGTACATCAGAGAACAGTTTAGTTAATGTTATCTGGTATAAAACAGAGGTTGAGGGGAGTATAAGGGAGAATGCAGATGGCATGCATTGGCAAATTATTAGTACAATGAGTGCAGATTGGGTAATGGGAATTTCAACTATGGGGACACATATTAGAAGGATGGATGGTCACTGGGAGAAAAGGAAATGGAATTGATACAACTGCTAGGAGATAATTATCTAAGAAAGAATGTAATGGAGGGAACACTAGGTTCGAGAGTGTTGAATCTGGTCATAGCATTAGAGAACTTAACAATAACCAATCTATCTATGTTGGCTCTGTTTAGAGAAAGCAATCATGTGGAGACTACCAGACATGCAATATTTCTGTTAATAAGGGATAGTTGTGGAATTACAAAGCAGGTAATAAGCTGAGGAGTCTGCTTGTAGCAGTGCCATGGAAGAGGAGTAAGAGAGAGAGAGAGATGCTGGCTTGTGTGTTTGTTCTGGGTTTAATGGTGCAAGAACTGCTATGGTCATGCTGCAATGGTACACAAAGGACATTTGTGGAATTACAAAGCAGATGATAAGGATATATAAATATCTTCTCTGACTTAGAAAAGGCAATAATAAATCCTTTTTGTTCAGCATCTAGAAATCTGTTCTCAGAGAAAATTCTGTTGAAAATGTGCAGCAGTTGAAACATGGCTGACGGCAGCAGATGTTCAATCATTTCATAATGGATGACATCTAGTCCAAAAGCAGTTGGATGATATTTAAGCAAAACACATTTCATTCTTGCTTTTGTGAATGGCCTGTTGTATTGTTTGGTACTGTTCAAATGCAGCTGATATTTTAGCAGATATCTCCCTGAGTGTAATACATCTACTGTGTGGTTTACTGCAATCATTGGCTATCGCAGAATTCTGATAAAATAGAGGTGAGGCAGTCAGCTTGCTCAATTTTCCATCATAATATCCATGATGTAGTACATGGTCACCCATGCAGAAAAGTGAATATCACAAGAAAGTGATCGATCCCAAATAAGTTCTCATTAGTTTCCCACTTAAAGAGTGGGAAAAGGGAGGGTGAACAGACAGTTAAGTCGCTGGCAATGAATGTTCAGGTGGGCATGTGGAAGAAGGTGTTGCTGCGTGTGTTTAAAGGGAGAGATTATTGTCATTGTTGAGCACATGCTCCACAACTCTTCCTCTGATGTTTGTTCAGGCACTACCCTACAGAGTGTTGTGTTCATTCAAATCCCTCATTAATAGTAGGGAGTGAAGTAGTAACTGCAGATATCTATAGCAGGAGGTAAGCAGATGCATCATACATGTTATAAAAGATCCAACTGAGAACCAGATGGGAACTGCCTTTATATGTATTAAGTAGGACTTGTTCGAGGGGTGTATGGTTGACCACAAGGATGGAAACTCCTCCATGGGCAGTTCCATCTCCTGTCCTCTTCTTAAGAATGATGGCTACATTTCATAATGCTAGAGCATCACTCAGCATCAGGTATGTTTCCTGCAGGTAGAAGCATACTGATTTATATTTCTGCAAGAGGCACTGATGTTTTGATGGAATCATGACAATTCTATTTATAGAAGTATTTTCATTATTTCTTTATGGTAGTATCATCTGGGTTTCTATGTTGGGTGATTTTGTTTGCATTACCAGATTTCTTTTTAGAAAATTGTGGATGGCCAGTGTCCATAATTTCTTCTTCATCAGGAAAAATATTTATGACATTGCAAATTGGACTCACTGTAGGCCACAATGTATATTAATTGTTTTATGTTCTTCTGAGGAAATGGAGGAATCCATGCAATCTGTTGACGGGCCACCTATTCAAGGGTCTGGAGGCATGTCTTTGATACTCTACGGAACACATTCCATTATTATTATTATTAGTGGAATAGCATAGTGGAATCATTTTTGGCATGTCCTCTGGAGTGCGTCCATGTTGATTTTTCTCATTTATGTGCTCCAAAGAAAGAGAGAGAACAAATCATGCTGTTCAGGGATGTTGCAGTTATGAGAAGATGAGATCGACATGTATGTCAACATTCCTAAGACAGCCATAGTTGCCTTCTCAGCTCAGCATAAGAGAATTTACTACTGGATGCTACAATTTTTTTGGTATACTACCACTTCACCACCTGGTATAGCATGCACTGCTCAGTTTTTATATTTTGAATCTCTTTTTCATCCATCCATCTTTGCTAGACCTAGTATCTGTTGTTTCAAAGGGTTCTGAGCCAGTGTAATTTGAGGCAACTATGAGATGCAGTTGAGCCTAACTGTTTAGAATCCCTTTGAAACACTTTTGTACACTGCACGAAGTCCATGACCTGATGAGCAAAAGCTATTCTGATGTTTACAGTAGGTGGGGGGTACCTAGCAATAAAGGTATCCAAGTGTATATATAAATCCATGAAGAATTAACAGTAGTATTTAGGCTTATGCACCAGTATAAACTCATTATAAGGTTTAATGGAAAGAATACAGCACACAGAGGAACAATAAAATATAAGTTTGAATCCTATATTTCATCTCTGTCACAGAGACACTGTCAGGATTACAATATCAAAATTGTAAAAGCACACACAGAAACACTCAAAACAATAAGTAAAAAAATATTAGACTAAAAGCTTAAAGTCCTATGACGGGTGCTCTCTATGGGTGCTGTTGGGCAGAGGAAGCCATATGGATTAAAGTTTCACAAATCTTGAGAAGTTTAACACATCCATATTTATTAGGATTAGGCTGATTTAACAAATCTACTAATGATTTTAAGAAAAGTTTTTCAAGCTTATATTTGTCATAGTGAAGCATATTACCCCCCCCCCCCCATTTGATTCTGTGCAAGGCATCCAAAGTATGGTCAGCTAGGACTGATCATAGTTATGGCAGCTGATGTATTTCTTGTGTTCTTCTAGGTGAATGTTGCCAGATCTACCAGTTTGACCATAATAAGATAATCTGCAAGGATAAGGAACCTTGTAAACACCTAGAACAGACAAGGGAGGGAGTGGATTCCTAGGAAAGTGGATAAGAGCAGCCAGCTTCAGATGAAGTTTGAAAGCAGTACAGGGATTATATTCTTTTAGAGTCCCAGTTGTTTTTACTGAGATAGTTACCTTGCACAAAATCAAATGGAAAACATTATTATGCTTCACTGCAACAAATATAAACTTGAAAAACTTTTCTTAGAATCAGCAGCAGATTTGTTGCACTAACCTAATCTTAATAAATATAGATGTGTTAAACTCTCCAAGATTTGGGGAACTTTAATCCTTAGGCTTCCTGCCCAACAGCTAAGGCTAATCACAGCACTTCAGGCTTTTAGTTTATTTACTGTTTTAATTCATTTTGTGTGTGCTCTAACAATTTTAAGAGTATCTCTGATGATGTCTCTGTAACAAAGTTGAAATACAGGATCTAATAAACTTATATTTTATTGTTTCTCTGAGTTGCATTCTTTCCATTAAAAGTCCATTTTAATGGAAAGAATACATTCTTTCCATTAAAATTATTTCCAGTTAAAATAAAAAGAACTTTCTAGATTTCTTGAAGAGTAAGGTTGAAATAACCAGCTTTTGGAAGGATAATAAGTTTTTGTTCTCTACTGTAAAACAAATGGATCTGAGAACACTAAATCTGGGGTTGGAAAGCGAGAATAGCAGCATGTAGCAGCAAAAGGGCCTACTGGTTAAAACAAAGATGACCAAGAAGGATTGAGTTTCAATATAATAAATTATATTGAAATAATAAATAGATAATAAATTTATTAAACTGTATTACATTTAAATAACTATTTTAAGAAGTATTCTGAAGATTGCAAGAGTAAAATAAATGCATGTATTTTACTTTTGAAGCTTAAAAGTTAATAAAACTCATAAAAGATCACAACATGAATTTAATTTTAATTATTATTCAGATTTGCAAAATATTTATTTGTTGATTTAATTTAAGCAATACAACAAAATAAGCTTACTTAAAATCACGAGCAACAAAGTACTGAATCTGCAAAAGATTATCTTTACAGCTTTCACTCATATGTGATGAATCAATATGATCCATGAGACAAGTCATAACCCTAAAACACAAAAGCAAAGAACAAATCATAAAGCTTATGTTTTATCAGTTGTTCATAAAAAACTAGATAAAATTGAATCTAAAATGACTGAATGATTATTTGTGTTTAATTCTGAACAGATGTGCTATGAAAGAATTCATCAAAGTGGAAAGTTTGCTATAGTGAATTTCTTTAAGAAATGCATTTATGCCGTGACTGGAACTTTTTTTTTTTTTTTTAGTTTGTTATAGTGAGTGTATTACTGAATCTACTATTGCTGTATTTCTTAGTAATGGTCAAAATGATTAAAGGATATATTGAAAGATGCACTTATCACTTTAGTTTATATTATGAATGCTATCTATTTGATGAAAAATGAGAATTAGTATGCAGTAGAATTAGTGAATGCTAATAGGCTGGATTGTAGACTTGACTACACAAACATTATTGAAGAAAAAATTGAAACAAATTGAAAACAAGAACCAAA
The DNA here is from genome assembly GCF_054136105.1 of Typopeltis vanoorti. Taxonomy (NCBI): domain Eukaryota; kingdom Metazoa; phylum Arthropoda; class Arachnida; order Uropygi; family Thelyphonidae; genus Typopeltis; species Typopeltis vanoorti. The sequence goes on from NC_143557.1 coordinate 109,586,036, forward strand.
CCTTGGAGTCTCAGTGGCAACTCAGAAGACTGATTCAGCTAGGGAGGTATGTGGTGAAGTTGTCTGCAAGGATAGAAAATAAGAACATCATGATGGACACAAGAAGTAAAAGAAGCAGTCATGGAAAAGAAGAATGCATACCAAAAGCTCTTAGTAAATAAGTCAGCATATGCCATAAAAGAATATCAAGAAAAATGTAAGCTATGTGTAAAAGTAGTTAAATGAAAGTCATGGGAAGACATTGGTAAGAATATGGAAAATAAATATCAGGAAGGTGGCAAAATGTTCTTGAGGCTATTGAAGAAGCTTAGAAATGGAGGAAAGAGTACTGTAAGAGGAATCAAAGATGATAAAAATTTTCAGAATAAATGCAAAGAGAAGTACATATCAATATTTGAAGTAGAAAAAGCTGTCAAAAACTTGAAATGTGGAAAGGCAGCTGAAGTAGATGATATTCGACCAGAAATGCTTAAATATGGAGACATAAAAGTTTTGCAGTGGCTACACTGCAAAATTCAGAGGGCCTAGTGAGATGGTCGAATTCCTGATGATTGGAATAGAGCTCTCATAGTACCCATCTATATAAAAAAATAAAATAAAATAAAAAAAAAGGGGGAGGAGGGGTAAAATTGAATGTGAGAATTACAGGAATTTCTATGCTAAGTGTTCCGGGTAAGATTTACGTAAGCATATTTAAAAGAGGTTGAGAAAGATTGTGAACAAGAAACTTTGGAGTACAAGCTGGGTTCAGGCCAAATAGAGGTTGCCAAGATCAGATTTTCTCTTTAAGACAAATAGTTGGAAATCGTGGGAACATGACAGGGATCTATACTTGATCTTGTCATATTTTTTGATTCTTGTCAAAAAATTTGATACTTAAGTTTTGTAGATCTGGAAAAGGCATACGACAAGGTGCCCAGAGAAAAGCTTTTCAAAACAATACAATTATGTGGGGTGAATGGAACATTATACAGAGATATGCATAGTCTATATTTAAGTTGTCAGTCAGCAGTTAAAATTGAAGGAAATAAAGGAAGATGGTTTCATGTAAAATCAGGGGTAAGACAAGGATGCAATCTTATTCATCATCTATATGGATCACATTATGAAAGAAAGTGGCATCAGGCCTGATATTAGAATTGAGATGTCAAACTTGGCTCTTTTGCTTTATGCAGATGATGGTGTACACCTAAACACATCTAGTTCAAGTCTCAGAATTCACTAACTAAATTGAAGAACAGCTGTAACAAATTTGGCATGAAAATCAGCAATAAAAAGACCAAAAACTATGAAAATAGACAGGAGCATTGAAAACTTCAACTACATTCTGAATGGAAATCCTATAGAACAAGTAAAATATTTTAGCTATTTAGGCACAGTTTTTAGTACAAGTTAATCTGGAAATAAACAACAGAATAAGCAAAACTGGTATAGTGGGTAGCCAGCTGAATAAATTTATATGGAATAAGAGAAATTAGCCAAAACATCAAACTAGACAGTATTCAAACCAATTTTATGTTATGGATCTGAGAGTTGGGTTAGAAATAAAGCACTTGGTCAAAGGAAAAAGAAAATCAGTAGGAACACAGAATGTGCCGACACTTTGGATGTCAGGAAAACTAGAATTATTTTGTGAGGAAATGAAGAGATATTGGTGTGACATACTAGGACTGGCAGAGATGCGATGGACATCATCAGGAGAGATAAATGGTTCCGAAGTCATAAGGTCAGGGTATGACACCAAACACGAAGCAAGAGTTGGCTTCCTTCTTAACAAAAAAGATAGAAAGAACTTGTAAAGATCCAATAGAGATAACAGAATCAATACCAAAGCAAGATGTACTAATTATTGAAGGAGACTGGAATGCCAAAGTCGGAATAGATAATGATGGCTGGGAAAGTGTCATGGGAAAATATGGTTTTAAAGAAAGAAATGAACGAAGTGAAAAAATGTTAGAATTTGCCATGGACCACAAGATGATCTGTAATTCGAGATTCCAACAAAAAAAAGTGTAGTAAATGGATGTAGCAATTAAATGATGGGAAAACCAAGAACATGATCGATATGATTATGATTAAAAGAAGTTGGATAACATCAGTACAGCAGTGTCGAACTTTCCAAGGAGCGGATATAGACTCAGATCATAGTTTAGCGATTGCAAACATCAAGTTGAAATCAAAAAGAAAATATAAACCCCCATCATCAGAAATGAAGAGATACAGCAAGAATAAGTGAAGCATAATTAGGAAGAAGGTACAGGATAGTGTTAGAAGAGAAACTGAAAAGTGTGGGAAAAGAAAAAAATTTGAATCTAACAGTGAAAGGCGTAATGAAGGTAATAGAAGATGCAGTTGAAGAAATAGTACCAGAAGAAGAGAAGATCAAGAAGAAGTGGATTAGACAAGAAACACTGAAGTTAGTATACAGGAGAAGAGAATGTTGAAGATAAAAAGGGATACATCAAAACAAATAGAGGAGCAATGTAGAAGAAAGTGTAATGAGGAAAAAATAGCAGCCAGAATGGATAAGATGAAATGGTTAGAAGTCCAATGCAATAATATAGAACAGCACTATGGAGAGTACAGAACTAGGGAGAACTAGTACAAAATGATTAAAATGATTACAATCATTAATAGAAGGTGACAACCAAAACAGACCACAATTAAAGATGAAAAAGGCAAAGTATTGTTGAATAAAGATAAAACTGCATCAGTGGACAAGATACTGTAGTGAGTTATATGAAGAAAAACTAGATTTAGATAGTATTGGGAAACTGATTGAAGAATTGAAGCAGATATCACTACCATGTAATGAGTATGATATGGATATTTTAATAGGAAAGGAAGAAAAAGCAATAGGATGGCTAAAACAAGAGTCTTGGTAATGATAATATCACTGGAGAAATGATTAAATATGGTGGCAAAAGTATGGTTACAGAAATGTACCAATATTTTCCCAGTCAATTCCAACCATGCAATTGACTGGGAAAATAGCTGTATGCTGTATTTGGATGATGATTATGGTTACAGAATTTTCAAGGAAACGGCAGTGGTATTAAGAACTGGTAACAACTTCAACAGAAATCAGGGTGCCATACCAAAAGATATATGGAAAAACTTAATCAACTCACTCAGTTTAACGGAACTACAATACGTGAAAAATTATGTAACATGTGTGCATACAACACGTATCCATGATACTGACTGAAGCTTCTCAACACATGCACGCATTGTCACGCATCGTTAACATAACAGTTAACGATGCGTAACCTAACAGTTAGCAACATTTCTGTATTCTCTCATATTTTTTTGTGTGTACCGTTCAGCCTTGACAAAGCTAGACAGTCGCTAGCGAAACTAGTAGGCAGGATTATATTAATAAAGTACCAATGGTCTCATAACCACAAAAAGTATAATTTTTAATGTAATATGGTATGGGAAAAAGGGAAAATGCCAGAGGAGTGGATGAAATCGATATTAGTGACATTATACAAGAAAGGAAATAAGCTAGAATGTAAAAATTACAGAACAACTGCTTTGACAAGTCACCTTGGTAAGGTGATGATGATGATATTGACAGAAAGATTGAGAACAATCTTTCTGTCAATGGAAGTGTACCTTGCAGACGAGCAAGCAGGATTTATGAGGAAGGAAAGAGATTTGGAGTTGTTATGAACTTGGAAAAAACAGACAATGGTATTTGGCAAGAAGAACATGACACAAAAGATACAGGTGGATGGAATTGATATAGAAGATGTAGAACAATTCACATATTTGGGAAGTAAAATGACATACGATTTGGACTGTAAAAAAGAAATAAAGATTAGGATTTCAAAGGGAAGAACAAATCTGAAGGCAATGGATAACATCTGGAAAAGTAAAGTGATCAGCCTGCAAACAAAACTAAGAGTACTGGAAACATGCATCTTCAGCGGTGTACTGTATGAATCTGAAACGTGGGTAATAAATAAGGAATCAAGAAAAAAGAATTTTGGCATTTGAAAGAACTTGTTACAGGAAGATTCTAAGAATAGCATAGGTACAGAAAATCACAAATGCAGAGCTCTATCAGAAGATACAACCAAAGGAGAATTTAATGCAGAGTGTGGAATGGGTGTACAGAAACTACAATACTGTGCACTGGTCAAAGAAAGGTGAAAAAAGATGGTGAAGGAGGCATCGGACACCAACGGACATTGAGCCCATGGTTTGCGATGATGATCAAAGACTAGAGATCACAGACATAAGGTTCTAAGAAAAATTAGGGGAGTGAACCAATAGCATTAATGATAATGACAGAATCATATTAAAAATAAAGATATTAGAAAGGAACTTGACATTGTTAGCATTCAAGAATATGCTAGCAGTGCTAATCTAATGTGGTATGGCCACTTAAACAGAATGGGTGAAGAAAGGTTAGCAAAACATGTGTTTCATGCCAAGATGGCAGGAAAGAGGCCCACAGGAAGATCAAGGTCTAGGTGGATTGATTCAGTCAAATTGGTGATAGATTAATAATGTAAACTTGCCTCTCTGTTTAGTCTTTATAGATTATGAAAAAGCATTTGATTCCATCCAAACTAATGCAATAATCAAAGCACTCCAGAATCAGGGCGTTCCTGGAGAAAATATATGGACCTCCTCCAGGAAATATACCACACTGCAACAGCAACAATTCAACTTTACACGAGTACAATAAAATATCAATTGAAAAAGGTGTCCGACAAGGAAACTCTCTATCACCCAAAATCTTCACAGCGGTCCATCAAGAAATACTTAATATAAACTGGACAAACCTTGGTATAAAAATTAACAACAGAAATTTAACACACCTAAGATATGCAGATGATATCATAATTTTTGCAAACACTCCAGAAGACCTATATCATGAAAGCAGAAAAGTCGGTCCTAAAATAAACAGAGAAAAAACTAAAATCATGTTTAATCATCTTGTAACACCAAAAAACATAATAATAGGAAACAATTTCTTGGAAAGAGTATCTTCATATACATATTTAGGTCATCTCATTGATCTACACTGTGGACTCCAAAAGGAAATAAATAGAAGAGTTCAACTTGCCTGGGGTGCATTCAGAAAACTAAAAAGCATTTTTCAAAACAATGATGCCCCGCTCTGTTTAAAAAGGAAGACATTTAACCAGTGTTAAATGTCTTCCTTTTCAGTCATCACATATGGTTGTGAAACTTGGTCTCTAACAAAAGCACTGGCAAATAAACTAGCAACAACTCAAAGAAAAATAGAGAGGTTGATGCTAGGCATCACATTAAAAGATAAGAAGCGATACACCTGGATAAGAAGTCAGACTCATATCGCTGATATCATTCATAAGTAACTAAAATGGAAATGGGCCGGACATCTATCCAGAAGAGAAGATGAGTGATGGACTACCATACTAACAAACTGGATTCCAAAAGAAGGGGGAGAAACAAGCCGAGGATGTCCTACAAGAAAGTGGAGTGATGAATTGTCAAATTTTGTTGGGGAAAATCGGTCAACCATTGCCAAGATCAGAGAAAGGAAAGAACTGGAGGAAAGCCTTTGTCCAGCAGTGGACAGAAAACGGCTGAAAAGATGAAGAAGAATCATATTGTGCTGTCATTGTAATTTGAACACTCCTTGAGGATACATATAAGGAAATTGATGATGATGATAATAGGCTGCTGATACACAACATGTAGTCACTTCCAACTCCACTGACCAAACCTTATCATGGTTGCTTGTTTTCACAAATCAGGTTCTGTCAACAAAATCTCCAGGCCTCTGGGTTGTAGATGACTTGCCATGTTTGGTCTTCAGAAAATGGTGTGTGTTTATTTGTCTTTCCTTCACCCCCTTTTCTTACATGCAGTGCATGCAATACATATAATGCATCCAGAACCTCTCTATCTGAAGGTACAGCAGTGAAGTGGTTCAATAGATTAGCTGCCAGATAATACATGGGAAGGAACCTGATAGTAATGAATACAAACTTCATCATTCATCAGCTAATGATGCTGTCACCTATCTGCTAGATGATGACTGGAGGAAGTCATAGTATATCAATATATGTGCAGGAAAAACTAATAAGGTCATGAATAGGAGGTGTTAGATCCTGAATGGACGAATTTTAAGAAATTATTCGTTCAGAATCTAATATAAGAATTTGGCTAACTCAGATAATACCTGGTTAACAGCACACAGTTCTGAATTTATGTTGTATAGGAAGTTGTGTAATAACATGTAAATCGCACTAGAAAAATCTTGTAGTTGAAAACTAAACTGAACGATTATCGGATTAAGGAATTTGTAATAAGGAAATAGTAGTATAATCTTGTCCCATTAAGCTGTCCTAAACTTAATAAGTCGCCAAAGAAGTTAAGAGTACGAGTGCAAAGGTCGAGTTGCATATGCACGCATCAGCCGTAATGCCGCAAGCTACAACATACGAGAAAGATGACACAAGTGGGATTCCCTAGAATACAGCACCTAACGGCAGCCAAGACTTTGAGGATCATCTGGAGGGCATGAAAACTAAGGGTTGTGTGGAAAAGAAGGGACGAAATATAAGGCAATGCGCGCGATAATGCGAGGCTTTTTTTCTGGTTGTTCCTGACTTCACCTCAAGGATTCCTGACTAGCGGACGGAGTAGGGATGAGCGAGGGGGGTCCCACAATGCCGGATAGCAGAGGGGCATTCTGAGTAAGATTCCATGACGAGCAGCATGCAAATCATCGGCCTACGCAGAAATTGTGCCAGTCTCCGAATGTCCCACTCAAGTAAGAGCAGAGACAGCACTGTATCTAGGCAGTGAGAAGTTCGAGTCCGGAAGAATGTAAAATGGACGGCGTAGTTGTAAGCCTATTGCAGAAGCAACCGATCGAAGGAGGATCCGAACAACACGTGGCCGTTAACAGACCTTCGGAAAAAGATTGGGTAATGTAAAGACCTTTACTATGTGTTTGAATGAGACAGAATTTAATGTTAGATTATATTAAGTGGACAATTCATAGTGGACTATAATAAGGATTTGTATTTTGGGATAGAGTAATTCTGAACAAAGGAATGTCAGGAGTGAAATTTTAGCTGCATGTGACTGAGATTATATGTGAATTTGTAATTTTGTAGATGATTTATACCAGAATAGTAACGGGTTGTGAAATGTCTTAAAATGTAGCATGCAAAAGAGTTTGATTTAGAATAACATAGTTAGCTAGTTTTAATGTTTTATAGTTTGTGTGCGATTAACAATTTGATCTGTGAGTGTTTTGTTAAATTAGCATTGAGTAACTAACTTAGCAAGAGATTTTGAAAAGCTTAGTATCCTATTCCAATTATAGTTGTAAAGTGCAATTTGTTCCAATAAACATGTATTGTTGTATATGCTGGACTCATGCCTGATTTTGAGAATTCAAATTACCACTTGCAAAAAAATTTAGAACCATAGCAGGAGGGAACTTAATGAAAGTGTTTGAGTAATAGATTATTGGCCACGATTGCAATTAGTACCAGTATCTATTAGTGTATATTAGAATGAATGCCAATTAACCTACGAATATTCCCTGAATTTTGAATAAGCTCATATTATAGGACTCTGGCTGGTGCAGCAATAAAAAATAAATTTGCCAGTGTCCGAAAAGGAATCATTTCTAGGTAGAGTCGTGTTAGGCACACTTTAAGGAAGTATATTAGCATATTATATCAGTGAAGTAAGTAAGAGAAAAAATAAATAAATATAAAAGGAAGAGAGAAAGAAAGATACAAATAAATAGACAATATCTTTAACAATAACGAAAAATAACGAAGATATAACAGAGACATGTTTGTGCATCTTGCCTCCACAGAGCATGCCAATGCTTTTTTTTTGCCATTAGTTTTTTTACATCCAATCATGAAACATACCATTAAAAACAAGAGACTGTGGAAAAACTCCCACATATTTAGCAAAAAAAAAAAAAATCATTAAAAATACAATATACTTAAAAAAAATCATAAAAAGCAAAAACACAACCAAATGAAACCAAAAACAATAAAAATCCACTTCCACATTCATGGTCTCAACAGAAACAAATGATGTGTGCATCTAAACTAGGTGAATTATTTCCTGCTCAATCACAAGTTGCAGCCTCAAACAAATGATATGCACTTTGGCTACTTATCTCTAAAGGTTGATTTCATACAGCTAATTACACAAACTATGCGATTATATTCCTAGGAAACTTTAATGTTAATAACACAAACTGGCTCTTTTTTCTCTAATCTTCACAGATCAAGTTGAAGGAGAAGCCAAATTATCTGCTATCAGTCACGATTTAACATAAATACTTAATCTACCAACCAGAATACCAGACAATTCTCAACATTCTTCCAACACTGCGCTTTTTCTGTAACCAGTCATCTCTCCAAATATAGGGTGTTTCAAAAACAATGTCAACTCAAATCATATCAAACTCTGCGCCAAGGCCCAGAGTTTGATATGACGACCACTAGATGCCACTACTAGCACCCAAATAGCAGCCAAAAGGTTGCGGGTTCGAATCCCGCCGTGGGCATGGATGTTTGTGATTATCTCCGAAAATACTAGTGGTGGTAGTGAGCGGTAGATGGCGTTGGTGATGATGATCAATGTAGTTGCAGTTTCATTGTAGCTGGTGGATTGAGTAGTGGAGAAGAGAGTAGGTGCCCTCCCTCGATGAGTCTTTGGACTTCCTGGAGGTGTGACCTAATAATAATAATAATAGCCACTATGCTTAGTTAATGAGCGTAGCGGCTCATTAATAAAAACCACATTTTCATTATTAAATATAATTATTTGAAATGGTCATTGTCGGAGGAGACTTGAACGGGCACATAGGAAGACAGAATAGAGACTGTGAAAGGGTGCATGGTGGCCACGGAGTGGGAATGATGAACCAGCAAGGAGAGAGGGTTGTGGACTTTGCAGTAGCGTTTGATCTGGCAATTGTGAACTCGTTTTTCTTCAAGAGGGAAGAACATTTGATAACATTTAGAAGTGGTAACAACAGCTCACAAATTGACTACATTTTGACTAGAAGAAAACATCTTAAGGTTGTGACAAATTGTAAAGTAATTCCAACAGATCAAGTAGCACAACACCGACTGCTGTGCGCAGACTTTAAAATAAGATCGAAGGTAAGAACTTCTGGTTGCCATGGGATGAAGACAATTAAGTGGTTTCGCTTAAAAGAGGAGAGTGTGAGGAATCGTTTTAGGGAGAGAGTGTTAGAGAGGATTTCGGATGGACTGGAAAGTGTACAAGATTGGTGGAAACATAATTCAAAAGTAATCCTGAGCTGTGCAATCGAGGTGCTTGGTGAGACATCTGGAAAGATTAGAGAGCAGAAGGAGGGTTGGTGGTGGAATAATGATGTACAAGTGGCAGTGACAGCTAAGAGGAAGGCAAAGCAGAAGTGGGATGAGTCAAGAGTGGAAGAGGACAGAGAGGTGTACAAAGAGAGAAAGCAAGAAGCCAAGAGAGTTGTGGCACAGGCGAAGGCCATGGCATATCAAGATCTGTATGATCAATTAGAAACAAAGGAAGGACAGAGAAAAATTTACCAACTAGCGAAATGTAGAAATAAAGCAGCTAAGGACATCTTACATGTGAGGCAGATCAAAGATGCTGAAGGAAGAGTATTATGGAGGGATGTGGACATAAGAAACAGATGGAAAATATACTTTGAGGGACTTTTGAATGAGGAAAATGCAAGGACTCACAGAGGAGATGGGCAGCCTTCTGAGTGGATGGTACAGAACATCAGTAGAATGGAAGTGACGGAGGCCATGAAGAAGATGAGGAATGGAAAAGTGGTGGGCCCCGACAGAATTCCAGTGGAGGCATGGAAGGCACTGGGGGAAGAGGGAATTGACCTGCTGTGGGACCTGTTCATGAAAGTTTGCCAACAGGAAAATACACCCGAGAAATGGAGGGAGAGTACTCTTTTTCCCATCTACAAGGGTAAAGGGGATGCACAAGACTGTAAAAATTACAGAGGAATAAAGTTGATGTCCCACACAATGAAGATCCTAGAAAGGGTTCTTGGTGGTAGATTGAGGGAGGAGGTGGAGATTGCAAAGGAACAATTTGGCTTCATGCCTGGTAGATGCTATCTTTGGGTTACGACAGATGATGGAAAAATATCGAGAGAAACAAAGGGAGCTACATCTGGTATTTATTGATCTGGAGAAAGCATACGATAGAGTGCCAAGGCAAGAAGTCTGGAGGTGTCTGAGGGAGAAGAAGGTGCCGGAGAAATATGTCAGGTTGGTGCGGGAAATGTACAGAAATGTGAAGACAAGTGTTCGGACCTGTTTGGGACAGACAGAAAGTTTTCAAGTAACAGTTGGCTTGCATCAAGGGTCAGCATTAAGTCCGTTTCTGTTTAATATTGTGATGGAGGTGGTAACAGAGAAGGTGAGAGAAGATGCACCTTGGACAATGTTGTATGCAGATGACATCTTGCTGTGTGTAGATTCAAGAGAAGAAGCGGAAACTAAACTGGAAAGATGGAGAAAAGTACCTGAAGAGAGAGAGATATGAGACTGAGGAGAAGTAAGACAGAGTATATGTCTTGCACTGTGGGCGGCAGCCAGGAGACAGATCTGGAGCTGGAAGGAAATGTCATCGGGAAGGTGAGGGACTTTAGATACTTAGGTTCAACAGTGGAAGAAGATGGAGGAGCTGAGAAGGAAGCGGGATGCAGGATACAAGCGGGTTGGAGGAACTGGAGGGAGATGGCTGGAGTGTTATGCGATAAGAGGGTGCCGATCAATCTGAAAGGCAAAATTTATAGGACAGTAGTGAGGCCAGCTATGACATATGCTATAGAAACTGTGGCCCTGAGGAAAAATAACATCAGCAGGATGGAAGTAGCAGAGATGAGAATGCTTAGGTGGATGTGCAGTGTGACCAGAAAGGATCATCTGAGAAATGACTATGTCAGGGGAACAGTGAAAGTTACGAACTTAGGAGCAAAAATACAGGAGGCAAGGTTGAGATGGTTTGGTCATGTGATGAGGAGGGAGGACGAATATGTGGGAAGAAGGGTCATGCAGATGGATGTGCAAGGAAGGCGGAAGCATGGGCGGCCAAAGAAGAGATGGAGGGAGCTGGTAGAAGAGGACTTGAAGATGAAGAACTTGGATGTGGTGACAGCCCAAGACAGGAAGGTGTGGAGGAGACTCATAACAAACAGTGACCCCACTTAAGTGGGAGAAGCTGTAGAAGAAGAAGAAGATTTGAAATGGTCATTCTTTTTGAAACACCCAGTACAGCAGACCCATGTTTACAACCCCCTGCTTTTACAATGAACATAAATTATCTATTATGAATGTGTGAAATGCCAGAATACAGAAGGAAATCAGGTTGTGTATGCTTCAATGTTACCAATATACAACCTAAAACAAAATATTTTAACTACTTTGAATAACTTTAAGAAATGAATCAACGTGGTTTTATTTTTTATCCAATAGCTAAGTTTTTTGCCCAATATTGAATACATATTTGAGTTTTTAAAATAACCAAAATAGTGCAGATGGTGTTTGGTGTGTACAGGGTGTATATGGGAAATTGTGTGAGTGCACTTTTGTGATGCATTTTGAATTCCTTGAAGGTGTCAAGTAATAATAACAAATCGTTGCTGTGATTGAATCACTTCACAGGTGCAGAAATTAACTAGTCTATTGCATGTGGTTCAAGTGAACTGTTATAAGCTGGCTTTCTCTTTATTTATTGTCAGTTTAATTTAAAATTATTTGTTAGGTTAGGTTAGGTAAATGAAAATAAACATATTCTAGATGCCCAAAGTAATTTATTTTGAAAGATTGCTGAATGAAACAAGAAAGAACAATGGTAAAAAATATTCAAGAATGCAATAAGAGTATATCAATACTTGAGATTAAAAAAATTAACAAAAAGCTATATATTAAAGATGCCAAGAAATTATATTCTTGGTTTAATCCTTTATCCAAGTATAAGCAAATAAAGTTTGCATGTGAAGTATTTCACAACTGGGCAACTTGTTATCTAGATGCTAATGACTTCACATCATTTGTCTTAGTATCCCCATAATGCAAAGCACTATCCTTATGGAGATGTATAATGCTATACATTATGGGAAGGATCACTACCCAGACCAGAAGTGATACCAAGGTTGAAGTAAAGCAGAAGTCATATTTCCATATACAAGTATAAATTAAAGATGCCAAGAAATTATATTCTTGGTTTAATCCTTTATCCAAGTGTAAGCAAAGTTTGTGCGTGAAATAACTTCAAGACCAAGCATTTCACGACTTTTTAATAACAAAAATCTAAAACTTGGAAAAGCAACTGGAGTAGAATTCCAGATAACTGGAGAAGAGCTCTCATAATGCTATTTATAAAAAGGGATATAGACTGCAGAGAAATAAGCATATGTAAAAATTAAAGAGGGATTTTCTTAAGTATATGCTTGCATAAATCTTACCTGTATGGTAAGATTTATGCAAGAATAATTGAGAAAGGCTAAGAAAAATTATAAAAGGAAAACTTGGGAGAAAAACAAGTTGGGTTCAGGCCAAATAGAGGTTATAAGGATCAGATTTTCTCTTGAAATCAAATAGCTGACAAATTATAGAAATATAACAATTATCTATATTTAAGTTTTGTAGATCTGGAAAAGGCATATGACAAGATGCCAAGAGAAAAGCTATTCAAAATGCTATAATTATATGGTGTAAATGAGACATTACTGGGCAATAGAGTCTATATTTAAATTATTAGTAAGCAGTTAGAATTGAAGGAGGTACAGGAAGATGGTTTGAAGTAAAATCAGGTGTGGAATAAAGGTACACACTACTCCACTGTTATCTATCATTTATATGGATCACATTATGAAGGAAAGTGGCATTTGGGGATAGAAAATTGGAGATATTCAACTCAAACAAAAATTATGAAAATAGGCAGGAATACTGAAAACATCAACTAAATCTTATAGAACAACTAAAACCAATAGAACAAATAATGCATTTAAGCTATTTTAGGCACTTTTTTTTTTTTTTTTTTAGTGAATATGGAGAAGATAACAGACTTAATAAAGCTGGTATGGTAGTCCAAGGAAGAGCTAATCTCAGGTGATGGACATTTAAACAGAATGGGGAAAGATTAGCAAACCAAATGTTTGATGCTAGGATGACAAGAAAAGCCCTGTAGAGAGAGACCAAGATCTAGGTAAACTGATGCAGTTAGTGCCATAGAAGACAAAAATATAAGTTCTGACTCTCACAGTCTCACAAGTTCTGGAGCTCTCACAGATCAGACTAATTTGGAGGAAAATTGTCAATAATAAGTTAGCAATAACATAAACTGTGGGATGCTTCTGGTATTGAGAAGACATTTTAAGGTAAATAATGAGTTTAATAAAAATAAACAATTATAACCCTACAAGTCTTAGGAAACTGCCGAGCTGCAGAAACCTGTGTTTTCAATAATAATATAAACTTTTCACGTAGTACTATCATAGTATCGTAGAATATCATGCTATCATAAAATACCTTCTATATATCAGAAATTTGATAAAGATGAATAATTTGGAGGTATGCCACACATACTGTTTCAACACAGCTGCTTGACTTTTCATATAGTACTAAAATGAAAAGCAAACATACCTTCCTTCTCCAGGTTTTACTTCAGTGCATACAGCATCAACAACAGGCTGACAAGCTTCCTGCAGTACTGGGTCTACTCGCCAATCTTCACCAACATCTGCTTGTTTTAAAAGTGTCTCTAACTAGAAAATCAAAATATTTTCAGCATGAAATTTAAAAAACTATTTTTCACTAAATTTGACTATTAAAATAAACAATTTAGATATATAGTTAACAAGGAACAAAAATTATTAATCCAATGACCAAAATACTGTATACTATAGCAAAATATAGCAAATGAAAAGATTATCATGGATAGCGTGATAATTCATTATCATGTAACATCTTAGTCTTAGCCTCAGTTTAGGCTAATTATGCCTGAACTGAGGCTAAAATTAACATAGCCAATTAGAATATAAAAACAAGAATGTTTTTATATCCATAATTGGCTATGTTCAACAACATGGAAGCAATCAATTTTCAATTAATGTTGTCAATCTTTCAATGTTGTATCTTTTAGTCATCACCTGAGTGTGGTCAGAGATTCAACCATATGAACACTGTGTTGAAAGAAGTATTAGTATAATTCTCATTTTAGAAAACTGATGTGTATATTCCTATATATAATACAAGAGAGAAAAACTTAGGTGCTTTAAAAGGTGCAATATAGAATGCCATATCAATGCCCATTGATTCATGGAGACCCTGGTACAAAAAGAATTCATCAATGAAAATCAATATCACAATATTATCACCTACCAATGTAAATTGGTAGGTGATAATATTGTGCATGCTCATATTTACATTGCCGTGCAGGAAAGACCCCATGAAGTTAAAACCAGGCAAATCAAAGGTAGTATGGAAATCACAGCACTGTGCATGAGAGGGGAGGAGGAGAAAAAAAAAAAAAAAAAAAAAAAACATGACAATCAACAGGCTATATAGGTGTAAAGAATTGTGATTGGCCTGTAGAGCATTGGAATTCCATGATAGAAAGTAATGAATGTGCTACACCCTCTTCCTATCTGATGGTCAAGTGATATGCCTGAGAACATCTTATGCTCAAGTACATCATCCCAACTATGCAATTTAGTGGTGAAGTTCTAAGGGTTTTAATTATTAGAATATTGAAAACAACAATAAAACAAGGTATCCAATTAACCATAAGAACTATTATCATCAATACAATGCTGTATGCAGATGATCAGATTATATTAAATGACAATGAAGATGACCTTCAAAAATCAGTTTATGAGTTACACAAAATAAGCCAACAATATATAATTTAAAAATTTTGCAAAACAAATATAAGTCATGACATTTAAAGGTCGAGATCAAGCTAGATCAAAAATAGTCACAGAAAATAAAATAAACAGAACAGGTGACACCAGTTAATTATTTTAAGTTGCATAATAACATATCTAAAAGATATAGATGAAAATGAAAATAACAATAAATTTCAGAAAATCTATGGCACAATTAATTAAAAGAACACTGAATAATAATAATAAAAAAAAACATTGTGAGAAATCCAACTTAATTCATTCCTGTTCTATGTTATATAGTTCAGAAATATGGACTGTTAAAAAGAAAGATGAAAGTAAAATACAAACTTTAATTACTCCAAAAATTACATTTTTGGAGTAATTAAAGGACACAAAATTAGACTTATAAAAAATGCAGACATTAGAAGAAAGCTGGATATTTACAGCATAAATGAAAAGAAAAGGATTAAAGCAATATAGATAGAAATGGAAAGAGCATTTATTTAAGATGGATTTGTTTAAGCTACCAAAATAAGTGGATAAATATAGACCAAAGCAAGGGGAGGGGGAGACCAGCTGAAAGATGAAACAGGCAAATGCTTAATCTTTCATGAGAAGTTTTAAGGATCTAGAGCTATTTCTACTGTTATGGACTTACACCCTTTGGCCTGGAAGAATGTGCAAGACCCATGGATAATGCACTGCTTCCTACAATGTAAATTTTTTTAGAGAATAGTCCCATGAGTCTTTCACTGTGATAATGCACTATGTCATACTGCAGGTACTCTTTGCAAAATGATTTGAGGAAAATGCAGAAAAACTGACTTGCACAGAGTCCAAATCTCAACTCAAAAGAACACCTTGAGATGAACTGGAATGTTGGTTGAGTGCTACAGTGTTTCACCAATAATGCATAGATTGGTAGTCATGTTGAAGGAAGACTAGTCCAAAATGATAGACAGTTATTCCTAGAAGGATGGAAAGTGTGATCAGGGGCCAAAGGACTACATGCAAATTTCAGTTTAAACTTCTCTGAAATCCAGTGATATTTCAATCCTTACTTCAAATATAGCATATATATAATCAAGGACTTGAAGCAAAGATAAACAAAGTGAGTGGTTGAAAACATATTTAAAATTCTAAAATTACAAATGTTACTGAACAAAACATGGTCGATTCAAAGTATGTATATGTATACACTAAAGCGAGTCATTTAGCCTTTAGGACAGATATGATTATTTTAAGCTGTAATTTATTTGAACATGATTAAACAATGGAAAGTATGCATTCACTTTTTTTTTTGCATTTGTTTAATTATGTTCAAATATTTTCACCTAGAGTTGTTTTCTAGTTTTTAGTTTATTCATGTAATTATCCTGATATTGAAATAAAAGAATTTTCACAAAACTATTAGAGAAAATAAAAAATAATTTCAATCTGATATTTTTTTGTGGAAAAATATCCAAAAATATATTCCTAGAATGTCCTATCTCTGCAGAAGCCTATGCATGATATCTAACACCATTATTCCATCCATAATACTGATGTACTATATGTACATTTTTCATGGGAAGAATTCACATAAAGGAGCTTGATAAGATACATGACACACAATCCAATCACAAATAAAATAATAAAAATAAATGGAAAGTAAAATAAAAATCACAGAACATTATGTTTATGCTTCATGATGAGACAGATTTGGAAGGAATGTGCATATGCCTACTACAGTTGACATGTTATCTATGTAGGAGAAACTAACCTTTTTCAGACAGGACTAAGTTAGCTGGCTCTTAGCACAGAGATTTCCCTTCTGGAAACTTTACCCCCCCCCATGAAAACATAAATTAGATAATTAACATAATACATTTAACAGACTGCACATAACATAATATAACATAGCATAATAATTTAACATAATATAACATAGCATAATAATTTAACATAATATAACATAGCATAATACATAATATAACATAGCATAATGCATAATATAATATAGCATAATACATAATATAATACATTTAACAGACTACACTTAACATACATGCAACAACTCTGTCAAGCAGGCAATAAATAATTATCAGATTACAGTCAATCCATATAAGTAAAATAAGAATGGAAATGAGTCTTTCAAAAGGTGAAAAATGCAACTTTCTTTCAAAAAGATGCATTTTGCACCTGAGCTTGGGTATGAGAAAACATACATAACCAACCTGGCTGGCTGAGTGGATAGTGCTTCCTCTCCAACCAATCGGTCATGAATTTGAATCCCACTATGAACAAGGATGTTCGTGAATGTTCTTAGATGGAAGATGAATTCCATTATCTGGGATGAGATCATCACCCTGCATATTGTAGGCTGAAGTGTCTTGAAAAGTTCCATGTTAGCTCTCCTTATAGCAGTTTTCAGATTACCTAACCTTTAACTCACCAATAGTACTGATGTGCAATAGGTTTACGACTTCTCATAGGTGGAATTCACACAAAAATAAACTAATAAATAATAAAAAAAACACGAGAATCGTCGGAAATGCTAGTGTATCGTTGTCTATCAAAATGATCAATTAGCTGATAAGATCAATCAAGAAGCAAAGAAATGGCTTTCTTACATAGTAATCTGATATTGTTAGCATTCAAGAATGTGTCAGCAGAACTAATCTCAGGTGGCATGATGCTATGATAGCAAGAAAAAAAAAAAGATCCAGAAGACCAACATCTAAATGGACTGATGCAGTTAGAAGCCTAGCCTTAGAAGACCAAAATCCATTTCTTGTTACTGCAAAATGGATACTAGGGGAAAATCATGCATAAACAAATTCATCTTGTGCTATACATGCTTATATTCCTCTATTTATCAATCTCCTGTAAGAGTGAATTCATATTTTATAAACATGTGTTATATGAGCAGGGCTCGACAAATTATGCAAAATCTTACTCGCCATGCAAAAAAAATTTACTCACCCAAGACCTTTTTTTAGTGATATATTACTATAAGTCAAGATGAGCTCCACACTTCTTCAGTCTATAGCTACAAGCCAGCTTGTAAAATCTACTCACCATGGATGAGTGGGTAAAAGTCTTGTATATGAGGCTTGACTGTGCTAGTAAAGGTTAGAGTACCAATCTTATTGCCACAGATGCAGTAGTGTGTGTGTGTCACATGTGGATAATTAGATTTGTGAATTAATTTTTTTCCTCTCATAAACCCAACAAAGTTTTTTCTTTTTTGATCTTTTCCTACAGTATTAATATTAAAAAAAAAAAAGAAATAAAAATCATATGGCTAAGCTGAAACTAATGAAATAATAAAGAAGACCGAATTAAGAAAGTCTCCATTATCTGGAAAAGACAATCATATGAAAAAATTCAACATGCTATATTCTGCAAGTTAATGGAATCTAGTAACTTGATCACCACAGCAATGGTGTAGATGACTGAAGATAACTATCCTAGAGAGATATCTGTAGACCAGTGTGTGGTCCATAGACACCTCCCTGGAAATCAACGATTACAGTGCTTAACTAGTCACTTCAAAAGGAAAGCTTAACTTGCCAGCATTCCAGCAAGTTAAAGCTTTTTTAACAACAGAGAGAGAGAGAGAGAGAGAGAGAGAGAGAGAAATACTGACAGGAAAAATTCCACAAAGGGAATACTGGTGCACTGGAGTGAGCCTACTTAACCAGTCACTTCAAAAGGGAAAAAAAAGAAGCTTTAACAATCCAATTAAAACAGATGAGAAGATTTAATGCCATTCCCATCACATATTTATGCAAGTAGGCCTTCTTTCTTCAATGCAATGCAATGCTTCTCTCATCAAAAAACCTCATGTTTACTGCTACATGCAATTCAAACCTGAAATGATTTCAATCTTCTGTCAGAAGATATTGCTTCGTCTAGGATGGCAATAGTATGAACTCTATAAATTATCCAATTCCTAATTAAAACTTGCTCTGCAAAATCCTATTTCTTAATTAAATCTTCCAAAAAAAAAAAAAGTATCTGCAGTTGATTGTATTTGTGAGGTGAAAACCAGAGAGCCTGGGGGAGGATCTCAAAATAACGTGACAAAGCATCATTAACCATATCATGAGAGCACAAAGCATTTATTTATTATTTATTTATTTAGTATATGGCTCACACATGAAAAGTTACATTACAATAATCTTTAATATATATATAATCATTTAGTGTAAAAGAGACACTCAAGAATAGACTACTACTATATGTCTAGGTTGATTATCCAATCAACTGCACTTAGTGTAGTATGGATGAAGTTCGACAGTTTTCCATTGTATGCACATTGGGCACATTCTACTGTGATATGACTAATTGTCTGGCAGGGTAATCCACAGTCGCACCTGGGTGAGGCAATAATGCCCTCATTTGTAAAGGTGGTCTGCACATCTGCCATGATTGGTACGGATTCTGTTAAAGGTAGACCAAGTTTTCCGAGGTAGGTCAAAATCCAAAGGCATCTGTGTTGGGTCCACTAATTCACGGAAGTCCCCTGTTGAAATGTGTCAAAAATATATCAAAGAAACTTGTCTCTGCAAGATTTTTTGCTGTTAGGATTGCAGGGTGCCTTGACTTTAGCCTATTTATTTCTAGGGGTAGGATGTCTTCGTGGATTGAGAAATCTTGGATTTCCGTGATTTTGCTGTATTCATGTAGAAGAAAGTTGGAATTGCAGAGGTGTGATGTTGCTTAGCACTGGGAGCCAGTAGGATGGGGTTGATTTCACAGTTCCAGAAACGAGGCTCATAGTGGTGTTAAGCTAAGCATTAACCAAGTACATGGGTGCTGTTCAGCCCACACAAAGTATTTAAGTGCACATGTATGTCATATTTTTGTCCTACAGTAATAATAACATACAATGAATAATAATATACAAGAATAATAAATGCATTTTGTTTCATTGATGGTAGATAAATGTTTACTCTGTCAAGGAAAAATGAATGTTTCAAATTAAGCTTTCATTTATCTTATATTTCTGAACTTCCCTCTCAGTCTTCAAAAGTTAGATAAGGCTAAAACAGCCTCAATTATTCTTTCCTATACAGAATAAGAGCCATTAGTGGATTTTTTTTTTTTAATGAAATAAAGTTTCTGTAAAGATCGCACTGCTCATTTAATATCACCCTAGTTGTCAGCCAGCTAATTATCCTCTTACTCAATTGTCAGCAACAATTCTTAACTCTGTCCTGTCCTAAAGTGTGTTGAAAAATCTGTCTGATATCTCTTCTAAAGATCCAGAAGAGATTTTAACTTATAAATTATCATATTCATCAAGTCTATTATATTTTCTCTTTTCTGTCATTTATAACAATCCACAGTCCCTCAACAATCTAACCAGCCATATGAATGAAATATATCAGATAACTTACGTTTCATATCCATGCTATTTCAATAACATCCAAATCTTATTTTAATTTCAATGGATACTCTGCATCCACATATTTATTGATGTATGAATGCATCATAGTTAGTATGGTGGTTAATCTATAATCCTTATAATCAATTCCACAGTGCTGATTATTATATAGCATAGCAGTCGTCCAGATATGGACTGCTATGCCATATCACCTGAGTTACAGAGAGAAATTTTTTTTTATGATTTGATTTTTTATGGAGCAAAGACAGCAAAGGTCATGCTCAGGTCACAGCAGTAGTATATATGTTAACCCTTTAACTGCTGAGAACGTATTATTACGGGCTCGGAAATACACGCCTGCTTTGCTGAGCCTGTATTTGTATGGTTGGCGCACCTTCCATATTCAGACAATTTTTTAGTATGGAAAGAATAGTTGTAGGATATTCAAACTTCGCAGGTAGGTTCCTCCATCTATTGCCAACCAATTGAAGTTTATTTGACTTGGGTTTCTATCCTTGTATGACATCTAAAGAGAAAAATTTGAACTGGTGCAACTAATCACATGCAGCATAAACCACGTGACTGCGGGGATTTCAGGGATGTCACAATATGGCGTCTACCAGTAAATATCCGCGTTATCTTACTGATGATCAAATTGATGAATTGTTAACAACAAATGAGTCGGGAGAAGAATTGGCTGAGTTAAATCAATTGTGTACTTCAGATGAAGAAGATCCTGGTAATGTAAGTGTTACAAGCGAGCAAGATAGTGAGTCTCGATACGAACGTGCATAAGCGAATGCGTACCGAAGATGTATTGTTCAAGTGGCGTCATGATGCATTTACTCCAAGTGTACACGAATTTGATAGCAGTAATTCAGGAATAATCACAGGTAATATCACTGATGATTCTTCAGCTTTAGATATTTTTGAACAATTTTTCACCATAGAACTAATGACAACAATAGCTGACAAAACAAACAAGTTTCATACCTTCATCACAAATAATAGACCATCTACACCATCTTCACGACTAAAGCAGTGGAAAAACACCACCCCTCAAGGACTTTACATTTTTCTAGCTATTACAAAAAACTATTTTTCCACCTTTTGATTATGATCATACTCTAAATTCTCACTATCTCTATAATGTAAAATTTGGAAAAAACACAAACTTAGCAGACTACCAACTCGCACTTATCAGGAAAATAATTCAAAAGTACCATATCCCCAGAACAACAGGGAGGTTGAAAGGACGTCCATCACCTGGAGATCAACCACAGCGTCTCAAACAAAGGCATTTCCCTTCTTTTGTACCTTCTACTGAGAAGAAGAAGAATGCAGCTCGAGTTTGTTATATCTGTTCCAATACCACTCTTGAGAAGAAGAAGTGCCGTGAGAGCCGGAATATGTGCACCAAATGTGACGTTGGACTTTGTATACAGCCCTGTTTTGAAAAATATCATTCCATGCTAAATTTTTAGGATTTTCATACCCTGGCACTTGGTAGGCTTAGTAATAACTGTGTTGTAATAGTGCTCTTTATATATTTCGATTAATTTCTACATAAATTAATGTGTGTAATTTGCATAATCAAGTGGACACCCGTTAATTATGCAAAATTTTATAAAACACCATTATTGCCATTTTTGTGAGTGAACAAATGTATATCAAGAATATACGATGCTGTCTGGACTTCTTATTCTTACTTCAGTAAGAATTTTAATTGATTTTATTTATAAATTTTTTGTAAAATTAATTCAGCACATGGGACAATGTCAGTAGAATATAAAATCAGCAGTTAAAAGGTTAATTGCTTAGCAGGGAAATCACAAATATCTATGCCCTTGGTGGGATTTGAACCTGCAGCCTCTTAGCCAGAGAAGAGATATGCTAACCGCTTGGCCAACCAGAGAGAGAAAGAGAGAGAGATGTGAAAGCAGTGTTAAAGGTGCAGAGACAAGCAAAATGATAATTAGTACTATGGCATTCCATTATGCCAATTCATCAGCAGTGTTTCAGTATTGTAGAAATCTTTGCAAATGCAAAAATAATCATCATCATCATCAAATTCCTGCCATGTACCCTCAAGGGGTGTACAGGATATGACAGTACTACATGAAAAAATTACATCATTACTAACTTCCTATCTACAATTTTCCTCCAAATCAGTCTGTTACTTGTCAAGACTCCAACATTATTAGATCTTATATTTCTATCGTCTAAGGCACTTTGTACCGTATCAATCCACCTATATCTTGGTCTTCCTCTGGGTCGTTTTCCTGCCAACCTGGCAGAGAACACATGTTTTGCTAATCTTTCCTCTCCCATTCTATTTAAGTGACCATACCATCTGAGATTAGCTCTGCTAACGCATTCCTGGATGCTGACAATGTCAAGTTCTTTCCTAATATCCTCATTTTTAATATGATATTGCCATTGATGCCATCTGTTCACGCCTCTAATCTTTCTCAGGACTCTCATATCTGCGGTCTCTAGTCTTTGGTCAAGTGTTTTACTTCTGACCCAGCTCTCAGATCCATAAGTTAAAATTGGTTTGAACACAGTCTTGTATACAGCTAATTTAGTGTTCCGACTAATTTCTTTCTTATTCCATATGAATTTATTCAATTGACTTCCCACGATACCAGCTTTGCTGATTCTGTTGTCTATTTCTATATTTAGTTTACCATCTTCAGTAAAAATTGTGCCTAAGTAGCTGAAATGTTTTACTTGTTCCACAGGTTCTCCATTCACAACACAGTTGACATTTTCAATGATTCTGCCTATTTTCATTGTCTTTGTCTTTTTATTGCTGACCTTCATACCATATCTATTACAACAGCTATTCAATTTAGTCAGAGAATCTTGCAGACTTGTAGCGGATTTATTTAGAAGTATAACATCATCCGCATAAAGCAAAGAGCTGACATTAACATCTCCAATTTTGATATCAGGTTTAATACCACATTCCTTCATAATGTGATCCATATAAATAATGAATAACAGAGGGGATAATGTACATCCTTGTCTTCAATTCTAACTGCTGACTTACACTCAAATAAAGACTAAGTATTGCTTGATATAATGCCCTATTGACACCATATAGCACCACGAGAAGGTGAGGATTGGACATTAGGTCAGAAGCCCTGGTCAGTTCTCCGCATTCCTTTAAAGGCTATGTGGAGGTCTCCTCTCAGTTATACAGCTTTGAAGTGTATTAGAAAAAAAAAAAAAAAGGTGGGGTAGGGGAGCTCGCCTCCCATCAAAGACCATAATAATATTATGGTCTTTGATGTCCACAGTTTTAGACTGTGGACATCAAGCGATGTCACGCTTGATGAGTGGATACAATCGTGCTTACTAAACTACTGCAGGCATTTGTTGACCAGTTCATTCTCTTTTGCTAGGAATGAAGAAAAAAAAAAAAAAAAAGGGGGGGGGGGCAATTCCCAGTTTCCAGGAAGAAAAATCTTGCCACTTATATATTAGACTGGTTAACTGAAAAACATCAGCTGAAAAGGTTTATAAAGATTCCTTGCATCCTAATTGGAATTTGAACCCAGGTCTTTCCAACCAAAAGGAAAGTTAGATCTCCAACTTTTTTTAATGCTTATCTGCTTTTGACTGTGCAGATTAAAATACTTAAAAAATTATGATTACTCACAAATGTCATGCAATGAATTGAATGCAATTTCACACTTTCTTCATATACTGTGACTCCTCTTTTCAACTAATAAACAAATGCAGGTGATAAAATATCTAAACAAAAATCAAGACAGTATATATGTAATACTAACCTCTCTCCTGCACCTATCACTAATGTGATTGTTAACAAGGCGTGATGGCTTTACATGATCCATTAAACAATGTAAAGTTTTTCCTCCAAATTCTAGTCTTCTACAAAAGGTTTTAATATCCTTATCACATGCAGAGGCAAGTTCTGGTGTAAGCTGATAATATTCCATCAAGGTTCGCCGATGTTCCATCATTTCTGCTTGACATTCACCAGCTACAGGATAACCTAAAATTTTAAAAATGTTTTTTATATGAGTTTCATGTTTCATTTCTAATGCAATTTAAAATATTCAAACTAATCACTAAAAGAGAAAGTAAACTAACAATCATAAGCTAAAACATAGCCAAAGAAATCTGCTTAGAATTATTCTCAAGTTTTGTGTATCAATAATTTTCTTCAATTGACACAAACCCTGCTGCTTAAAATTTATTATTAAAATTTTGGTCTGAAAGAATACTGACCAAACCTACCAAAAAGGAAAGATGATCACTATATATCTGTAGAACTTTTAAATTTAGTTATTTTAAGCATTTTATCTTATTTTTCTTTTTATTAGGACTGATTGATGGATTGAAAATAATGCAGAAAACGAAGAACCAATAAATGTGCATAGAAATGTGATATAGCAAGAATATAGTAGAATAAAACAAAAATATATTAGAAACTAAGAAGATTAAGAACTAAAAACTCCCACAGTATACAAGATAAGCATCAGCATCATAGTAATCCACCATTTTATCTCATCTTCAAAACAATGACCCTTCAATTAACAGACCCTTTCACGCCAGCTGACTAGCACTATGTAATTCTACTTTGATTATCCAACCCTTCCAAATTATCAGAATTTAACCATCCTAATAATCAAAGGGTCAGATAAATGGTCATCGTCGTTCGGTAGCATTCTCTAGAAAGAGGGTTGCAGCAGATGAGCAGCTCTTCTCCATTTCTCTCTGTCTGTCGCCTCCATCATTCTTAAATCAGTTCATTCCACGATGACATTGAACCACTCTCTAGTTGGTCTTTCACGTCTTCTCTTCCCCTCAACTTTCCCTTGTCATATAGTTCTTGTCAGGTGTTCCAAAGAACCTCTCAGAAGATGTCCTGCAAATCTGGGCTTTCTTTGCATAACATTCTTGAGCAGTGTTCTTTCCATCCCAACTCTTCTTAAAACTTCTTGATTTGAAATTCTCTCTGTATAGCTAATCTTTTCCATCTTTCTATAACACCACATTTCCAATGCATTAATGGTAAATGATAAATTACCATTTATCTGATTATTTGCACCATGATATCATTAGTGTATTAATGACAATGTGCTGGATGCTTCGTTAAATTCATCATCAGATTGTATCAAGTGAAAATTAGTTAAGAGCTTGTTGTGAGACTTATGAGATGACTAGATATAAAATACATTAAGCATAAAATAAACAGGGATACATATAGAAAGATTTTTCAGAAGCTGTATTAGAATATTAACATGTTTTCATATCCAAAACAGTTTCTTTGGGATAATAATAATATTAGCAGGTAAGTTAGGAAATATAAGCTGTAAGTTTATTAATATACTTACTGCTAATATTTCTCTGACACTATCAAAGCTACAATGAACAAGGTAAACAATTAATGTAAACAGTTTTCAAATTATATAAAATTTTTAAAGCAAGAGCTACAAAAAAAGAGGCCATTGTTAACTAGATATTGTGAGAAAATTGATAAGATCCTACTGAACTATAAAGAACAGGCTATACAGCCCTGTTATCTCAAGATGCCTGGGGAGAACTGGTTAAAAAGGGTAGATGAGGTATAAGTATTGGAGTTATTACAAGACCTTGATTCACATACTGCAGCTGGACAGAATGGAATATCGGCATAGTTGTTGAAAGAATGTGTAAACAGTTAGCAATGCTCCTAACCTGGTTGTTCAACTTGCATCTCAGCATGAAAGGAGAACAATATAGAGGGTTGGAGCTAAGACCGATGCAGTGAATTACAGACCAGTTATTGGAAGTTTTTCCACTTGGTTTAATCCTTTTCCAAGTGTAAGCAAAGTTTTCCAGGTGCCAAAGAGTATTATTATTAAAATACTCTGGATCAGAGATAGTTGTTGGAAGTTTTTCCACTTGGTTATAACCATAAATTAAAGATACCAAGAAATTATATACTTCATTTATTCCTTTTCCAAGTGGAAGCAAACATATACGAGTTGCCCTAGTCCTGATTACATTTCAGGTGCAAACGTTGTTTGCTTACACTAGGAAAAGGATTAAACCAATTATATAATTTCTTGGTATCTTTAATTAATAGTATAACCAAGTGAAAAAATTCCCAACAACTATCTCTAAAGCAGAGTATTTTAATAATAAGGGTGTGACACATTTGGCTACTCATATATGAAATATGACTTCTACATTACTTCAACCTTAGTATCACCTCTGGGTCTGGCTCCCACTGATGCGACCTCAATAAAGGTCGAAACCAGTGACTCTTCCCATAATGCATAGCATTATACATCCTCTATCCAAAAGGAAACCAAACTTTTGATAGAAAATAAAACAAAGGCCAATTATAATTATTCAAATAATTTATTTCAATCAATATACTCTCCCTCAGCTTCGATACAGTGTTTGCATGGTCAATTAATTCATTAAATGAGTTATTTTATATTGGTTTTTGGGATACTGTTGAGGGTCGTGGTTACTGCTGCTTGGACGTTTTCATTGGTGTTGTATCACTTTCCTTTCATCGGCAAATGAAGTTGGGGGTAGTTAGTTATGTAATATTTGTTTGAAGTGTATATACATATATATATATATATATATATACATATATATATTGTTTTTGTTATATTAAATGTGTTTATTTTGTATTTTGGTCTTGAGTGAGTGATTATTTGGATTCTGAAAGAAATAGTAAAAAAGGAGGGGTCATTGCACCAATCAGAGTGAACATATGTGCATATATAGGTACACTTGGAATTGAAAAAAATAATTGTTAGAAAAAGAGATTAAATAAAATAAATAAAAATCCTAATCCTATATTTAAACAATGGTGCAGCCGGTAGGATTAATATTAATTAAAAATCTCTCTATGACAGGATAGGATTAATATGATAATATCTCTAAATACTAACAACTTCCAATTCTCTGTACATTCTTTTGTCCTGAACCACTAAAAATAACATAGACTTTTCTTGTGTCTTCTCTTTACATGAACTTGTGCATATCTTTATGTTTGAACATGGTCTTAGTAATGACTAGTCCATATCATAAGCAGAAATCAAGCAGATACCATTCTTATTAGCCTTGTCCTTTTCTCCAAATTTTCACAAAACATATCTGTATGCATGGTGGGATTCATTTCCTACTTTGCTGTTTAGATCTGCAATAAGTACCACTTTTTCCATTTTCTTTATGTCATCTGCCTGCTGTAGTGACTCAAAAAACTCCACCACTTCTTCCTTAGAACTTTCTGTATGCACAGGTAAGTTTTATTGTCCCTTTCTGCATATTGAAGTTTGCCCACATAACTCTGCTTGGAAATGTCATCCAATTAATAAGTTTATCTTCGTGTTTGATGTTGAATGCTATCACTACTTCCTCCCTTCCTTGATCATTATTGCCTGAATATAATGTCATACACAAAGTATGATAGATACTGTGCAAATGTTAGATAGTGCTTGGCTTCCCTTAATGAGTGCAAGTACTCCATGGAGTAGCCTACTACTACTACTAATAATAATAAAAGTACGTATTATTTAGTAAGACTTTACCTGTTTTTGTCTTATTTGTTTCAGTAATGCCAATCATGTCCACATGGTGCTGTTCCAGTTCTTCTGCAAGCTCAATTTCCTTTCCATTAATACTTCGTATACTGATGGTTGCTATTTTCATTTTTTCTGCTGGTGTCAGCTGCAGGAACTGATAAGTCAGTTCCTGTAGCTGACTTTTCACTGCGCGCACGCATGCACACACACACACTCCAGCCAGCATGAAATCTCATCATGTTTCACCATCATATTATTTGTGGTTTAAGCCATTATAGAGTACAATTTCATTGGCTAAGTCCCAAACTGCTAGCCCATCCTTGTTCGTTCAGTACCAGTGGATGCCTACTAACGAGATGCATCATGTGAATGTGAAGATTGGTCATTAGATCAGAATTCCCAGTAAGTTTGCTATATTTCTTAAAGGCAATGTGGAGGTCTCGGTCTAGTTATTTGGTTTTGATCCTTAAGCAATTCACTGCTGTATTTTTGTGTGAGAAATTCCTCTTGCTGTTTTATGTTGGAATATTAAAAATCAAAGGTTTAATGATAAATTTTAAATCTTTAGGCCTAATAATGCCTAATGATTTAAAAGGTGCAAATAATTTTCTCTTACTTAAATTAATTCTGCTTTTTGAATCATGAAATACAAAATTATGTATATAATTCATAAAAGAATAAAGCATACCTTTCCGTAAAGTATTTTCTAGGCAAAGAAGAATTTGAGAAAGCCTAATTTCTCTTCTTTCTGATGTTTCATCACGACAGTGATAAATTTTAATGTTTTCCCTACATGCTTTTGCGAGTCCTCTGTTTATCTTGTAGTCATGCACAACCAATCGCTCTCGCTGAAACAGCTTTTCTCTACACTTAATTCAAAAAAGAAAAAAAATAAGTACTTGAATTACAATATTAAATTCACTGCTGTTTAAAAGAAATTATATATGAAAAATTTTATTATTATGAAATAAAATTTCTATAATAAGAAGCATGTGCTATAAAATAAGGTGTAATTTAATTTCGCAGTTTCAGAGATAGATGGAATAAGATCCTGATATAAAATATAAAAATAAAAAAATGCATCGTTAATTTTATTTCATTAACATATAGGTAACCTTGTAGTAATGTTTCTGTGTACATAATGACAGACTATCAGAAGGAGGACTGATATAGGTTTGAATGTAGCTACTAACTAGAAGAACTTTGTCCAGGCTTTTTTCCCCATTGGCTTCTGAGTTAATCGATCTCTGTCACAGGCAAGTAAGATTTTCTTCTGGAAATGCTGTTGAAAGGCAACTGGAATAGATATTATATGATCACAAATGCTCAAATATGGAGATATGAGAGTTGTACAGTAGTAGTACTAATTCAAAATGCTTGGTCAGAAGATCACATTCCAGATGACTGGAATTTGATCAGCAGTAAAATCATCCATAAAAATGAAAATGAAACTGAATGCGGGAATTAAAGAAGAATTTCTCTACTGAGTATTCCAGCATTATTTATGTAAGCACAGCTCAGAATAAACTAAGAAATACTGGAAAAGAAAGTGGAAGAACAAGTACGGGCAAAAGGGGAGTGTGTAAGGATCAGAGAATTCATTCCAAAATATTTATTATAGTTAAGAAATCATGGTAATACAACAACAATGTGCATTATAGTTTTGTAGTTCTAAAAAAAGCATAGAACATGGTGCCAAGAGGAAAGCAATTCAAAATGATACAATTACATGATGTAAATATGACATTATATCAAATAATAGATAACCTATATTTGAGTTGTGAATTTACAGTTAGAATTCAAGGATGTGCAGAAGTATGGTTTGATGTAAAATCAAATCAGGTGTGAAAAAATGGTGCACACATCTCTGCTATTATTCATAGTCTATATGGATCACATTATAGAGGAAATTTGCTGTAGACTTGATATCAAAATTTTCTCAGCTGTTTACTTTATGCAAATAATATTATACTCCTAAATAAATCCATTACAAGTTTGCAGGCTTCCTTAACTAAATTAAATATTTGCTTTAACATTTTTTTCTGGTGTCCATATTTAATTTGCCATATTCACTAAAAAGCCTTTAACATGTTTAGCATCTGCTTTAGCATATTTTCCTACTGCCCTTATTTAATTTGACATATTCACTAAATAGCCTAAATAACTGAATGGACAATTATAAAAACAAAACATTTTGGCTATTTAGTGAGTATGGCAAATTAAACAAGGACAACAGAACTGCTGATATGGTAGTGAGTCAAATGAATAAATTTATATGGAATAAGAGAGAAATTAGTCAAAACATTAAACTAACTGTATACAGGACAGTGTGCAAACCAATTTCAACTTAGAAATAAAACAGCTGATCAAAACCTAGAGACAACAAATATCAGCATTCTGAGAGAACAAATATATGGCGTCGATGACAGAATTATATTAAAAATAAAGATATCAGAGGAACTTAATATTTTTTGCATTAAAAAATGTGTGAGCAGATATAATTCCAGGTTGTATGACCACTTAAACAGAATGGATAAGGAAATGTTAGCATTTCCTTAGCAGGAAAAAGACACAGAAGAAGACCAAGATCTAGGCGGATTGATGCAGTCAATAGTAAGTTAGAAGATCAAAATATATGATCTGACAATATTGAAGGATAACAGACTAATTAAGGAAAACTGATGTCAGAAGTTAATAATAAAGTAAACTCTTCATGCAGTACTTTTCATATTATGAGTATAACATCTGTATAGTGTTTATAGTGAAACTTCAAGCATAGGTTAATAACTTTAATATACATAAATACAAGAATAGCTCATTTAATCATTAATCATTTAGTGGGAAAATGAAAAACAACTTCATTTTCACTAGAAAACCTATGACACAAGTGAAATATTTGTGCATAAATAGCTGACATATTTTTCATCTATTCAGACACAATTTTTAATTAAGATAACAGAATAAACAAATTGCATGCTGGAGAGATAGTTTAATATATATATATATACAGGGTGTTCGGGATAAATTTGACAGTTTCGTAAGGAAAAAGAAAATTTTCTTTGTATCTATTAAATTTAATGAATTGACAAAAAAACATTACAGGCAGAGTTAATTACAATACTATCAACAAGATTTACTCAAAATAACCACCATTAGCATCGATCACAGCTTCAATTCTGCTTCGGAACCTCGAACAAGCTGATGCTACAGTCTCCCTGGGAAGGGCCGCAAAAACTGTTTTAATTTTATCCATTAACTGGGCTTTTGTATTACTGGAAGTGCGATTGGTGTCTTTTTCAACTGCGCCCCATACAAAATAATCCATGGGGTTAAGGTCTGGGGAGTTTGGAGGCCAAACATTTGGACTGGTGAAGTCGTAGAAATTTTCAGACAACCATTTTTGACTTTTCCCAGAGGTGTGGCAAGGGGCCGAATCCTGCTGCCATACATACGGCCTACCATTGGCTACCCTTGTTATCCAGGGCTTGACTACAGTTAGCAACTCCACGAACAAAGCCCGAATTCCAATGCCAGGGTTCTTCAACACCTGTTCCTGCAGATTTGCGAGGAATTCTGCTGTACGAACGCAATCAGATCGTCTGCTAGGGATCTTTCTTCTTGCTACATCCTCGTAGTCACCATTGCAAGTCTCTAGTTCATGCCTGATTGTTTTTACTGTATTCAGGGAGCATTGGGCAGCAGTCGTAATATCCTTATTTTGATGGCGGGCACGAATCATCATGATACAAGTTATTCTCTTCCATGATTCAGGTGGGTTCCAGCTATCCATCCTTTCTGACATCTTGTATATGAATGAAGAAGGGTCCAAACTTTTAAATGAAGAGAAGTGTGTGTTAATACATGTAACTTACGGAAAAATATAATTAATTATAAATATGTCAAATTTATCCCGAACACCCTGTATATATATATATATATATATATATATATATATATAAAGAGAGAAATTAGCCAAAACACAAACTAAAAATATTGCTATGTAATTATATAACCATGTCAAATTAAATATGGAAATAGATGACAGAATTAGTAAAGCTAATATGGTAAGAAATCAATTAAAGAAATGTATATGGAATAAGAGGGAAATAAGTAAAAACATAAAACTAGCTGTATAGAAAAATAATTTTAACTTCTGGATATGACAGCTGAGTTAAAAATAATTGACCAAAGACTAAATATGAGAGTTCTGAGAAAGATTAAGGGAATGAACAGATGGTATCAGTGGTAACATCATATTAAAAATTACGATAATTAGAAAGAACTCAAAATTGTTAGCATTCAGAAATATCAGGTAGTATGGTCACTTCAACAGAACAGGACATGAAAGGTTAGCAAAAACCAGAAGTTTTTTGCCAGAATGGCAATGGGAAGACAAAATCAAGGTAGACTGATACAGTAAGATTGTATATCTTAGAACAGTGCTTCCCAAACTTCTGGATGTCAGAGCCCCCTTGGGAAAAATTAAAATATTTCATGGCACCCCTCGAAAAAGAAATCGTAATATAGACACATATTATTATAATATTTATTGTATTTGTAAAAAAAAAAAAAAAAAAAAAAAAAAAAATCAGCTAACGCCTTTTTATTCCATATACGGGGAGTAGGCGAGGCCATTTAGCCCTATCTAACTTTGGAGACTGAGTGGGCAGTTCAATCTCCACTGGTACCAATCAGAGATAGATGGCCCAAGGCTATCACTAATTAAGCAGTACACAGTGAAGAGACACGGCTCAAATGTGCTGCCATCTCGTGGTCCCTAACCCTAACACAATATATTTAATGTCTGAAATAATGTGGGTTCTATGGTCGATTTTCTTGAGTTTACAGGACGAAAAACCCGAGTTTCCGGGAGGAAAAACCCGCCAGAGATCGACTAACTCGGGAACCGGTCGAAAAAAGGCTTAGAAAAATTTCCTCTAGTCGCTGACTAGACTCGAAACCAAGTCTTCCTTCGTGCGGCCAAGCGCCGTGGTGTGCAAACGCCACATCCACTGAGCTACACAGGCTCCTTTTTTAAAATCAGCTAACGCCTTTTTATTCCCGTATACGGGAGTAGGCGAGGCCATTTGTATTCAATACAAAATATACACAGCGAATATTGCAAAAATTAAATGCAAATATTACCTTTTTAGCATCTTACATACACATTTGACATGGCACATTATCTCATATTTTTTATATAGATAGATATATTGTTATTGTACATTTGTAGTACAAGCACATGAAATGTAAAACGATTAGTAATAAAGAAAGAATTAAAAACAAAAGAAGTTTAATAATAATTTAATGTGATGGATGTGTTTCAATACTGCTACACAAAAAGTCAATATCAGGTGAAATATTTGAAACTGCAATTCTTAGATTTCTGCTTTGAAATGAAACTTATGTGAATAAGCATATATTTACTAATATTCATTAAGCGCCAAAATATGCAGGAAGCAAAATTTGTGAACCCGCACCAATGTGCGATTTTTTTTCCCATTTAAATATAAAAAATAACAAAAAAGAAATAATAAAAATTAAATAAGTTTCTTTTAAAATAAAAAAAAAATCTACTTAGTCTTAAAACATTTTCGATTTGTTTTCATTATTTCATGGCCCCCCTCAACAAAACCTATGGCCTCCAAGGAGGCCGCAGCCCACAGTTTGGGAAGCGCTGTCTTAGAAGACAGAAATATAAGATCTGATAATATTGGAGTGTCGACAATAAAGAAATTTATTTGCAGGAAAATTACTGATAGGAAGTTAGTGATGATGCAACTTTTTCATGTAGTACTATAATGATATCCTGTACTTACTCTGAGGGTACATGCCAGGAATTTGATGAACTATATAATCACACAAAGTAGTGTACTAATAACAAAATCATTTTAAATAATAATAATAAGCTAATGCTTTTTATTCCCTTATAGGGAGGGCGAGGCCTTTAAACCCTATCTAATTTTGGGAGACTGAGTGGGCAGTTCAATCTCCACTGGTAGCCAATCACAGATAGCTGGCCCATGTCTGTCATTAATTATAGGTGCACTGATGAAGAGACAAGCTAACAAATGCTACCATCTCTTGGTACCAAACTCTAACAGGATATGTTACTGTCTGAAATAATGTTTTCTCTATGGTTGATTTTCTTGAGTTTATGGGATGAAAAACTCGAGTTTCTGGGAGAAAAAACCTGCATGCCCGTGCCAGAGATCAGCTAACTAGGAAACAGGTTGAAGAAAGGCTTTAAAAAGTTCCTCCAGCAACTAGTCAGCAACTAGACTCAAACTATAAGTCTATCTTCATGTGGTCAAGTGCAGAGGATGCATTTTAAATAATTAATTTGTTTTCATTTGAACTTATGGATTGAAAGGTTAGAAATAAAACAGTTAATCAAGGACAGTGGCAGAATCATTAAATATGTTTATTAAGGATTCTAGGGTAAATAAAATATGTCAAAGAATTACTGAATATATTAATATAAAAACAGCAAGATAAACTATAGGCTTTAAAACTGGATGTCAAAAATAGGAATTTTCTGATTGGCTGTTGTAATTATTATTTATGATTTATATAAACTTTTAATTTTCCCTCATGGCAATTAAACAAAATAAATTACTCTCCATTTATCTTGAACCATCCAAAAACCCCGTTACTCTCAAACCAACTGAACTCTCCTCTTAATACATAATTTTAACAATGTGGCAGCTCATAGTTAGTTTTTGGCTATTAATCATCTGATGCCAATTCTCAAGAAACAGCCAGCAATACTATCATGCTGTGATCCTGTATATATTTCAACAGTTTTCGTTCCTTTTGGTCTTCAGTTTTTAGTTCTAAAAAGTTTTTAGTTTTCAAGACTTTGCTTTTTAAAATTTATAATTATTTGGAAAATATTTGGCTCCAAATATTTTCATCATCCTCACCTTTTAAAAATATACAACTAGATGTCTGTTTAATTTACTCCTCTGTATTAATTAAAATAGGATTTCGACTTAGCCTCTAGTTGCAGTATAAACAGATTGTTTATTTTATTGCATCTCTATAAAGAGATTTTTACTTCGAGTGTTTAGTATTTACACAAGGGTTCAATTCCAATTGGTGGAATGACTTAACTATTTCTTTTAGAATCCAGAAAATCACTGACTCAAGACCAAAATAAAAAATATATATACATTTAATGAAACTAAAACAATATATACATTTTAAATAAAATTGCATAAATAGATACAAAATTAACTGGATCCAAAGCCTTCTAAAATAAATTTACACTTTAGAGATTTTCGTATATATATATATTTTTTGTACCAGAGAAAGAAGTTTCTTCTAATACTTCATAAACAACATATCTAAGTTGAGCTCTTCATGTTAAGCCATTTTCCAGTTTCACCAATTGCTTTTTCCATAGTAATCCAGTATCCTTAAGACAGAAGATGAAACTATCCATTCAGCATTTCCTCAAACATTCAATTAGAATGTCGACTACAATATCTTCTTTTATTTACTAAATACTTGTTGACAGTCTCAACTCCTCCAGTTTAAAAACTCACAATTCTATGATTCCTTTTCAGAATCTTCTATTAATATTCTCCCGAATATTAACAGAAGATTCACGTAACACTTAAAAACTTCCTAAGAACAAAAATTCTCTGGTCTGCATTCTTAAACTTCCATTTTTTCCATAAACTTCGTTTGTTTTCCTCATTCCTCTGATAGTAAATGCTCTCTCTCTCTCTCAGCTGTCAATCACCCATTAATCTCCTTGGCAAGCATGCGCACTCCATGTAAATGGCAAGCAAGAAGTTACATATAATGGCTGACCCATTGTCTCCGTTAGCGTAACAAGAATGCCTTTACAAAACATAATAAATATCTCAACACTTAATAATTTTAAATTACAATAAAAAGGATTGAAAGTAACATAACTATCATAATCAGTAAGTACATCAATTTCAAATGGTTCACATTTCATTTTGACAACAATAATATCAATAATGGCACATCGCGAGTGCTAATGTACGTGTTATGAAACCAAAACTAATAATATATATTAACGTAGAGAAATAATTGTAGAAAGATTCATAATTATAAATTATGATTATTTTTACAGCAGATACAGGGTAGCTCCATTACCCATTAAGCTCTGCTATTTTTATATTATCTCACATTAGGAGCAAAACAAAACTTAGTTTCAGAAAATTCATGCACTATTATTTATTTATTAATTTTATTTTCATTTTTTAAATTTCATTTATTATTATTATCATTAGGAGAGACCTCCTGGGAGTCAACAACTCATCAAGGGAGACTACATACTACCCAACACCAGCTGTCATTACTGTTCTTGAATTTATTCACACTACTTGCACATGCAACATTCAATGGCAATCCATTTCAATCAAGCACCAATCCATGAGTGAAAAATCTAATTCCACCACTTTCTTTAAGGCATTCATTCTCAACGTCCAAGAATGCCCTCTTGTCCTTTCCCAATCCTCCATAAAATTAAAAACTCCTCTATTGACATCTTGTATGACCATTTCAGAAGTTTGTAAGTCTTCACCTCTCTTTTTCCTATCTAATAGACATGTTTAGGTGTTGGATTTTATTTATAACTTATTCGGTATTACAACACCAAATAAACAAAATTATAAAAAGACGTTTATGTTTTGCTGGATTTCACACCAGCATCTTCTAACCACAAAACAAGAAGATAAAAAAATATATATCATAATAATTTTTTTGTAAAAATGCAGATATTCTAAGTAACAGTTTGACTTAACAAATTATAGATCAGTAGCCCACTATTGTCTCAAAATAAAAAAGTCCATAAATTATTAAAAAAGTAACTTCTTCAAA
This sequence comes from Typopeltis vanoorti, assembly GCF_054136105.1. Lineage (NCBI taxonomy): Eukaryota > Metazoa > Arthropoda > Arachnida > Uropygi > Thelyphonidae > Typopeltis > Typopeltis vanoorti. The sequence continues at coordinate 109,622,739 of NC_143557.1, forward strand.
GGAAATCATAAACAAAATAAAACCTGTTCATGTTAAACTACCCCATATTTATGGGATACCTAAAATTTACAAATCTAATATTCTTCTAGGCGCTATTATTACTTATAAACTTGCTCAACAGTTAGCTAAGTCACTTGTTCCCCCTTACTGGTAATTCCTCTGCTTTTATAAAAAAAAAATTCTGTCCATTTCAAATGACTAGTTAAAAATTGCATCCTTAAAAATTCAGACATAATGATTACTTTTGATGCTACTTCCTTATTTACTAATGTACCATTAACAGATATTCTTGATTTTATAAAGTAAAATCCCCCCCCCACCCACCCATCCGACATCTTCGAATTATACAAATTTATGTATGCAAGTGGGGTGCTTAAGAGTCAAAGCTGAAAAACTAAGAGGAGACCTCCACATAACCTTTAAAGGAATGCGCAGAACCAACCAGGGATTCTGACCTAATGTCCAATCCTCACCTTCTCATGATGCACCCTGTTGGGTATCTACCTGGGTACTGAATGTATGAGGATGAGCGCAATTTGGGATTTAGCCGACCAAATTGTATCCTTATTGGCTTAAACCAAAATACGAAATGATGCTACAACATTACAAAATTGCATGCTGGGTGGGGCGTCGTCTGGTTAAACAAGGTCCCCTCCCCCCAGTTGTCTTTACCAGGGAACCAGTGCAAACAGCGAAAAGTCACTTACTGGAACAAATCTGAAACACACCCCAACTCAACATCACCATAGTTAAAGATCAGTACTATTAACATAAGAAGCCTGAATGGCAAAGAAATGGAGCTAGCTGAGGAATTAGATAAGAACCAGATCGACATAATAGGGGTGACTGAAACAAAAAAGACAAAAACTGGTGAGATCTTTCTGAGCAATAAATACAAAATGTTATATTCAGGCAATGACAATCAAGAAAAGAAGGAGTAGCCATAGTATTCAAAACTAAATACGAGACTAATCTTGAATGGCAGGCAGTCTCAAGTAGAGTGATGTGGGCAAATATCAGAATGGGGAACTGGACAATGAGACTTATTTCTGCCTATGGTCCCACAGAAGGTTCTACTAAGGTAGAAGTGAAGGAATTTTTTGAGGATTTAGAGAAAGCAACTGAAACAACGAAAAAGGAAAAGTTGGTCCTTGTTGGGGATCTAAATAGCAGCGTAGGAAATGATTGTCAGACATACAAAAATATTTTGGGAAAATTTGAAGAAAAGAGCAAAGCTAATAATAATGGCAAATACCAGTTGGATTTCTGCTCAGGACATGGACTGGTTATTACTAACACCATGTTCCAACATAAAAATGTGCACAAATTCACATGAGAGAAGTGGCAAGGAATAAGAAAAGTCTCAATGACTATGTTATTGTTGATAGTGATGTTTTCTCCCTGGTGCAGGACACCAGAGTGTACAGAGGATTTGAAATTGGAAGTGATCACTATTTAGTCTTGAGCAGGATAAAATTGAATTTCATATTGAAAAGAATAACATTTAAGAAAGTTTTAAAGCGAATAAAAGTTGAGCAGCTCTCAGATTGTGAACTGTAGACTAAAATACACAAAGATTATTGAAGAAAAAATGAAAGAGTTTCAGAACAGGAATCAAACCTTGGAGATTCAGTGGCAAACTCTGAAGAAAACATTGATTGATTCTGCCAGAGAGGCAAGTGGTGAGGTTGTGTGCAAGGATAAAAAAATCAGAACTCCCTGGTGGACACAGGAAGTTAAAGAGGCAGTGAAGGAAAAGAAGAAAGCATATCAAAAGTTCATTGCAAATAAGTCTGCTTGTGCTCTTAGAGAATACAGAGACAAATGTAAGAAAGCTAAACACTGTGTAAAACTAGCTAAACAAAAGTCATGTGAGGACTTTGGCAAGAATATAGAAAATAAATATCAAGAAGTGGCAAAATATTCTGGAGGTTGATGAAAGGAGTCAGAGATGATAAAGGAGTCAGAGATGATAAAGGTGACATGAAAACAGGAGAAAAAGATATCCTTGAAGTATGGAGTAATTACTTTGAAAAACTGCTAAATGAAACAAGCAGTGATGACAGCACAGTGGTAAAAAACACTGACCAGGTGCAGTCAGGAATACATATCCATGCTTAAAGTAGAAAAAGCCATCAAAGGCTTAAAATGTGGAAAGGCAGCAGGAATAGATGATATTTGACCAGAAATACTGAAGTATGGTGGTATAAAAGTCTTACAGTGGCTGCACTGCATAGTTCAGAAAGCCTGGACAGAGGGATGAATTCCCGATGATTGGAGTAGAGCTCTCATAGTACCCATATATAAAAAGGGAAATAAAACTCAATGCGAGAATTACAGAGGTATTTCCCTACTAAGTGTTCCTGGCAAGATCTATGCAAGTATACTTGAGAAACAGTTGAGAAGAATTGTGGAAGAAAAGCTGGGTGAAGAACAAGCTGGATTCAGGCAAAATAGAGGCTGTCAGGATCAGAATTCCACTTTACGACAAATAGTCGAGAAAGCATGGGAATATAACAAAGATCTGTATTTAAGTTTTATTGATTTGGAAAAGGCATATGACAAGGTGCCAAGAGAGAAACTATTCAATACACTACAGTTATATGGTGTCAATACGGCATTATATCAAGCAATACTTAGTCTTTATTTGAGTGTAAGTCAGCAGTTAGAATTGAAGACAAGGATGTACATTATCCCCTCTGTTATTCATTATCTATATGGATCACATTATGAAGGAAAGTGGTATTAAACATGATATCAAAATTGGAGATGTTGATGTCAGCTCTTTGCTTCATGCGGATGATGTTTTACTTCTAAATAAATCTGCTACAAGTCTGCAAGATTTTCTGACTAAATTGAATAACTTTTGTAATAGATATGGTATGAAGGTCAGCAATAAAAAGACAAAGAAAATAGGCAGAATCATTGAAAATATCAGCTGTGTTGTGAATGGAGAACCTGTGGAACAAGTAAAACATTTCAGCTACTTAGGCATGATTTTTAGTTAAGATGGTAAATTCAATATAGAAATAGACAACAGAATCAGCAAATCTGGTATGGTGGGAAGTCAATTGAATAAATTCATATGGAAAAAGAGAGAAATTAGTCGGAACACTAAATTAGCTATATAAAAGACAGTGTTCAAACCAGTTTTAACTTATGGATTTGAGAGCTGGGTCAGAAGTAAAACACTTGACCAAAGACTAAAGACCACAGATACGAGCGTCCTGAGAAAGATTAGAGGCACGAACAGATGGCATCAATGGCAATATCACATTAAAAACGAGGATATTAGGAAAGAACTTGACATTGTCAGCATCCATGAATGTGTTAGCAGAGCTAATCTCAGGTGGTATGGTCACTTAAATAGAATGCCTTATATGATAGAAATATAAGATGTGATAATGTTGGAGTCTTGACAAGTAACAGACTGATTTGGAGGAAAATTGTAGATAGGAAGTTAGTAATGATGTAATTTTTTCTTGTAACACTATCATGTCCTGTACACCCCTTGAGGGTACATTGCAGGAATGATGATGATGATATGGAAGTCATTATTTTCATGTGACCTGTGTGTGTGTGTGTGTACATATGCATGTATGTACACACATATTCCTGAAGATGACTTTAATGTAAAGTCCTAAACATAAATGTAATTTAAGTTTTTATCTCAAATGGTAGTTGAATCCATAAATTGTTATAATGATTATGGCCACCTGTTGTGCCTAACAGTCAGTTCAAGAAGTTGCACTCATGGAATACAAACAGACATGCATCATGACCAATGCTGAAAGACATTATCATAAGTAAAGACTTACAGAAAGCTCTGTGAAAGTAGTTAAGCAAAGAGAGAAAATTCTGGTGTGTTCAGAAAAGGAAACTGCTGAAACTGCAGTTAGATATGAAAAATATAACTCAATGGACAAAAGATCAGAGATAGGAGTGATGGGAAGTTGACACTAGCATTCTCTGTGCAGAGTGAAATGCACCCAAACCAAACACAGACAGTAAATAGGCAGATATTGGGGCTTCCCAACAATGTATCACAACAGATGAACTTGGGTAAATGTGGTGATCATAGTGACTTTGTTCATGGAAGTATTATTGGTGCAAGACATGAGCTATTCTATTCCTCAAGCGGTAAGAAGCCTAGGGTTCTCGAGGGCAGACATATCAAGGATCTACTGCAAGTTTACCATCAACGGACATACCAGCACTCAACAAATAAGTGATAGCCAACTACACGCCATTGATGACTGGGGTCAACTTAGCCTGTCCAGGCTTGTATAGACTAAACGCAGGCAATGGCGATACAAATCACATTCAGTTTCAATATTGGAGGTCCAAGCAGTGTCAGCAAGTGAACAATACAGTGTACCCTGCATACCATGGGACTTGGGAGCCGACACTGTCATCATGTACCACTGTTGACAACTCATCATCAGGCATTGCACCTCGGCTGGTGTCAGGAACATCAAAATTGAACCTCTACAGAGTGAACCAGAGTCATGTGATCTCATGAATTCCATTATCAGTTGTACTGAGGTGACGGGAGGATATGGGTGTGCCGCCGACAGTATGAGGCCATGGCCCAGTCATGACAGGTCGACTCTGTCAAGGAGGTGGTGGCTCTGGGATGGTTTGGGGAGCCTTCTCATGTGACACATTAGGTCCCTGTGTCTGGAAAGGTCCTTAAATGCTGCAAGCTATCAGAATGTGCTGGCTGATCACCTACACACTTTCATGATCATTGTACATTCTGCAACTGATAGTCTGTTTCAGCAAGACAATGCGTCTCCTCATTGGACCACACCACTCAGACATAGCTTGAGCAACACTCATCTGAATTTGGGATCATTCAGTGGCCCCCGGATTTAAATATGATCAAATCTCTCTTGGATGCTGTAAGGCAAGACATGAGATTCATGTATCTGGGACAGATGTCTAAGGGCACAGTTGTGGACAATGCTGGAACAAGCATGGCTGGAATTACCTCTGGCATTCTGGTGGAGTCAATGACTCTGAGTGTACAGTCTGTTGTTATTTGTGCCAGAGGAGGACTGACACATTATTAGGTAGGTGTCTCTAATGTTTCATCCATTGAGTGTACAAATCATTGGCAGAAATTTGTGAGCAGAAAATAAAACAGGTTGTAAGATGCTATAAAAGAAAAGATGTAAGAAAAATATGCTATGGATTTGGGCATACAATAAGATATGGGAAAGAGTGACAAACTTGGAGAAGAATTTGTGCTCCAAATGTTTGTTAGTCTAAATTGAATGTAACGACACTGCAGGACTGGAAGAAGTAGTTTTTGAAAATGCTTACAGAAAAAAAAAGCACTTCAAAGAAAAATGTAAAATGCTATATAGGAAGTCAAAGCAGCATAATATGATGATGGAGCCACTTTGGAGAAAGAGGTGATAAATGCATTTAGAGCATCTCAAAAATACAGGAATGAGAGGAATATCAATGGAATTATGGAAAAATGGCATGAGATATTTAAAACCTTATTTCCCTTAAGTTTTGGAAGGAAATGAAATACCTAGTGACTGGAATCTATCTTATATTTCAGCCATTCACAAAAAAGGAAAATAAGGATTTAAATAATTACAGAGGAATAAACATAACAGCATCCATTAACATGCTCCTGAGTAGAGCAGACTAGATTTGGAAATCCTATATGGAAAGTATATTCATAATTTGCTAGATGTCAGAGAAGATGAGTGTGAAAGGACAAGAACCACATTTACTTTTTACAGCTCTAGGAAAAAGCATATGACTCAGTGTCAATTACCAAACTGAGGGAAGCACTTAGGAAACTTGGAGTGAATGAACCACTTATCAAGCTGAGAAGGTCTATGACAGAGCTCAAGCAACAATCATTCAGACAAAAAGATTTCCAGAAAAAAGTCAGGCAGGGACATGTAATGCCTCCAACCTGTTTTAAAATGTATTTATAAAATGTACTTAGAGACAGGAATGTATCCTATCAAGGAATTGGTGTTCTAGCCAGGAAGCAAACAGCAGTGTTTACTTTTTGTCAATGACCAGGTGATGATAGCCCAAACCAGAGATGATGCCAAATATATGACTAAAAAGTCAGAAGCATATGAACTGGAAGGACTTATGATAAATCTTCAGAAAACAGAATATCTAGAATATCCTGTGATAGGAGAGAAGGTTATGACGTGGATATACCAGAGTAGGTAAAAAAAAAAAAAAAAAAAAAAAATAGTTCATAGCTAAATATCATCAGATTTCATTCCAAATACACCAGTTGGACTACATGGTAGAAAGACTGGAAAGGAAAACTTGACAGTAGTGTGGTCTCCTCCAGATAGAAGAAAATGTAGGAAACCCCAAGTAACTTGGAGAGGAGGAATAATACAATAATGACTGAAGTGAATTTAAATGATAACCTATGGGCAGATAGGAATACTTAGCAGGAGGAAATGTGACACACCTGCTGACAAGTGGAGAAGTAAAAGAAAGAATTAAACATTCTGTGGTCCTACAAGATACAAGACACTTTCAGTAGAGAGACTACAACTGTTTCAAACAAAAACAAAACTACAGTCAGTCCTCAACTTACAATGGGGTTTCATTGTCAAAAGTCAGAAATTACTATATGAACAATAAGGATTGCTAACAATTAACATACCTGAATGCTAGAATGTATAGGTCTATTTTTTGTCATATTTTAAACTAATTTTACTATTTGCTTATAGTGAACTAATTTACGAATTATAAAATTACTGTGTGCAGTACTATACTGTAATAGATAATGGAACATGAATGTACAGTGCTTCTGTACACTTAATAAAATAATCAACTGGAAACACATGGAGCAAGAGCATTTTTTGAAATGCTACTGCTTTATTAATTGGACAGTTTATTGGAGAAGGCAGGAAGGGCATGATTGTCAACAATAAAATTCTTCAAATCCAGGAAATGCAACAAAGCGTTCTGATGATGATGGTTTGTTATATGATTAATACATAATTTGTAGAAAGTTTAGGCTCATCTTCAGAGGAATGAGGGTACAGCAGGGGTGGGCTTCCTTAAAAATATGAACATTAGGTCCATCTTAGTCTAACAATTTGGCTCTTTGATTTTCTGCATAAACTGATTGCAGCTTGCATAGTTTTGACCACTTAGCTAAATCTCTCAATGTTGGGGTCCATTTCTCAAATAGCTGAACTGTCCTATTAATAGAGATGAATGCATCTGCAATTTTTTCATTGGAAACTTTTAGGGATCTCAGCTTCTCCCTCCTGTTCTTCTGTTTTTATCTCTTCTTCTTTTGCAACTTTTTTGCATTCCAAATTTTATAAGGTATCTGAGAGTTCCTCTCATTCAGCTTCAACCAACTGCTCTGCTCAATTCTCAAGAAACTATGAAAATGACTGAAGAACTTCAACCAAAACTAACTTTCTTATAGGGAACACAACCACTTATTACCTGCTCTTTCTCAATGAAAGTGTGGCACTATTCAACCAGTTAATGAACCCTGATTTTCTACACAAAGAAGCATGTATGTTTCTTGCAACATGTATATCACAAAATCAGTGATGGAACTAACTATGGGTCCTCAGCTGGTACTGCTTTAGCATAAAATGAATAGCTAGCATCATCCAGTAGAACAACTTCGGTTCTACTGGAACAATTAAAAAAATTCAAAGTGTACACTGCTTTTTTTTTCACATCATTCTGGGAATAACATAATTCACGATCACAAGTCTATATCTTACATTTCAATTATCACAAATTAACTGTATCTTGTATTCCTGAAATTTAAAGCTGCTAAATTACATTTAAAAAAACTAAAATGATATTTCTTTTTTTCTTTATTTAAAAAAAAAAAATTAGATTCCACAGAAATCTTTAACATTGCAAATGCTCCAGCATATGCATATTTTTTAAATTTAAATATGTTTGTACATTTTTAAGTTTTTTACATGCACTGGATAAGTCTTGAAACAAAAAATGAAAGAAAAAACACATTTTACTTTCTTTTTTTTTTTGCGAAATTTTTCACTTTTTTTTTTTTTTTTAAATCAGAATGCAATTTACAGATGTTTATTTTAACAGACATTTTCTTGAAAAACAAAAGGTAACAAAAGTATATTTTTTTACATATTTATAAGAACATCTGTATGCTTCACTAAAACAGCAACATTTGAATAATTTTATAGAAATAAAAACAAAACTGGTCCCTATTGCTTGCTGATTGTGAAATTTGTTTACCACAGTGTTCTTCAGCTCAGTTAATCACAGTAAGTGAACATCCACTGTAAAATTAATTTTTAATGACTGTGAAAGAAAACAAGAGTGTAATTTTTGTCAGGTATAAATTTTGCCATCCACAGCATTTTCAAATGTAAAACACAACATATCAAAGGTGATGGTTTTCATATGGAATTGTGAGCTACCCTGGGATAAGCAAGCCAACTATGCTGTAGGACTGATGGCAGTCAGATCTTGGCTATAGCTAAGATGGGACAGATTGGTTCAACCAAATGTTGCAATTGCAATATTTGGCTTTTTCATAACTCTTAAAGTGTGTGATTCAGCATCTCGAGCAACTGCTCAACATGTTAGTAATAAACTGCTCTACAAAAAAATAATATTCCCCATCTAATAATCATTTATCACAAATTCATTCTAGGAAAATGAGCAAAGAAATCAATTTCAAGCTTAAGTCAGTAACTCTCCTGGAAGTGTTGCATGAAATGTATTTTAAAGAACAGGAGTTTAAAACTTTTCATAGTGATAGTGTGGTATTAGGATATATCTAGCAGTTCTGAAACTGTTCTTTGCAGTGATTCAACATGTTAGTTCCTTGAGTCAGCTATGCAAACAACAGATATAAAAGACAAATTTTCTGACCATTTTACAAGAAAATAATAAATAACAAGGAGATAACCAAATGGTTAATAAATGAATGACCTCTGCATTATGTAAGAATACATACCTCATGGCTCATATCTCTTTCCATCTTATGCCTCATCAAACAGCGATATACTCTACCATCACCAGATTCCACCTTCTCACAGAATCTTTCTCTGTCTTCTCGGCATGCAAAAAATAAAGGTCTATCCAGATGAAAGTCATCACCTTGCAATTCTGCAATTCTCAATATCTCATGTCGACATGCATCAGTTAATTTTTCTGTTTCCTTGGAAAGGCATTCAATTGTTTCTCCTTGTGAAAGATTATCCTATAAAATATTTTCATAGTCAATAATAAGGTAAGATGATACTTTTTTTCTTGTAACATTGAACCTAAGTTTAATAATAACAATACAAATGAAATTCCCTAAAGCAAACTATCCATTATAACAAACATTTTCTGTGGTCCCTACAAGAATTCTGGCACCCAACCAAAGCTCTGAAGTACTATAGAATTTAGGTTGGGACATTTTCAGTGGTTTGTCACAGTGAGCAAGTTTACTACAGTGAGACAAGAGCAAGTATATTTCTTAAATTCTGCTTAAGATATTCTAGAAACACAAAAGTCAATTTTTAGGTGTATTTTGCAAAATGTGCAAGCACCTATTGGATTCAATTTGAATGTTATTCACTAGCTCTGATTGAGCAGATTTCATTGAAATTCACAATGAAGAACATCCTTACACAAATTTGACAAGCCATTTAAATATTCAAAATTTTATAGAACATTCCAGAATTATATAAAGAAGTACTTTGGGCTTTCACCAGATGGAATTTAATAAAACTTGAAATTTTATATGTTCATTTAAATAAGTCCAATCAGATCAGTTCACTTTTGGTTTCAACTAGATTCTTTCACAAAATGTTTGAAATAATAGTAATAACTCCACTTCGGTTGGATAGGTAATGGTATTTAGAATTTCTACTGAAATTTGTCAACTCAATTTTGGATTCAATTGGGCCATTTTTAGATAGCAAAATTATGCAAAACAAAATCATGAGAATCCTACAATACATAAACCAAAAATAACTCTAGTTCACATGTTATAATAGTAAAATGGTGTCATTATGGCAGAATAATATGAAATGCACCATATTATGAATGTTTCTGATAATTTCTTATACTTTTTACTTTTTATCTTTGATGTAAGTCGATCAAACAATACCAGGGAAAAATTAACAAAAGTTATTTTTTAATGATTAAACCAGTTTCACTGATCCTATTATCTCTCTATAAACTGATCTCATTCTCTTATTATCTCTCTATCAATCTCTCTCTCTCTAAACTGCTATAAATTAAGTTATTACAAATATGAGTAACTTAACCTGCTGTGGATACATACTTGATTATTACTCATATATTTGTTTATTAAAAAAGTAATAACTATTTACGGGTAATAATTATCTTAGCTTTATTCATTTATTAAGCTAATATTTCATCTCAATCTGTCCTTCATAGCTAAAGCATCTTGACAGACATAAAAACAAGAACATGTATGCAGGTACCTACATGGACAAAGGCAACCAACAGGCTAAGTGCTAAAGAGATTAATCCTGTAGTCTTAATTAGCACTTTACTGGCATGATATGGAGATCCTAACTGTTGATTGTCTCATAATAAGTCTCTCCCAGATTTTTGGTTGTGTGAAGTAGCCCTCACATAGATGTAGGAAAAGGCTACTGCTATTCAGCAAAGCTTTCTAAAGAGTATCTACAACTGCTTGGAATTGCTTTCTTGACATGATACTTGGCCTTCAAATAAAAAGATGTGGGTCTGAATACAGTCTAGGAAACAGGGAAATCACAAAAGGGCTTTTCAACTGAAGGAGAGTTAGCCATCTCATATGCAAGTGACAGATATTTCTTCTAAGAAATTTGGATTTTCACATCCTGCAAAACAAGAAAATCAGCCCAGAGAAATATGCAACCAACAGATATAATTGATTTCAAAGCCTTAGTTATTTTGGCTGTAATTCTCTCTCTCAGTCTCTCTTTGGCTTGTATACAAACTGAAAAAGATAGTGAACCTGTGGGAAGCTTCTGGTATTGAGACCACATTTTAAGGTAAATAATACTTACCCCTGAAAATGTAAGTCTGATGACTTACAAAACTTGTATGATTATAATTGCTTATTTTTTTATTAAACTTATTTACCTTAAAAAGTGGTCTCAATACAGGAAGCTTCCCATAGAACTGCTAAACCACAGAAACTCAGCTGATATTTTTAAGTGAAATTATTTCAGAGATGAGTTGAAATTACAACTGAAGAGGATATGCACACTAGTAAGTCAGTGTGTAAGATGAAAAAACTATGTTCTCAGGAGAAACCATGCCATCTCCACATAGATATATGAAACCATTTTCAACAGCACTTAAGTCTTAATCAAAGTTCTTTGCATCCTAGATATGAACTCGTGTCTTTCCAAACAAACGCCTAATGTCACAATGTTCTCTTGACTATTCAATGGAGGGTCTTTGAGGATGCCAGCTGTTTAAATATGATAAAAAAAAAACTAATAAAGCATCGGGGGCAATTTGGAATTTAGCTGATCAAATTGTATTCTTATTGGTTAAACCAATATAGAAAATGATGGTACAACATGGCAAAATTTCGTGCCGGCTGGGGCGTTGCCCGGTTAAACAAGGCCCCCGTTGTTTTGGCCAGAGAACCAGGTTAAACAGCGAAAAGTCAGCTACTGGAACAAATCTGAAAGCACATCCCAACTCAACATCACCAGAGTTAAAGATCAGTACTATCAACATAAGATGCCAGAATGGCAAAGAAATGGAACTAGCTGAGGAATTAGATAAGTACCAGATCGACATAATACGGGTGACTGAAACAAAAAAGACAAAAACTAGCGAGATCTTTCTGAGCAATAAATACAAATGTTATATTCAGGCAATCAAGGAAAGAAAGGGGTAGCCATAGTATTCAACATTAAATATGAGGCTAATCTTCTTGAATGGCAGACAGTCAAGTAGAGTGATATGGGCAAATATTAGAATGAGGAACTGGACATTGAGTCTTATTTGTGCCTATGGTCTCACAGAAGGCTCTACTAAGGTAGAAATGGAGGAATTTTTTGAGGCTCTAGAGAAAGCTACTAACACAATGAAAAAGGAAAAGTTGGTCCTTGTTGGGGATCTAAATAGCAGAGTAGGAAATGATTGTGAGACATAAAAAAATATTTTGGGAAAATTCGGAGAAAAGAGCAAAGCTAATAATAATGGCAAATATCGGTTGGATTTCTGCTCAGGACATGGACTGGTTATTACTAACACCACGTTCCAACATAAAAATGTGCACAAATTCACATGGAGAGAAGAGGCAAGGAATAAGAAAAGCCTCAATGACTATGTTATTGTTGATAGTGATGTTTTCTCCCTGGTGCAGGACACCAGAGTGTACAGAGGATTTGAAATTGGAAGTGATCACTATTTAGTCTTGAGCAGGATAAAATTGAATTTCATATTGAAAAGAATAACATTTAAGAAAGTTTTAAAGCGAATAAAAGTTGAGCAGCTCTCACATGTGAACTGTAGACTAAAATACACAAAGATTATTGAAGAAAAAATGAAAGAGTTTGAGAACAGGAATCAAACCTTGGAGATTCAGTGGCAAACTCTGAAGAAAACATTGATTGATTCTGCCAGAGAGGCATGTGGTGAAGTTGACTGCAAGGATAGAAAAACAAGAAATCTATGGTGGACGCAAGAAGTTAAAGAGGCAGTGAAGGAAAAGAAGAAAGCATATCAAAAGTTCCTGGCAAATAAGTCAGCTTGTGCTCTTAAAGAATACAGAGACAAATGCAAGAATGCTAAACACTGTGTAAAACTAGCTAACAAAAGTCATAAAAGGACTTTGGCAAGAATATAGAAAATAAATATCAAGAAGGTGGCAAAATATTCTGGAGGTTGTTGAAGAAGCTCAGGAATGGAGGAAAGAGTGCTGTAAAAGGAGTTATAGATGATAAACTTGATATCAAAACAGGAGAAAAAGATATCCTCGAAGTATGGAGTAATTACTTTGAAAAACTGCTAAATGAAACAAGCAGTGATGACAGCACAGTGGTAAAAAACACTGACCAGGCATGCAGTCAAGAATACATATCCATACTTGAAGAAGTAGAAAAAGCCATCAAAGGCTTGAAATGTAAAAAGGCAGCAGGAGTAGATGATATTCAACCAGAAATGCTGAAGTATGGTGGTATAAGGGTCTTACAGTGGCTGCACTGCATAATTCAGTAGCGCTCTCATAGTACCCATATATAAAAAGGGAAATAAAACTGAATGTGAGAAATACAGAGGTATTTCCCTACTGAGTGTTGTTCCTGGCAAGATCTATGCAAGTATACTTGAGAAACGGTTGAGAAGAATTGTGGAAGAAAAGCTGGGTGAAGAACAAGCTGGATTCAGGCCAAATAGCAGCTGTCAGTATCAGATCTTCACTTTACGACAAATAGTTGAGAAAGCATGGGAATATAACAAAGATCAGTATTTAAGTTTTGTCGATTTGGAAAAGGCATATGACAAGGTGCCAAGAGAGAAACTATTCAATACGCTACAGTTATATGGAGTATTATATCAAGCATTACTTAGTCTTTGTTTGAGTTCTAAGTCAGCAGTTAGAATGAAGGAAGTACAGGAAGATAGTTTAATGTTAAATCTGGTGTGAGACAAGGATGTACATTATCCCCTCTCTTATTCATTATCTATATGGATCACATTAGGAAGGAAAGTGGTATTAAACCTGATATCAAAATAGGAGATGTTAATGTCAGCTCTTTGCTTTATGTGGATAATGTTATACTTCCAAATAAATCTGCTACAAGTCTGCAAGATTTTCTGACTAAATTGAATAACTGTTGTAACAGATATGGTATGAAGGTCAGCAATAAAAAGACAAAGACAATGAAAATAGAGAGAATCATTGAAAATGTCAACTGTGTTATGAATGGAGAACCTGTGGAACAAGTAAAACATTTCAGCTACTTATGCGCGATTTTTAGTGAAGATGGAGAATTCAATATAGAAATAGACAACAGAATCAGCAAAGCTGGTATGGTGGGAAGTCAATTGAATAAATTCATACGGAATAAGAAAAAAATAGTCGGAACACTAAATTAGCTGTATACAAGACAGTGTTCAAACCAGTTTTAACTTATGGATCTGAGAGCTGGGTCAGAAGTAAAACACTTGGCCAAAGACTAGAGACTGCAGATATGATAGTGCTGAGAAAGATTATAGGCAGGAATAGATGGCATCAATGGCAATATCATATTAAAAACGAGGATATTAGGAAAGAACTTGACATTTTGAGCATCCAAGAATGCATTAGCAGAGCTAATCTCAGGTGGTATGGTCACTTAAACAGAATGAGCGAAGAAAGATTAGCAAAACAAGTGTTCTCTGCCAGGTTGGCAGCAAAACGACCCAGAGGAAGACCAAGATATAGGTGGATTGATACGGTACAAAGTGCCTTAGACAACAGAAATATAAGATCTGATAATGTTGGAGTCCTGACAAGTAACGACTGATTAGGAGGAAAATTGTAGATAGGAAATTAGTAATGATGCAATTTTTTTCATGTAGTACTATCATATTCTGTACACCCCTTTAGGGTAAATGGCAGGAATTTAATGATAAAGATGATGAAAGAATAACATGTAAGAAAGTTTTAAAGCAAATAAAAGTTGAGCAGCTCTCAACGTGAACTGTAGACTAAAATACACAAAGATTATTGAAGAAAAAATGAAAGAGTTTGATAACAGGAATCAAACCTTAGAGATTCAGTGGCAAGCCTTGAAAAAAACCCTGACTGATTCACACACAGAAGCATGTGGTGAGGTAGTCTGCAAGGATAGAAAAATCAGAACTCCATGGTGGATAGAGGAAGTTTTAGAGTCAGTGGAGGAAACGAAGAAAGCATATCAAAGGTTCCTGGCAAATAAGTCCTCTTGTGCTATTAGAAAATACAGAGACAAATGTAAGTAAGTGAAATACTGTGTAAAACTAGCTAAACAAAAGTCACGTGAGGACTTTGGCAAGAACATAGAAAATAAATATCAAGAAGGTGGTAAGATATTCTGGAGATTGTTGAAGAAGTTTAGAAATAGAAGAAAGAGTGCTGTAAGAGGAGTTAGAGATGATAAAGGTGATATGAAAATGGGAGAAAAAGATATCCTTGAAGTATGGAGTAATTATTACTTTGAAAAATTGCTAAATGAAACAAGCAGTGTTAGCACTGTGGTAAAAAAACTCTCAACAGCCATACAGTCAGGAATACATATCCATACTTGAAGTAGAAAAAGCCATCAAAGTCATGAAATGTGGAAAGGCAGCAGGAGTAGATGATATTCGACCAGAAATGCTGAAGTATGGTGGTATAAAAGTCTTACAGTGGCTGCACTGCATAGTTCAGTAAGCCAGGAAAAAGGGAAGAATTTCCGATGATTGGAGTAGAGCTCTAATAGTACCCATATATAAAAAGTGAAATAAAACTGAATGTGAGAATTACAAAGGTATTTCCCTACTGAGTGTTCCTGGCAAGATCTATGCAGATATACTTGAGAAACGGTTGAGAAGAATTGTGGAAGAAAAGCTTGGTGAACTGGATTCAGGCTAAATAGAGGCTGTTAGGATCAGATCTTCACTTTACGACAAATAGTTGAGAAAGCATGGAAACATAACAGAGATCTGTATTTAAGTTTTGTCGATTTGGAAAAAGCATATGACAAGGTGCCAAGAAAGAATCTATTCGATATGCTACAGTTATATGGTGTCAATGGAGCATTATATCAAGCAATACTTAGTCTTGATTTGAGTTGTAAGTGAGCAGTTAAAATTGAAGGAAGTACAGGAAGATGGTTTAATGTTAAATCTAGTGTGAGACAAGAATGTACATTATCCCTTCTGTTATTCATTATCTATATGGATCACATTATGAAGGAAAGTGGTATTAAAAATGATATCAAAATAGGAGATGTTAATGTCAGTTCTTTGCTTTATGCGGATAATGTTATACTTCCAAATAAATCTGCTACAAGTCTGCAAGATTTTCTGACTAAATTGAATAACTGTTGTAATAGATATGGTATGAAGGTTAGCAATAAAAAGACAATGAAAATAGGCAGAATCATTGAAAATGTCAACTGTGTTATGAATGGAGAACCTGTGGAACAAGTAAAACATTTCAGCTACTTATGCACGATTTTCAGTGAAGATGGTGAATTCAATATAGAAATAGACAACAGAATCAGCAAAGCTGGTATGGTGGGAAGTCAATTGAATAAATTCATATGGAATAAGAGAGAAATTAATCGGAACACTAAATTAGCTGTATACAAGACAGTGTTCAAACCAGTTTTAACTTATGGATCTGAGAGCTAGGTCAGAAGTAAAACACTTGGCCAAAGACTAGAGACCGCAGATATGAGAGTCCTGAGAAAGATTAGAGGCATGAACAGATGACATCAATGGCAATATCATATTAAAAATGAGAATATTAGGAAAGAACTTGACATTGTCAGCATCCAGGAATGCGTTAGCAGAGCTAATCTCAGATGGTATGGTCACTTAAATAGAATGGGAGAGGAAAGATTAGCAAAACAAGTGTT
The DNA here is from genome assembly GCF_054136105.1 of Typopeltis vanoorti. Taxonomy (NCBI): domain Eukaryota; kingdom Metazoa; phylum Arthropoda; class Arachnida; order Uropygi; family Thelyphonidae; genus Typopeltis; species Typopeltis vanoorti. Next base: position 109,639,313 of record NC_143557.1, read on the forward strand.
CTCTGCCAGGTTGGCAGGAAAACGACCCAGAGGAAGACCAAGATATAGGTGGATTGATACGGTACAAAGTGCCTTAGACGATAGAAATATAAGATCTGATAATGTCGGAGTCCTGACAAGTAACAAGACTGATTTGGAGGATAATTGTAGATAGGAAGTTAGTAATGATGTAAATTTTTCATGTAGTACTATCATATCCTGTACACCCCTTGAGGGTACATGTCAGAAATTTGATGATGATGGTATTAAATTACAAACCACTACGAAAAAGAAAACCAGGTGGTCCTCTAAAGTTCTATGATGATTTCTGAGGCTGGAACAGGTCATTGTAGTCTTAAATCCATGAAAAGTATGATGATGATAACTTGGTGACAAAGTATATACCAAGTCTCTTCCTGCTGTTTACAGAATTCCATGCTCTTGTAGGTCTTCTTAATTGCTTTAGACAAACTGATCAATCTGCTGTAGTCAAAAATTAAGAAAAATTATGGCTAATTTCAAGAAAATGGAATGTGAGGATAGGTAACATACCTTAACTAATAGTCACCACATTAAACAGAATGATTTAATATTAATTTATCATATTTGAAAGATAGTTATCCAGAAAATTAGCATTTAACTTGTAATTTTTATCATAAAACTAGATATTGTACATCTTAATTTAAATGGTTCTTACATATATTTTTAGAGAGAGAGAAGTCAGTCTGTATTTTCAGCATAATAATATATGCAAATTGATTGTTTTGAATAATTTCTATTAGTCACTATATTATTTTTGACATTAGAGAAATGTCAATTTTTAATAAACTGAAAGTTTTTTTAAAACTATATTCTCATTTAATCCTTCACATTTATTACAACAGCTGGTTTGGAAAACATGAAATATCATGATTATCAAACCAAGCATTAATGAAAATACTCAGTAAAAATTTTTCAGAATATCAATTGATATTCAGTATAAGGAATCTTATTACTAATAATTATTTTTAGTTCTTTTTAAATTATATCAAATTATACCTCGGATGTCAAATCTACACGACCACACTTCAAGTTTTCAATATCTTTTTGGCATTCTTCTGTAAATTTATAAATAAGTCTAAAGTCACTAAAAACAATAGCTTCCATCTTCCTAAGGTAAGAACGGCATTCTAATTCAGTTGCATTTTCTATATGATCCATTAGACAAGAGAGAAGATGTCCCCTGCTATTTTCTAGTGGCTTACATTCTGGATACTAGAAAAAAAAATAAAAATGCAAAAATTAGATAAACTGCTTCAAGATATTTAATCACTAAAAGAAAAACTATGGCAAGTTGAGAAAGTTTACTATGAAAAAAAAAATTATTCGCTTAAAAAAACTTGGAAGAAAACTCAAAATTATTTTTTAAAAAATTATATACACCTAATTCTCTATTTACATGGTAGATTAGTTCCAGAAAAATCTGTGTAAATGAAAACCACGTAAAAAAAATAAAGTGCATGTGAAAAAAATAGAAGAATGGTTCCAGATGTGAAAACCCGATATGAACAATAAATTATTTTCAAACAAAACATATGAAAATCATTGAATAAAATACTATTTAATTTTAATGGAACATTTTTTACTTTAAATACTTATTTAATGTATATACATATGTATCTTCCTTAAAGAAAATAGTGTGTAACTAATAAAACAAAAATTCAAAAAGGCCCAAATACACCCACGGATATGGTTATTAGCTATTAAATTTTATTCAGCGTCACTTTTTGATAGTAGCTGCATTCCTTTGTGAGACTGGAATAATCAAATCACTTCCATTACTTTAAACACTTTGGCCATCCTGTTCATACTGCAATGGCAAAATATTTTCTTCAGTAAAAGGAACTAAATTAGCACTAATTTTCAATAATTCTAAAGGTTGATTTTTTTTTTTAGCATGAATTCCATAATTAATCATTGATATCCTGTTTTTGACTAGATCTTTGTATAATTCTTCATATCGCACCATACATGACTTCAGTTCATGTTTAAACTGTTCAGCTCGTTCAGTATTTGGATTATGTGTAAGAAAATTACTTTGCAATTTACTAGCTATTTGAAGCCCTTCTTTAATTAATCAGTGAGTGGAAGCTCTTCATCATCATCATCACTTTTTTCTTTCATTGAGATTCTCATGGACAGCTCCTATTATTTCGTCATCACTAACAGCCTTCTCAACCATCTGCAGACGAAAAATCATCAAATCCGTCTCTGCCAACTGCATGTGCTAATCTGATGATATTGGGATATTCAGTTGTATGAAAAAGGTACAGGGTTTTTCTTTTTCACACATTTTGGCCAAGTAGCTTTCCAGCATGCATTTAAAGTTGATGGTTTCAATTCTGAAAACACCAACTTAGCAAGTTTGATGCAATCCAAAATGGAAAATTTCTTCCACACATCAATAACTGTCAGCAAATTATCCTTCTCTAGTTTATCCAAAATGTATTAGAATGTTCTGAAGGTGGTGTTCACACCCTGGTCTAGTGGCAGAAAACAAAATTCCACATTTGGGTGTTCCAAAATAGGATGGCCAGAAACAATGTCTATAATCCATAAAAATTTAAAGTCCAGATTTTTTCCCCCATCAAATAGCAATTAACTTCTGGAACAAAACATTGATGGAACCATCCATTAAAAATTTCTTTTGAAACCCAACCTTTTTTCTTTGCATTCCTGGTAAGTGATGTTCAAATCCACATCTTTGCCTTGCCCATGGCCTGAGACACGAACTCTATTGCACAAACCCAAACTTTCATGAACAAAACACAAGACATGTAACCATTTCGAATTGTAAACAAGAAATGACTGTTTAGCAAACAGCTTAACTCCTTCCAAGCAGCTTTATTTAGGTGGGTCTCCCGTAACAAACCAACTTAACTTCAAGGAATCGGCATAGCACCTTTCTGCTTCCAGGAACCAACAGCAAGTGAATATAATGGATCATATGTTGGCTTAACTTCTGAGAATCGTAACTACAAAAATTGATTTTTTTGTTGTTGCCACAATTGTCTACAATCTCTAGCTTAAAGTAATCCCTGAAATTTAAAACATCGAGGGAATTCTCCAAAATTCCATTTTAAGTACATATGAACTGTACTAGGAAATGATAATTATAACAGAAATACCTTTTTTAACGGAACTGAATTCAAAGAGAAATTTTAAAAATAAGAGCCATTTGAACCATGTTAAATCAAAATATGCCGTGTAAAAATAGAATTGCTTTTGTTTTCTAAACTATGTTATTTCGAAATCGTGTAAAAAAAAGTTGTGTAAAAAGAGAATTAGCTGTATAATACTCTGAAGAATCCTAAATTTTTTATTACATTGGTGGGTGAAAAATAACGCTGCAACTAATAAAAAATAACCAGATATTCAACAACATAATAATGTAATACCATAAGATGTCTCAATATATGAATGGATTTAACTTAAATCAGTCTTTTTACATTTTTTTTATGTGGGTCTTAAAAAAAGATGAATAAAAAATAAATTAGCATCCCCCCCCCCCCACACACACAGAGACTTTTAGTATGGATTTTTACCTAATTTAAATATAGCTAGTAGCTTTCTGAACTTTTCTACTCAATTTCAACTTTTTTTTTTTCTTGGATGTTTTAACTTTTTAGGTTAATGCTGCAACAGCAATTTCATAGTTATTAACTCATCACACAAGGTAAGAGGGACATTTTAATTCACTTGCATATAAAGGATTCATGAACTTGACTACTATCCCCATTGCTTGTATGTCACCACAATAGCACACATGAAATTTATATTTTTTTAACTTTTCTACTTAATTTCACTGATCTCGTAATCAGCTTTCAGAGGAGAACTCAACTATCAAATTATTTAAACATATAAACATCTTAATTACAGACATTGAATAGACATAACAGTTCTTTGGTTGAATAATTATTGCATCAATATGTAAAATTCGATGCAGTAGAAATTTTCCTTTTTCTTGCATCGACTTTTAAAGAGGTCGCAACTCGTAAATACACCAAACTACCTTTGTATTAACAATATAAATATTTTAAATAGGTATTTAACCTCAAGGAATTAGTATTTAACCTCAAGGAATTAACATGCAAGATTGCACAAAAACAGAAAATGTCTAAATTGTAAGGTTCAAGGGCAATGCCTTAGAAATCGGCACTGTATTGATGTCGGGTTTGTATATAACATAAGTGAAATTGTAATGTGCTCAGAGTCAGTCTGATACCACCTTCAAGGTCAGTGGTAAAAGGGCAATATACTTCTGAAATAATTCCGCCTTTTTGAAAATAGGATTAAGTGTGTATTTTCGGTGAGAACTAAAAGTGAGCTTTAACGTAAAGGTCAAGACGGTTTTGCGCAGGAATGTTCGGGGCCTCGACACTTTGTCCAGAGACCCGAGAAATTTGTATAAAGGTCATCTAGGAACAAAAAGAAAAAGAGAGGAAGAGAAGAGAGAACTTCAGAAGGAGTCAATTCACCGTGTTTGTCGGTCTGGGTGAAGTCGCGAGGGACAACCACAGGAGCCGTGAAACTACCAAGGGAGAAGAGAATCAGGACCAGCATGCATTGCCAATAGGACAGTCTGCTAAGTCCCTCGATCATTGTACCCTTCGGCCGATTCATAGACATTAGGAAAAATATGCTCCAAGCCCCACAAGTCAGTCCAAGTGAGACAACAGAGATGACGGAATCTCTGCATGAAAGTCAAAAACCTGAAACAGATGAGAAGCCAAAGAAAATTAAGAAGGAACTAAGAACGGGTGCATAATATAGTTATAGAAGATATGCGAGTTGATTTCATTGTGTTTGCTTATGATATGTGAAACTCTCTGAGACGGTCTGATAAATTTCTTTAAGTGTTGATATAACTAGTCTAAGAATAGTTTGTTTACAGTTATAGTTAGAATTACTAGTAACAGAGCATGATATTCCTTGAATTGTAATGGGCAGATAGTTTATTGAATGTTGATATAATTATGTTGCATGACTCCGTGCATTTTCTAAATGTTAAATTGCTGAAGTTTTAGGCTTAAAATGGAGTTAAAAGAGAATCTTTCCCTATTGTATGATTTTGTATAATTACAGTTAGTGTAAATAAATATGTTTGTTTTGTTTACCAAGTGTGCCGCCTGATCTTTACGCAATGCACTGTTTCGAAATTCATGCCTCTGGCTGGAGCCAATTCCTTTGTCTAAATAGTTGGCTTTTTCTCACCTTGATCTCTGAAAATTTATTTGTATTTACGACTGCGCCATCAGAGATCACATAGAGGAATTGTATATCTTTCCAATACATGCAAGAAAGCGCCCAGCACAACATGGAAATATCTCTAATCTTTATCTCTAAGTCAAGCAACATTTAAATCTAATATTCATTAGGCAGAATCAGGCAAGTTATTTGATAAACAAAACAATTTATTCAAGATAAATCAAAGTAAATAAAAAAAGTTCACACTACACATACTAAATTAATCCAACTCAAATTCACTAATCAAAATGGACATGGAAAAAACATAAAATTCACGTGTCTGATTCTCCACTAGATTACTTAACATTTTTCACTTAAGCTCAATGACTAATGCAATTAGTTACGCTCACAGATAATTCAGACACGGAAGCAGACTTGCACATACTTTACATTAATTTAACTCAGACTATATATGATATTAGGCTTAACAAAAACTTTCACATTCTATTCCCTCTTCAATGTGTAACATTATCTATTTCCTTATAACTCTGCAAACTACTTCACAATTATTTATACAAATTGGCTTTCCATCTTTACCACTGTTCTTTATGCTAACGAACAAAAAAAATTCAGCAATCTATGCCATCTAGGAAAGTCCTATACAAAAGTCTTACTTGTTACTCTGTCACTTAGTTCATTACACAAGATCCTAGAGATCGTTGAAACCTTCTACTTTCTGGAAAAATTCACACATGGGCACTTTTTACAACATCGATGATACTTCACACGTGGAAGTCGCCAAGGAATTTAGCGGTGGGAACTCTGGAGTATCCCGTCACTGCTATTCCGAAACTTCTATCATCGTCGGGCATTGGCTGGTGAGACGTAGATCCCTGTCCTGGGAAGAGCAGGATACATCTGGAAATTCCTTGCAGCGAGAGCAGGAACAGAAAACCAGAACAGCAAGCCTAGCATCCAAAAAGCCCGCACCAAAAGCCTGCACCGAATAGCGCCATTTCCCTTGATTATCCCACCTTTCATTCTGCTCTCCTGACCTTGGAACGCCTACAGATACAATTGCCTGGATTTTCTTGGAAGGGGGGTCTTCTCAGCCATCCAGTGGTCGCTGAGTCAAGTCGAGAAACCCTGTACATCGTTGACCTTCATGAGTTGCGATAGTCTCAGGTCTTACATTTTTAATCCCGTCTAAGTTATTCTTTGTCTGTACAATTTCTTATTACAATTTTTTATTCTAACATTTTTTTTAGGTTTATTACAGAAAACTGAGTTAAGTATTGATCAAATTACCAGTATATTAAATTAATTTTATTTCTCGAGTAAAATTAGTATAGAAGAAATTTTATTCTAAAATCCTTCTATACAAAATTTTACAAACGTAAACAAAACGGGCTTTTACCAATTGGTGTTGGTAAATGCTGGCATTTACTGAAATGGTTTGGTAAAAGCCCGAAATGGAAGAGTTTAAACGCATTTATAAGACTCTTACCACCTCACTATGGTAAATGCTAGGATTTACTGGCAAAACCTAGGATTTATCAATTTTGGGCTTTTACAGTAACATATATAATCTCTGTGGGTTCTCTGAATTTTTGAACAGAGCATCTAAAGCAGACTGCTTAAGAGCTAAAGCTGCATAGCTGGAAGGAGATGCCCACACATGAGGCGAGAAGTCCCAGTGAATACTCCACCATGCAATCCTCACCTTCTCGTGCTGCATATTGTTACCAGGTCTCCACTGGGATGCTGAATGAATAAGGATAAGATGCCAAACTGGCAATCAGTCACTCAAATTGTATAACTGGTTGGAATGTTACCCAGCTATACATCCTGTATAACTAGGTCCCACTATGGACAGAAATGTTTGTGGATGTCTTTAGATGGCAGCTCAATCTCGTTACCTGGTGAGAAGTCATTATTCTGCTTATTGAAAGCCAACTGGGGGGAAAAAAAAAACAGTTAAGCTATTTTTTTTAAAAGATGTTTATGTGACCTGTTGGTGCCTTACTTAAGATTAAAATAAACAATATATATTTTTCAGCACATGCAAATCAACTGAGATACAATATTAACAAACTAGACATAAAAACTAGATATAACAGAAGAGAGAAGAAAATATGAGTGTGAATTAAAACAGAAATTGTAAAATATATATCTGAAGGAGAATGAAAATGTTGAAAACATCTGGAATCATATCAAGGATAGCATAAAAGTAGCAGCAGAAAATTCAATTGGAATTAAAAGTAAAATACAGCGTAAAAAATAATTCAATGAAGAATGTGGACGAACAGTAAAGAAAAAGATAGAAGCACATGGCTTAATAACCTAGCTAATATTCATGCCTCTGTGATATACAAAGAGAACAGAAAGGAAGCCAATAAAATAATAAGACAACAGAAAAGAAAATTCTTTTGTGGACAGACTGCAGAAATCCAGAAATACTTTACAGTAAATAATCCCAGAAAATTTTTCCATGAAACTAAAAACCAAAATACAGACCCACATATGAAAACAACAGTCATCAACAATAGCAATGGACAAATAATAGCCACTAAGAGTACTTTAACAAAACTCCTAAATTGTGATGAACCTAATGTGTCTTTCAAAGAGAATACTTATCACACTTGTCAACCAGAAATAATTAAACCTTCCCTTGAACAACAAGGCACCAGGTACTAATGGAATAATAGCTAAACTCATTAAATATGGGGATAATGAATTAACCACTCATATACATATACTGGTAAATTTAATATGGGAAAAAGAAGAGCTACCTACAGAATGGAAAGAATCACTGATCATTTCAGTTTATAAAAAGGGGAAAAAAATATATGTGAAAATTACAGGGGAATATCGCTACTGTCAGCAGACTACAAAATTTTATCTAATATTATACTAAAAAGAATCTTACCTTATGCCGAAGAAAAAATATTGATGAATATCAAGTGGGATTCTGAAGAACTAGATCAACAGTTGACCAAATATTTACACTTAGACTAGATACATACACTTAGACACAGACTAGATACAGATATTTACACTTAGACTAGATAGATAATAGAAAAAAAAATGAGAATACAATCTGCAGGTCCATATTTTATTTGTAGACTTCAGAAAAGCATATGATAGCATTCATAGAGAAGGACTTTGGGGAATACTAGATGAACTAGGAATACCTCATAAGATAATATGGCTAATCAAAATTTGCACCACTGACAGTCAAAGCATAGTATTAGGTAATGGAATTAGATCTGAACCTTTTGATATAAAGACAGGTTGAAAAAGGAGATGCTTTTTGCCTATCCTTTTTAATTTAGCATTAGAAAAATGCATTCAAGAAATTGTAAAAGAAAACATTAACAGAACAGTAATATTAGGATATGCAGATGATATGCCTCATTGGAGAAAATGCTGAAGACATTAGAACAACATTTAGAAACATATATATACAGCTATACCTCGCATAGTCTGGTTTTAAATCCTAAAAAATGAGTACACAAAATTATTTTTTTTATACATAAATGTTCGGTTTTTTCCCTTTATACAGTCAAGTCTCTTTTTGTGCGGTTTATTTTTATGTGGTTTTAAAGTTATGTGATACGATATTTTTTCAATTTTTTGTGGGTTCCCCATTGTATATGTATGTACTCGGTGAGAATGTAAATGTGTCATTATGTTCAACGTCTTAATGTGTAAGCTATGTATAGTACGAGTAAGCAGTGGACATTTGTGAATTTTAATGTTGAATTAACTTCTATGCCTATCAGTTTTCAATGCACAAATCTACAGTAAAGTTGATTTGTGATAATTAAATTTTAATCCCATTTAAAAAACTACATAATGAGTGCAAAAAGAAAACATGAAAGTGATTCTGTCACCAAGAAACATAAATGGCTCACTTTAGAACAAAAGCTCGATATAATCAAGCTTCATGAAGAAGGTGCATCCTTTGCTAAAATAGGCAGTGAAAAAGGAATGGACGAGTTATCAGTTAGAAAACTTATCAAAAAAAAAAAAAAGATCAATACAAATCACAAGGTCTACGCCTTCTTATTTATCAAAAATAGTGACTAAAACCAGAAACACTCGAATGGTAAATATGGAGCGGCTATTATCCATATGGATCGAAGACAACTCAAAAGCAAGTTCTGCTTAGTCGAATGGAAATTCAAGCCAAAGCATTAAGTCTTTATAATGACTTGAAGACTATTGATGATATAGAAAATGAAGGTGAGGGAACTAGTGAAAATTTTATGGCAAGTTGTGGGTGGTTTTTTTGTTTTAAGCAACGAACTGGTATTCACAATGTTCGTATTGTGGCGAATCTGCCAGTGCAGATAAAGAGGCTGCTTTAAGATGCCGAAGGAATTGAGTGAAATCATACAAAAAGGTGGCTACAAAGATGAACAAATATTTAATGTTGATGAAATGGGATTATTCTGGAAAAAGTTGCCGTCACGCCCTTTTATAGCAGCCAATGAAAAGTCATGCCCTGCATATAAAATTTCAAAAGACCATCTCACACTGTTATTAGGTGGAAATGCAGCAGGGGATTTCAAATTAAAACCGATGCTTGTGTACCGTGCAGAAAATCCTAGAGCTCTTAAAAATGTATCAAAAAATAATCTCCCAGTGTTGTGGCATTCAAATAAGAAACTTTATTTGAAGATTCATTCACCAGCTATTTTTGCCCTACAACAGAACATTATTGCAGAGAAAAAGGATTAGATTTTAAGATTTTATTGATCTTAGATAATGCCCCCCCCCCCCCCCCCCGGTTATCCGACTGGGCTTTGTGATTTAAATGAAAATGTACAAATAATATTTCTTCCACCAAATATGACGTCGGTGATCCAACCAATGGATCATGGTGTCATTGCGACATTTAAGGCCTATTATTTGTGCCGCACTTTTCCACAAGACATAAAAGCCAAAACAGGAGAAAATGCGCCTATTTAACAGAATTTTGGAAGAGCTACAACATCAGAAACATTATCGAAAATGTAGGCGAAGCATGCCATGAATTAACGGCAAGCAATATGAGAGCAGTATGGAAACATATCATACCACATTGCGCAAATGATTTCATTGGTTTTGAAACTCATTTTGCTGAAGTCACTAATAACATAGTGGAAATTGGACAGCAACTTGGTTTCAAAGAGTTAGATTCCGTCAACGTAATTGAGTGCATTGAATCGAACACTAATGAACTGGATAATGAAACACTTATTAACATGGATGAACAACGAGCTTATGAAGAGCAGGAGGACAAACTTAGACAACGACGACTGCGTTTAAGTGCCTGCACAAGAATTAACAGATGAACAACTATCAAACATTATTGGAATGGTTGAAACCTTCCCAATAATAATGTCAGAGCATATTATGGAAGCTGATCCCAATATTGAATGTAGCCTTACAATTCACCAAAAGATAAAATGCTACTCATTGCTACAAAGAAATGTATGAAGAGAAAAAAACAAAGAAGAAAAATGTGCAGACGATTTTTAAAGAATAAAAAATGAATCACGAAAAACATGTATTTTTTGTTAAATTATTTTTGATAAAGACATTTGAATTTATTAATCTCATTTTATATATTGAAAAGCAGGGAGAATATTTTTTTTGGAACCAATTATCATTTTTCGTATGTATTTAGTTCCTCGATTAGTCCGGTTTCAAACAGTCGAGGATATCAGTGGAACCGATAACCCGAACTATGCGAGGTATTGCTATATATATATATATATATATATATATGCAGAAATCACAATCAAGGAAAAATTAACATTTTACCATTGATAACCAGAAAAGTTAAAAGTGCTACCTCCTTCAAATATCTTAGAACGTTAATTACTCAAGATAATAAAATTAGTACAGAAATAAAAGCTTGAATACATGCCTTCAATAGATCAAATAATAATAATTACTGAAATAAAGAGCCAAAAGGCTTCACTTCGGTGATGCTAAATTATTTCAAATTATTTTTTGCTAAATTATTTCAGAATTATTCAAACAGTCCAGGATATCAGTGGAACCGATTACCCGAACTATGCGAGGTATTGCTATATATATATATATATATATATATATATATGCAGAAATCACAATCAAGGAAAAATTAACATTTTACCATTGATAACCAAAAGGCTTCACTTCGGTGATGCTAAATTATTTAAATTAAGTGGATATTGAATCCAATATTATTTAAAATAATGTTTGAAAACATTATTTCAAAATTATTTCAACAGATCCAAGAGCAAGCAAACTTTTCATGACAGGGGCAACTCGTGGTAAAGGTGGAGTAAGATGTGATCTTACTTCTTAGTATTTCCCATAACATAAAGCACATCTCCTTGCAGAGATGTATGATGCTATACATTATGGGGGGGGGGGCACACTACCCAAACCGGTTTCAACCCTTGTTGAGGTCTCATCAGTGGATAGGTAGACCCAGATGTAAAAGTTATACTCTATCAAACGGTTGCCAAAAATTATTACATCACAAAAGGAACCAAGAATTACTGAAATAAAGAGCCAAAAGGCTTCACTTCAGTGATGCAAAATTATTTAAATTAAGTTGATATTGAATCCAGCATTATTTCAAAGCCGAATAGAGAAACTACAAAAGTTTTGTGTCGAATATACAGGGTGTTCGGGATAAATTTGACAGTTTCGTAAGGAAAAAGAAAATCTTCTTTGTATCTATTAAATTTAATGAATTGACAAAAAAACATTACAGGCAGAGTTAATTACAATACTATCAACAAGATTTACTCAAAATAACCACCATTAGCATCGATCACAGCTTCAATTCTGCTTCGGAACCTCGAACAAGCTGATGCTACAGTCTCCCTGGGAAGGGCCGCAAAAACTGTTTTAATTTTATCCATTAACTGGGCTTTTGTATTACTGGAAGTGCGATTGGTGTCTTTTTCAACTGCGCCCCATACAAAATAATCCATGGGGTTAAGGTCTGGGGAGTTTGGAGGCCAAACATTTGGACTGGTGAAGTCGTAGAAATTTTCAGACAACCATTTTTGACTTTTCCCAGAGGTGTGGCAAGGGGCCGAATCCTGCTGCCATACATACGGCCTACCATTGGCTACCCTTGTTATCCAGGGCTTGACTACAGTTAGCAACTCCACGAACAAAGCCCGAATTCCAATGCCAGGGTTCTTCAACACCTGTTCCTGCAGATTTGCGAGGAATTCTGCTGTACGAACGCAATCAGATCGTCTGCTAGGGATCTTTCTTCTTGCTACATCCTCGTAGTCACCATTGCAAGTCTCTAGTTCATGCCTGATTGTTTTTACTGTATTCAGGGAGCATTGGGCAGCAGTCGTAATATCCTTATTTTGATGGCGGGCACGAATCATCATGATACAAGTTATTCTCTTCCATGATTCAGGTGGGTTCCAGCTATCCATCCTTTCTGACATCTTGTATATGAATGAAGAAGGGTCCAAACTTTTAAATGAAGAGAAGTGTGTGTTAATACATGTAACTTACGGAAAAATATAATTAATTATAAATATGTCAAATTTATCCCGAACACCCTGTATAGCATGACAGGGGCAACTCATGGTAAAGGTGGAGCAAGCTCTGATCACTTTTATGGTTTCTATATTCAGCATGAAACTCTTGTAGTTTCTCTATTTGGCTTTGAAATAATGTTGGATTCATTATCCACTTAATTTAAATAATTTTGCATCACCAAAGTGAAGCCTTTTGGCTCTTTATTTCAGTCATTCTTGGTGCCTTTTGTGATGCGACACCTTTTGGCAACACGTATGGTAAAGTATAACTTCTACATCACTTCAACCTGGATATTTACATCTGGATCTACCTATCCACTGACTGATGTAACCTTTGTTGAGATCTCATAATGTATAGCATCATACATGCCTGCAAGCAGATGTGCTTTACATTATGGGAAATACTAAGGAAAGTGGTCAGAGCTTACTCCTTTACCACGAGTTGCCCGTCATGAAAGGTTTGCTTGCGCTTGGATCTGCCGAAACTTTTATAGTTTCTATATTCAGCATGAATCTCTTGTAGTTTCTCTATTCGACTTTGAAATAATGTTGGATTCAATATCAACTTAATTTAAATAATAATAATAATTTGAATATTCTATACCAGGAGTTGGCAATGCAGTGCCTGCGAGCATCATGGTGTCCGCAGTGAATTTTTAGTGCACCCTCAGAGAAATTACTGTAAACTGATTTATTTGTAACTATTAAGATGAGAGACCACTGATCATAAGTATTTTGAGTTGTTGATGTCATCTAATTATCGATGCATCTGCTCTCACTACCTTTCACACCACTTCTAAACATTGCTAGAACCCTTTGTTTTTTAGTATGTGTGTTTGTTGAATCACTCCTGCTATCAGTGCAAATATAAAATACTTTGTTTACAAAGATATTTTTAACCCTTTAAAACTGATAAATGTGAAAGAAAAAGAATGTACTATTTTAATGACGATTGGGAGGAAGAGTATTGCTTTATCAATCTTAATTGCAAATGTATTTGTTTATTATGCAATAATAGTGTGGCTATTTCCAAAAAAAGTAATATAGAAAGACATTCGTAAACCATTCATGCCAATTTTAATTTTGACTATCCGGTGAAATCCGAAATAAGAAAAAAAAAAGATTTTATCTTTGAAATCATCCATTACTAAACAAAGTTTTTTTTAATAAACTTTGGAGGTGTCATGAATAATAATAACCGTTAAAAGCAGCAACAATTGCATCTTTTAAAATTTTGCATTTGCTAGCTGAGAGGAAAAAACTGTTTACAGATGGAGATTTAATTAAAGAAGCTATGTTAGAAGCTGCAGATTCACTTTTTGAAGATTTCAAAAATAAAACCGAAATAGTTTCAGCTATAAATACGTTGCAGTTATCAGCAAGAACTAGAAGAATTGAATCAATTGCAGTTTATTTAGAAACAGAATTAGCAAATGATATGGAAAAATGTGTTTTCTTTTCTACAGCTGGATGAATTGATAAACATAACATATATCACAATTAGCAATTTCAGTGAAAATGATTTTTCACTGAAAAATTTCATGTTTTTTCTACAAAAGAAGAATTTCTTAAAATTCTTCCATTGAAGGGGCACACTAGAGGAGAGGATATATTTTCCATTTTTGAAGATTTGGTACTATACAAAAATTTATCAATTCACAAATTAACTTCAATTACTACTGACGGTGCACGAGCAATGACTGGTACGAAAAATGGATTGACTGGCTTGTGCAGACAGGACCCTTTATTTCCTAAATTTATTGCATATCATTGTCTTATTCATCAGGAAATGTTATACACTAAAACTGTCAATTTTAAACATGTAATGTCAATTGTAACAAAAATTATTAATTCGATAAAATCAAAAGCAACTCAACACAGGTTATTTAAATTACTTTTGAAAGATGAAAATGATGACCTACTATTGCATACTGAAGTGAGGTGGTTGAGCAGAGGTAAAATACTTGAGCAATTTATTCTTTTGCAGCAAATAAAAGAATTTATTACACCAAGAGGCGATTTTTACGAAGAATTAGAAAATAAAAATTGATTAACAGATCTTGGATTTCTAACAGATATAATGGCAAAGTTTAATGATTTAAATTTAAATCTACAATTACAAGGGAAAATTCACATATTGCTGATATGAATAGTGCAGTCAATGCTTTCAAGTGTAAGTTGGAACTATTGATCAATGAAAGTTGGAATAATGAAACATTTAGCACATCATATATAAAAATCATAGACACACTATTAAAAGAGTTTTCTTCCCACTTTCAAGATTTTGCGACTTCAGAACCTGTTGTTAGATTTTTCCTAACTCAGTTTAACATTACTGAAGATGATATACCTGCTAAATGTCCAATTACTTCGAGCTAAGTAATACAGAAGACTTGGAAATCAAAATAATTAATTTACAAAACAACATAATTTTAAAAGCTCATCATAATGACAAAATGTTCTGGTAGATAGAAATACTTTTCCTATTCTGAGAAAATACTCGTTAAAAATTTATTCATATTGCACAACTACGTACAACTGCGAGACCCTGTTTTCAAATATGGCATATCTGAAATCAAAATATCGATCTCAACTTACAGACTCACATTTGGATAACCGTTTAAGAGCAGGCACTTCAAACTATATGCTTGATTATAAAAAATTAGCAGATTACAAGGCCAGAGTTCTCATTAAATCCTATTGAATTTATATTTTTTACATTATTTTATTTTATTTTTTTATGGTATTTTATATTGCCTCAGGGACTCACTTTAGTGAGTACAGGCATGGCAAACCCAAGGTACCTGATGCTGGACCATGCCTTACTTCATGTAATATACATGTGTTATATTATCTGTAGACTGGTCCCTCCTCTTCCTCCCTTGCTTCTTTCTTTCTTTCTTCTCTTCTTGCTCCTTCCCCCGAATGCTATTAGAGTATTCGAGGGGAATATTTCCTATTTTGCTGTGTCATTTCATCTTGTGCTAACAGGACATTATCAAGCACTGTAACATGATCAGGCCATCAAAAAATGTTCATACCGCATCGTCCATCATGCAGGTTACCAAGGGACGCATTTGGGTTTTAGGCAGAGCGACCCGTTTGAAAAATATGTTATAGTCTCCCTTAGACACCACTCTTCAGCACTCTGCTAGAGGAAACTCCATCAATGGGCCCGCTATCCGTTTGGGGAGGTGTTTAGGGGCAGCGCAAAGAAATGGTTCTGCAAAAGGATGGAAATGGCAATGACAACGGCACCAGACTATGGCTTTAGGCAACTGGAACATCTTCTCTCTGACAGGGAAGGAATTGGTCGAGGAAGCCAAGCGCTACCAGCTAGACTTAATCGGACTTTCTTCGACCAAGAGGAGAGGCTCTGGAACTGTCGACCTGGATAAGGGGTGGAAGCTCTACTGCTCTGGTGTGAGCCGGACAATGTCTGCTCAGGTGGGTGTGGGGATACTCACAAGCCCCAAGCTGTCAGCTCGTGTTGCTAAGTGGATCCCATTGGGGGGGACGGGTATGTGTGTTAAGGCTTCAGATGAAAAACCATGATTTGGCTGTGGTGCAAGCCTATGCACCTAATCTGCAGTCAGAATACTCTGCCTTCCTAGAGGAAGTGGATGCTGCTTTTGACAGGGTGGCAGACATGGAATTAGTCCTGATACTGGGTGACTTCAATGCACATGTTGGAACAGATGACCAGATATGGAGGGGTGTGGTTGGGAGGAACGGCGCCTGACCTTAACGTGAACGGGTTGAAATTATTGGATTTCTGCTGTACTAACAGCTTGTCCATAATGAATACCTTCTTCCAGCACCAAGAAGTCCATAAGTATACCTGGTAACAGGGATACACTAGAATAAAGGTCTCTGATTGACTTCTTTATAGTCTCAGTTCATGCGAGAAGAGGGTCAGAACTGTCAACTGACCACCACCTTGTTGTGTGCACTCTACGGCTTCAGAAACCAGATGCTACCATCAACGCTGGTAGGCCTAAGCAACTATACCACGTGAAATGGGAAGCATTGGAAAATGAGGCTGTGAGGAAGAATTTTGCAGATGACGTTTCCTCCAGGTTCAAAGAGATTCCCAAGCATACTGCAGATGTTGAGGAGGAGTGGAAGCTGTTCAGAACAGCTGTCACTGCCTCTGCACTCTCATGGTGTGGCAGAAAGCGGCTCGGCGTGGCAACGGGCAGTGAGAAAAGGACACCTTGGTGGAACCAAGAAGTCCAAAAAACTGTCCGGGCAAAAAAGGAGTCCTACCTAACATGGCTTAGGGTCACGTCACCTGAGATGTGTTTGCGGTATGCTGAGACACGAAAAGCTGCTGTTGAGGCAGTAAAGACAGCAAAGCAAAAGGCTTGAGAATCCTTTGGAGAAAGATTAGACTCATCCTATGCAAATGCAAACAAAGTATTCTGGCAGACCATCCGCCACCTTCGAGGGAGGGAATCGTGCACAGCAAGGGCAATTAAGGCCTCTGATGGTGCACTTTTAACAACCGAGAAGGATATCCTCCACAGATGGAGGGAATACTTTGAGAGCCTTCTTAACCCGGGTGGCCCAGCAGTTGTGGACATCCAAGAGGTGCAGATTGGGGCAATGACTAATCTCACAGCAGAAGAGGTCCATTTAGCAATAAAATCGCTAAAATCGGGCAAGGCTGCTGGCGATGATGAAATTCGGCCCGAAATACTAAAAGCCTCAAATCGAGACGATGTTCTCTGGCTGACTCGAGTATGTCAGGCTGCTTGGATATCTGGGCGAGCACCAAAGCAATGGCAGACAGGCATAATAATACCAGTCTTCAAGAAGGGAGACCAGAAGGATTGCAGTAATTATCGTGGCATCTCTCTGCTCAGCCTGCCTGGGAAAGTGTATGCTAGGTGCTTGGAAAGACAGTGCAGGAGCATAGTTGAGTCAAAGTTCCAGGAAGAACAATGTGGCTTTCATCCTGGTAGAAGCACAACTGACCAAATCTTCACTTTAAGGCAAGTCTTTGAGAAATCTTGGGAATATGCCAAGAATGTCTACACATGTTTTGTGGACTTGGAGAAGGCATATGACCGGGTTCCTCGGGATAAGCTTTGGCAAGTAGTATAGGAGTATGGAGTGGATGGCCAACTATTAGCTGCCATCAAGTCCCTGTATGAATGGCAAGAGTTTTATGTCAGGGTAAACAGCATAAAGTCTGAATCTTTCACAGTCTCCATTGGCCTCCACCAAGGGTGTGTTCTGTCACCCCTCCTTTTCATAACATTTATGGACTGGATTGATAGGCACAGCCGAGCGGCAGTGAGTGTGTCAGAATTGGAAGATGTCGCATTGGACGTCTGCTTTTTGCAGATGACCTAGTTCTGCTTAGCTCTTCCACAGATAACCTCCATGGACCCTGGATAGGTTTGTAGCTGTTTGTGTAGATGCCGGAATGAAGATCAATGTGGCCAAAACTGAAACATTTGTGGTCTCAAGACAACCATCCCAGTGCACTCTACATGTAAGTGGAGTCCCAATGAGGTTGGTGGAGAAGTTTAAATACCTTGGGTCCATATTCACGAATGATGGAAAGTGGGACGTAGAGCTAGATACTCGAATTGGATTAGCAAGCTCAATATTTGTGGGCACTTGGCCGCTCGGTAGTATTGAAGCGGGAGTTAAGCCAGAAGGCAAAGCTGGCTGTCTTCAATACAGTCTATGTCCCCATCCTCACCTATGGTCATGAGAGTTGGGTAATGACCAAAAGAATGCAGACACGAATCCAAGCGGCTGAAATGAGGTTCCTTCGAGGGGTTGTGGCGCTGACAAGACTCGACAGAGTCAGAAGCTCTGAATTCGGGAAACCCTCAATACTCAACTGCTGCTTCTCTGTGTTGAGAGCCTGCACCAACGTAACTGTGTTATGTTGGTACAGGCACCTGGTCAGAATGCCACAAGAGGCTCCCTCAGTAGGCCCTCTTTGCCAAGCCAGAGGGTGGGAGGCCAAGGACTCGCTGGATAATTATATCCAAAACCTTGGGTGGACACATTTGGTGATCCCACCAGAACACCTGAGCTTGATGGCAGAGGATCGTGACCATTGGAAGTTCCTCTTGCAGCTGTTGCCCCAACAACTCAATTAGGAAAGGTGGGCCTTGAAGATGTATGCATGTATTTTATATTCATTCATATATGACAAAAATATGTTGTAAAAGCGAGTTAAATAAAATAATGTTAAAATTTGAAATTTTATTTTTTCTTAAAAACAACTAATCATAGAATCTCTAAGCCTGAAATGAAAGAAAAAATGCCTGTGTCATGAGCCCTCTGTAATTTTCAAATTTTATATTGTGCTCTTCATATTAAAAAGGTCACCGAAAATATATTTGGCATGCAAATTCTTCTGTCCATTTAGTTTTCCTAATGGTTTTAGTACTATAAATTTCATTACATGATGTTGATATACTATTATAAACTTGAACTTTCCATTAGGGTGCAAATGTAAATCTATTAAGATTTACAAATGCCACTAGCTTTGCAACCACGCTTTTCTTTTTCTAATGACATGCTTCAAAAAGCAAGCAAGAAAGAAGAAAAAGAAGGAAAAAAAAGCATTATGCACACTTAAAAGAGTACAGCATGCATTATGGGATGCGTATGACAAGGCAATCTGATATGGCAATGGCTTGCTTGTAAAGATAATTCACGTGTAACTTTTGTTTTCGTTATGATTCAGTAAAATATTTCTTAAAAGAAAAGAAAAAAATTTTCTTTTTTAGTTTCTTTCCAGAAAATTCCAGAAAAAAATTTCTTAAAATAATTATGATTTGTATACTTACACTTTCTAAAAATTTTGTACACATACGTTTAGCTGTTGTCACAAACCTATTGTCAAGCGTCAAATTTCTTTTATAGGTCCAAATAAGCTGTAGAATAAGAGGGAAAAAATCAAAATTTAAAAAAAATTACAATATAAATGAAAAATCCATTAATGTTTCAATCACTCTGAAGACTAAGTGGCCATTAATCTAAATTACAACTGAAGGTTTATTTAAAACAAAATCAAACTTCTGATATGATGTTGTCAGGAATGTCATTATCACACAAAATAAACTTTTTTTTTAATTGACTACATAATAAAATTATACTTTACAGTCATAAAAATAATTCCTGATCACAAATAGCTGCTATAAAATGTGAGATCAAAAATTAAACAGAACTGCAAATTAAAGATGCTAAGAAATTATTCTTGGTTTCATCCTTTATCCAAGTGTAAGCAAATAAAGTTTGCATGTGAAGTAACTTCACAAGTAGGCTAATTGTATATAGAGGCTAATGACTTCACATCAACTGCCTTAGTATTCCATAATGCAACATGCATACCTTTATGGACATGTATAATGCTATGCATTATGGGAAGTGCCACTACCCAGGCCAGTTTCGACTTTCATCGAAATCTCATCAGTGGAAACCAGATATACTTGGATAAAGGATGAAACCAAGAATATAATTTCTTGGCAGTTTTAATTTATAGTATAACCAAGTGAAAAAACTTCCAACATCTATCTCTAATCCAGAGCATTTTATAACAACAATTTAATAACATATACTAAAATATTAATTATAAAAACTTTAATACTTTCCTATATTTTGGCAACATTACATTGCCATCATCAGGAATCACAAAAAAAACAATGACTGATATGTATACGCAGACACTAACACTGGGCAAATGAGATTGAAGAAAGTCAACTGAAGTCGGGCCTAAAGTCCTAAATGGTGCTCCCTAGTGGGCTAAATTGGATATTTTTAACTGTTGGGCTGAAGATCTTATGATGAATGTTTCCCAAATTTGGGGCACTCTTGTGCACCCAAATTTGATGGGATTTCGTATCTTTCAAGGCTGAGGCAGATTTGAGGAATAGCCTTTCATATTTGTATTTGCTGCATCAGCATATCCTGTGGTGGGTGTCCAAAGTAGGTCAGCAAGTCCTGAGTGGCTGTATTGGTGGAACCAGATGTAGTCCTTGTGTTTAGAATTTCTGATATTGGCTGTCCTGCCTGTTTGGCCATAGCAGGAGAGTTTGCAACTGCAAAGAACCAGGTAGGTCTAGGGAATGTAGCTGGTCTTTGGTGGGGCAGATAAGAGATGCCAATTTTTTATGTGATCTGCAAGTGGTTGTAAGGTTGTATTTCCTTAGGATTTTTGTCAATTTTTTGAATGTGCTCCAGATATATGGAATGGTGATAGATCTTGAGTAATCTCTGCTCCGAAAAGGGGAGGAAGGGGGGTAAGGTTGCAGTTATAGGATTTTAATATTTTTTAGATTTCTTGGGGATTGTAGCCATTGGCTAAAAAAGTGTTGAGGATATGGTCAAGTTCAGTAGTCAGGCCACTGTTATCAGAACTGATTAATTTTACCCTGTAATATAAGGTTTTTATAATCCTATATTATTGGGAGGGGAGTGGTGTGACTGCTGGTGAATGTATCTACCTGTGTGTGTAGGTTATCTGTAAACGGAGAATGCCAGATCCATCAGGCTAGCATGTAATCAGAGTGTCTAGGAAAATGAGACTGTTGTTGTTTTCCTTTTCTGGATAAAAACTGGATCCTAAAGTGTTGAATATTTAGATATGTTAAGAAATTGTGGAATGTATCCAAGGCCATGTGGCAAATGAAGAACACATCATCTACGTAGTGTAACTAGACAGTGGGTTTATGTGGGGCAGAGTTCAGGTCTTTTTCAAAGGTCTCCATGAAGAAACTGGCCAGGGGTGGAGAACCTATGGCTGATCTGTTTGTAGAATTTTCCTTGCCAAATGAATTAGCCCGAGTTCATGGTGATCTGAAAGAGGACCGAGATATTGGAAAGAAATATGGCTTGGATGAGGTCTAAGGTATCTTTGAGTGGGAAATTAGTGAATAAAGAGGAGACATCAAAACTAACCATTATGTCAGTGTGTTGGAGTGCAAGGTTTCTATACTGGCTTTAAAGCGGGCAGAGTTTTTTTTTTTTTATGTGTGAAGGTGTGTTGCCAGTATATTGTGTGAGCACTTCGGCTAATTTGTATGTGGGTGAATCAATGCCATCAATAATGGGATGTAATGGCACATTTTGTTTATGGATTTTTAGTAGTCCATATACCTGGGGGGGGGGGGGGGGGATCTAGAGTAAAAGGTTTTTGTTTGCGACTTCCACGGGTCAAGAGGTAATCTTTTTAAGGAGCCTATTGAGTGTTCTGATCTGTGTACTGGTGGGATCAGAGTCTATAAGGTGGTAGGTAGAACAATCTAGAGGTGACATCTCTCATCTGCTTTGGTAATTAATATTCTGTTACTGTTTTTAATTTCTTGCAAAGCTTCAAATTCTTTTCTTGATAGGTTGCTTTTCGGTGGTTTAGCATAAATGAGTACATTGGCTACATCCAGTCTGATGATGTTTGCAATATGGTTGGGAAGGCTGAGGATACCTTGTTCTATTTGGATCATTATTTCTTCTACAGAAATTTTTTTTTTTTTTTTTTTTTTTTTTTTTTTTTTTTTTTTTTTTTTAGGTGCTAGTGCGTGTAGTTATGGCCATGTGCGTGTTAATTACTTCATGGTGAAGGATGATAAGTTTACTACTATGTTGGCAGGTAGTCGACACTTTGAGTTGAGTTCTTTAGTAATTTTCATATTTCTTGATGTGCTAACATCATATTGTTTGAAATTCTTGTCCACTGAAGCATTCAAGACGTCAGAAAGGATCGTCCAAAGGGCAACGTTTTCAGCGTCACTGCAGGCTCTTCTTCTAATGCACAGGTAGCTTTGTTAGTGTTGTTCAGAAGAATGCAAGTAGCAGCAATCTGTTTCTGTAAAAGAGAAAAGCTAATGGTCTTTTATGGAATTTAGTAACTAATTGAATTTAGTTACCAGATTTTTGTGTGTCAATCTACCAAAGGACTTCGAAAAATCCAAGTATAGCAATGTATGTGCACTCCCATATCCAGTGAATTTTTCACCTTGTGAAAGTACGTAAGCAGATTACTAAAACCTGACCTCTCCCTAACAAACCCATGCCTCCATCATAGAGAATAATCCTATTATTCTCAATTCTGAATCCTAGTCCTCACCAACCTCTCTCTAACATATTAACAACTCCAGACACACAGAGTGACCTATAATTTGTAGTCTCAGTCTTATTCCACTCCAACCTTTGTGAAATGGAACAATGTTCCCCACTTTCCACTCCTTGGGGACTTACCTTGTTGCAAGGAATGTTAAAAAGTGTGCTAGAGATGCCGTTAATTCCCTAGGGCACATCTTCTAAACATGTGGTGATATAGTGTCAAGTCCTACATCTTTATTAACATCAAATTTACTTTCATTTTAAAAATTTTATGGAATTTACAACCATGTTAAAAAAACTTTTTTTTATTATCCTGACGTTTTGATCTTCACATCAAGATCATTATCTGGAGCGTACATAAATATACAGGACAAGCTGAGTTACATCATTGACTGTAAGCTAGAGAAACAATGATTTGATCAAATGTTATTCTACTGGTGAAAAAAAAAAAAAAAAAAAAAAAAAAAAAAAAAAAAAAAAAAAAAAAAATATAAATTACATCAAGTTAAATTCTATTTTACAATGACAGGAAATTCAAGGAAGCCTGTGAGATTATTATCAACCACCCCAACCTAAACAATAATGATGGTCTAAAAATCCCAAACATATGGAAGGTATATATTCGACCTTCCTCACTAAGAACAACCATAAACAGGACTGTAGAAAATCCAGTTGTAAATCAAAAATAAGAATTGTAATACTAAAAATAGGACACCAATTGTTTCTGAAAGAAAACCATCTAAAATAATATTTATTCCTGTCATTGTAAAAGAATTTAGCTTGATGTAATTTATAATTTTTTTTTTTTTTCACCAGTAGAATAACATGTGATCAAATCATTGTTTCTCTAGCTTACAGTCAATGATGTAACTCAGCTTGTCCTGTATATTTATGTAAGCTCCAGATGATGATCTTGATGTGAAGATCGAAACATCGGGATAATAAAAAAGTTTTTTTAACATGGTTGTAAATTCCATAAAATTTTTAAAATGAATGCTGATCACCGTGTAATCCTAAAAGAAAGGATCAAATTTACTTATTCCTCATATATCTCCTGCTGAATCACCAATTCCTCCTCTGCCAAATCTCTATGCTCCAGCTTCTCATGATGTTGCATTCACAAGGATGAAATACCATGATAAATTGCTATTGAATACTTCAACTATATCCTTATATCAGTTGCCAATCTACCACTGTCGTCAACCAACATCATCCTTTCATAGTCATTCTTCTTCTGCTGGCCACATATCAAAAGAACTCACTAGGATTTTTCTTGGCTTGATACATTAATCTTTGCTGTCATTACCAACCAAGTCACCCCAGCCTGCTCTTTGTACTCTTCATTCAATTGATTATTATCAACATTCATCTTGTGTTGCCTCCACAGTACCTTCTTCCAGATATGTTTAACCCCTTCATTCATCCATTTTACTCTTATCTTATTTAGCCTTTTCACTTTGGAATACACTCTGACATAGCTTCTGTTAAACAGCTCATGCTCCGTACCCAAGCAGCATCTGTCTGCTTTCCACTTGATTTCTCTTTCCATGCTATAGCACCTAATTGTATCCTAAGCTTTCAATAATCTCTGGCCTTGTATATATATCTCTTCTTCACAGAATCTCTTATATGACTGATGACAACCTAAGCAATCTCTTCATGGTTACTCACCGACTGGGGGAAGATGAGCCACTCCGTTCACAAGTATCATCTGATGATATGATCAGACCTAAGACTCTCAACCCTCACGAGTCCAGCAACAC
Organism: Typopeltis vanoorti; assembly: GCF_054136105.1. Classification (NCBI taxonomy): domain Eukaryota; kingdom Metazoa; phylum Arthropoda; class Arachnida; order Uropygi; family Thelyphonidae; genus Typopeltis; species Typopeltis vanoorti. Next base: position 109,663,929 of record NC_143557.1, read on the forward strand.
ATTGAGTAACCATTTTCTTTATCCAACTCAACTATCATTTTATTATAAAAAGTGAACAAATTACTAAGGTAAGCTCTACCTTTTCAAAAAACCATGCTGCCTCAGAGTACCATATTCCTACCCACCCATTCCTGAATTCTGCCTTGTACAAACTTCACCAATATCTTAATTACCATTCTTGACACACTGATTGGTATATAAATCTACTAGCTCTGTCTTGGAGATGACAATTCTCTTGCACATTCTTGTAATACACAGGGATACATTCCATCTAATCCCATGGCTGTATTTGCATTAAGGTTCTGCAATGCTCCAAGCACCTCTAATTCATCTTCCACTATTCTCATACCAGTCAATATCGCATTTGTCATGCAAAATCTCCACCTGAATGGTATACTGCAAATGATCACTTGATAACTTAAAAATTTCATTTACTTTTGTTACCTCTCTACCAGCAGCACTTGTTAAAGTTACTTTTTTAGCCTCTATCCATCCAGTCTACTACTATGGTGCCAGCCCATCTACATGCTTTACAACTTCACAATATCTTCTACTTCAGTCATCTAACTCTAGTTTTCTTATTCCGTCTTTTCTTGTTATATGTAGCATTCTTCTCTACAAGGCTCCTTGGGCCATATGCAACCTGTCTTCCTGTTTTTTTAGTTGTTCCCGATGTCTCACTTCCATAAGTAAATACTGGAATAATGCATATATTAACTAGATTTTCTTTTTAGGCATATAGGTAAATCACCTAACAGATAATCTTTATTATCTGTTAGGTGATTTACTTATGGTGATTTATTTATTTCTTTATTTTCTTTTTCCTTAAAACTAACTAACCAAGGTAAATATAGTCCTCCACAATTTCAATACAATTATCTGTTAATTTTAGTTTGATTTGATCTAAATTTATCAACAGTTTGGTTTTAGTTAGATTAATCTTTAAACCTTCTCTTTTCTTGTTTCTCTATCAAGATCATTTAGCATTTCCTGGGCTTCTTTATTTTTTCCTAAAAGAACAATGTCATTTGCAAAACATAAGTGATTGAGATTTTTTTCATTGATGCTAATTCCAGAGTCTTCCCATGATAGCAGAAAACAATTTAGGTGATATAGGATCTCCTTGCCTTACTCCTCTCTCAATACCAAATTCCTTTTCCTTCTAGTTTTATACTCACTGCTGAGTTTTGATATATAGTTTTTAATAATTGGATATACTTTGTTAGGATGGCTTGTTGTTTTAAGCTGTTTATTATTTCTGACTGATGTAGAGAATCAAAGGCTTTTTCAAAATCTATAAACACATTAAATATGCAGGAAGATTACATTCATTTGCTTTTTCTATTACTTGGTGAATAGTGTGGATATGATCTATTGTAGAGAATCTTGCTCTGAATCCCACTTCTTCACATGGCTGTGCATTATCCAAAAATCTTGTGATCCTATTTAATATAATGGATATAAACATTTTGTACAATTCGGATAGCAAATTGACTGGCCTATAGTTATTGATAACATATCTGCTGCCCTTTTTATGCAATAAAAAGTTATCCTTCTATAACTGTTCTTGATACACAGCAAAACTGTTTGGGAAATTTTTTTTTAACCTGTTGAGCTAGCCTGCTCTCATAATCAGCATTTCACTTCATATACCCTCCACAAAAGTTAATAATTAAATTAAGGATACTTATAGTAAATATATTTTCATAATGGCTGACACATGTACAGAAAAACAGAACTGTGATATATTTTATCCTACGTTACAAGAACATTATCAGAGAAAGAAGAGAAGACTGATTGACAACATTCAAAACATGAATCATAAGACATAAGTCAAGTCACATGTACTATTAAGTTCAAAAGGGAAACAATGCGCAGTTTTTGCAATTCTAATATAAGTTCACATAACTTATTTATTACAAAATTACCGACAGTTGATCACGATTACTTTCCAACAATTAGAAACTAGTAAACATCAGAGCCATTCAGATCAAGACGAATGTCGGAAAGTTTCACAAATTTCAAGAAACAATCAAATTTAAATCTGCTGAAGTGAAGAATCTTGGTGCTTGATGTTAGAGACATAGTTCTTTGTAATCAAACCTAGAATCTTAACTCCAGTAGATTTAAATTTGATTGTCTGTTTGTTTCTTGAAATTGTGAAATTTCGACATTGTCTAAATCTTAACCACTCTGATTGCTTGCCAGTTCAAAGTTTTTGGAAGAAATTAAGATTAACAGATTTTTTTTTTTTTGTTGTTTTGTTTTGTAATAATGAATACATTATGTGACCTTGTATACTGAATTATAAAAGCTACCCATTTTTTCCCTTTGAACTATAATAGTGCATTCTCCTGTTAACTTAGCAGTGCCTGAGACAGGAGCTAGAAGCACATGTGCTGAAGAGAGGGAAGAGGTCTTGTGATTTATGTTTTAAATTGTTGTCAAGTAACCTCTTCCCTCTCTATGATAATGTTCTTGTGACATAAGATGAAATACACTAGAGTTAAATAAATTCTATTTTTCTCTGAATGTGTCAACCATTATAAAAATATATTATACCCTGCACACTTATTCTTGTTCTGCCACTCCCACTTAATGATGCTATTCACTTATTAACTTCTGCCTACATCCTCCTGACCCTGGGTATTTGAAGGAAGCAGTCTGATGCTGTTTCCTCAAAACATCCCATGAAATGTCACAACACTGGTTGCAACCAAGTCCTCTGCCACTACCACCAGGTTCAGTACTTTTGCATCTCTAATCTCCTATTACATGTTGTCTCAAGTAATTATCATTTAGAAGCTGTCATCTAAATTCTCCATGGCCTTGCACCCTGCCCCCCCCCCCCCAACCTACACAAGCAACTTACTGTATATTTCACTCTGTTGGTCTCTATTTCATACCAGAAACCTCAAATGTGCGCTCTTCTCTGAATCCCAATCTTCCTGCTGAACTTCTACTCTTTTTGGCATCAATTTTTATACCATCAGTACAACAAATTGCTCCCATCCTGTTATCTCTGTTCTCTGAAATACCATAGCCATTGCATTCTGTCTCCATGACTATATTATTTTCTGTTAACCAAGTCTCACTAATCCTCATAATGGCCAGGTTGAATTAACTTGTGCTTAAAACTCCTCCCCTTTATTCTGGAAGCTTCTGGCATTAGTATACATGAACTAGAGTATCTCCTTTAGCCTACAACTTCCCCTCACACCTGGTATCTATTTCACTTAATTTCTGAATCTCAGGAGCTATTCAGCCTCATCTGATCATTCTTCTGCTCATCTGCCACATGGATGCTTGCACGCACACTTGGTTTTGTTCTTCCATAAAAACTGCAGTTTCCCTGACTTTGCTCTTCCAAATTCTCTGAACAGTTTCTCAAAACATCAAATCTATTCAAATGTAATTTAGCTGTACATAAGTCTTTCATCCAAACTCATTCCACACATCCAAATTTTCTACACCATTTTTCCTGCACAACCTATGCAATGAGTCATTTCCAATGATAGCCCTTGATTAATCAGTTGAAGCAGGTGGTGTTTGGATCTGTAGAGTAAAAACAGTAATCCGACCATGGAAGAAAGGACAAATCACATTAAGAGATCGCTTAATGGTTCAATCTGGTACAAATGAAGTGCCAAAAAAGCACAGGGTTGAGACTGGCTGGGTAAAGACTAACCCATAGAAAAACTTGGACACGGTTATGATTAAGGTTACCAAAAAAAGAGTTGGCAAATACAGTATATCCAAAGAAACAATTCATTAAGAAAAGTTCAAGGGTGTTTGTAGAATTAGGAAGATTATCTGTTATTCTGGTGGTAGATATGCAATTTGTGTGTCTTCATTACTAACAGCAAATACATCAGCATCTCTTCCAACCTAATCTGTGAAATTAGATAAAGAAAGCTATACTGAATTATGAACTGAAGTCTTCATCAAAGATTATTTCATGCTTGGACAAATAGATTTTGGAAAATCAACCTTAAAGTAGTCAGAGATTATTAAAATTAGAAGAGTGGTAAAGGCAGCAAATGAAAACAGCAGAGTGTGGAAAAGTTTGAGAATAAAGATCAATCCACTATCATCATTATCATCATCATCAGTAATATTGACCAGAGAGAAAGCTGGCAGTTCAGTTGCAAAAAAAAGATTTCATGAAAGACCATAAGATGGGAGTTTTCTTCATAAGTCTTTGTGCCAAACAGAATCAAATATCTTCAAACATATCAAAAGCAACTCACTTGTTTTGACAGTTAGAAGACTTAAAATGAAACTCCAATGAAGACTTAAAAGAATTAGACAAACAATTAAGTCAACGTCCAGAGGAGAAAGAAAACGAAGAAGGTCCTCTGAGAGATATAAAAACGATCGATTTACAGCGTATCGTTGCAAGCATAGAGACACTGACTGATGAACTCTGCGAAATGGACCACGATTGGGAATGGAGTGCGAATGTAAAAAGGAGTGTAATCGCATCTATTCGACCTTACACTAAACTCCTTAAAGAAAGAAAAAGAAAATCTAGGCAGTTAACATTGGATACTTTTTTTTAAAAAAATGCAGGTGATCCAAAACCAGGAACTTCAACATAGAAATATGTAATATCTTTATGAAGTTTCATATTTTTTGTTATAATTTTCTTTTGTTTATGTTATTAATAATTTTATTTTAACAAATATATATGTATTTATTATCAAAGCTTTAAATATAATAATGTTACACATACTTCATGTGCATATTTTTTGACTGCGCAGAACATAACTTTGTACCTCCCATTAAAATTGGGTTTGTTTTACGCTGATTCAGTTTACGCCAGTTTTTTTCAGGAACGGAAGCGAGGTGTAAACAGAGGGCTGCCTGTATATATATGTGTGTGTGTGTGTGTGTATATATATATATATATATATTTCTTCTTTTTCAAGACTACATCAAATTCATATCCTGCGAAAATCTTGTATTCTGAGCCAGTAATGAAGATCTCTGACAAATAGCATAATCAATAAGAATTTGACTATTTCTTATGTATTTTCTCTCTCTCTCCATATGAATTTGTGTACATCTTTATTGGATCATGGAATTAATAATGAAGAGTCCATGCCCTATACATGCATTCAGGTGCTTAACATTATTAACTTTATAACTTTATACTCTTTCTCAAATTTTCCTGAAGCATTGTATAGATTTTGTATCCTGCTTTTTAGGTCACCAACAAAAACTAACTTCTTTTTATAGGTATTATTTCTGGAAAAATTTCCATGTTACTCCTCTAAATAAATATTAATTTTTATGGCTATTTTTGCCTATTTTTGTTTAGGAGTATCCCCTTTTTTAATGTAAGTTTTTATGTGGAAGGCATACTGTGCATAAGGATGATGTTAGTTATGAAAATTATAAAGGTGCAGGCCAGTAACGCACTCAGGATTTAATCTTGTGGGGGGGGGGGGAGTTGGGCAGATGATTTGAGAATACACACTATGCATCACATATGACCTATGACTGAGCATCTGCAATGATCGCGAATTCATGAGTAGTATAGAAATAGAAGACACGACACAACATAAATAAAAAAAAATGAATTAATTAAGAAAAGATTTTTGGAAACTTTTCTAGTGTTTTTTTTTTTCTTTTTTCTTTGGGATCAGGGCCACTTTCCCCCCTACCATTCCAGGTGAGGTAGCTTTCATGCTACCTTACTTGGAATGATAAGAGCAGATCTGGTCTCTGAGAGGATGCAGATACAGTGGAGAGGATGCAATGGAGAGATGATATCAGACTGTGGAATGTAGATTATGAAGAGAGATTGACTGTGGACTACAGATGCTAGCAGATAGGAGAAAGAGGGTTGATATGATAGAGGTCTATAAACTATTGAAAAGGTCATGCAGGATACCAGTAGATGAAATTTTTTATTTTATAGAGGACTGGGAAAGAACACATGGGCATCACAGAAGTTGAGAATGAATGCAGTCAAGAAAGGAGTGAGAGCTAGATTTTTTCTTTCATAGAGTGGTGTATAACTGAATTCAAGAGAATGTATGATGTAGTGTGAGTGATATGTGGCCTCCCTTGACTCAATGGAGATCTCTTGTATTTATATTTAGAAATATAAATATGGAAATATCAGATATAAAATTATTTATAAAATTACATTTAGGAGTATATAATTAAACATATAACAGAAAATTATTGATATTTCCACCACACTGAAAATATCATTGAAAAAACAAACATGTTGGTATTTTTCGAGAAATCTCAGTCAGAAGCAAAACAGTCAAAAATAATAAAAATAACAGAGCTGTTAAATCTTGTTAATTACTTTACATGTGAAATATCACATGCAAAGAATATAATATGCAAGCATGCACACACAAAGTTTAAAAGTTTATAATAATTTAGCAGTACCTAAAACATTATGTGGAAATAAAATGCTAATATTAACACAACAAAAGAAATAAAAAATGAAAACAACTGAACACAGAATTAGATAAGCAAAGTCAGTTATAGTAAGGAGGTAATCAAATAATTTTATATGGAATGAAATAGAAGAAATTAGCCAAAATACCAAACTAGATACTGTCAAACTAAGCTTAACTTATGGAGCTGAGAGGAAGCTAGAAATAAAGCAGATGATCAAAGACCACAGACATGCGAGTTAAAAATAAAATAAATTAGGGAAGTGATTAGATGGCAACAATGGCAAAAGGATATGAAAAATGAAGATGTTATTAAGTTATTATCACTCTTTATAAGGCTATGATTCGGTCATATCCCAACTAGTTAAGATGTGACCGAATTAGGTGTACACAGATTTGGTCACCTATGTTACTTGGGATCAGCAGGTGGTAGAGTGGATACAGAGACAAGTGACCAAGCTGGCGAGTCTGTGGGATGCTCCCTATGAGGACTGATTGAAGACATTGACACTAATCAGTGTAATGCCTAATGAGGCGAGAAATATTAATGATTTATAAAAACCATGAATCTAAAATTTCCTAAAATAATGAGTAAAAATGTCACAAGAAACTGAGGTTTTTCACAATCATTTTATTTACGTTCATTTTTCTCATAGTAGTATATATACTGTAAGAAAAATATATATACTGTAAGTGGTATACCTCATGGATCAGTCTTTGATTCACTGTTATTTAATGTTTGCATTAGTGATATTGGAAAGGATTTAACAGGTGCCATATAGATCTTTGCTGATGATGCAAAGACAGACAAGGTAATCAGAAATGCAACTGACGTGGTAATTTCGTTAATGGTAATATGTTTACGCTATATGATAAATATTAAAATAAAATTTCATTAATGGGTAACATGTTTACGTTATATGATAAAGTAATATACATATATATATATATATATATACATATATTATTGTTCATCTTTACTCGGTAGAAAATATAAAAAATTAGGTTTGAATGACTATATACTGAGATTAAAAAAAAACAACAAGGTTTAATATTAAGGTACAACTAGTTTTGTTAAATGATTCAACTTCTTCAGGTATCACAAGCAAAGAATTATACAAAAAATGACAGAGACATTTTTTTGTATAATTCTTTGCCTGTGATACCTATCCTCGAGTTACTGTTGCGAAGTCCAAGAGAAAGGTCGTGGGTGCTTAAGTGCCTGTTAGGACCACTGATAATAATATATATATATATATATATATATATATATATATACTTACATTATATGATAAACACACAGAACATACAACATATGTTATATGGTCAACACACACACACACATTCACATTAAATAATGCAGTTGTATATGTTAGCAGTGCCATGTGGTTAAGCAGTAGCAATACAAAAGAAACTTAAATGTATGCAAACAGTTAATTTGCTTACCATATGTTGTAATCTTTGGGGAATAACACAGAAATGTTGTATGTATATTACATATTAATTTATGTTGTTTAAGGTACTGTTTCTACGTCATGCACTATTACAACGTGTGAGCATTGTAGTAACGATGTAGTAATGTTGTTACTTGAGTTTTGCTTTTTATCCTGGTCATGGAAATGCATGTTATTTGCTGTTTTTGAGAACAGCTGGATGTCACTAGGTAACTGAACTGCTAAAAAATGAATAGGCAAGCAGTAAAGGAGAGCCAAATATGTGGAATAAACTATTGAGTTAAGTTATATGCATCTTTAACTACTCTCCAAGGATAGAGAACTGTGAAGTTATTAATATAATGCATCAAGCCTTCATATATGAGGAGCAAGTGACATGTTCCAAGGAGCAATATAAAATCTGCAGTAAAGTTCCTTTTATTGGAAGTATACATTTGGAACTACTTAATTAGATATATTATTCATGTTGGAGGTTTAATGGAGTATATATGAGGGTGATCTGAAAAGGTCTAGGTTCCAACCATAGATGGCAACACTATCGCCAAGATTTTTTTTTCCAAGTTGATACATCTGTCATAAGTATCCATGTGAAATTGCATGTCATTCTATCAAGTAGTTTGCTTTATATAGCTGTCTGAAGCAAACGTGTTGTCTGTATCACTTGAAATGGATAAAATTGAGTATTGTGCGGTTATAAAATTCTTTGTAAAAGAAGGTTTAACGGCAAAAGAAATTCATTTGAAGTTCATAAAGGCTTACGAGCACTCTTCTCCTTCTTTTTTAACAATTAAGAAATGGGCTGCTGAGTTTAAATGTGGCCATACCAGCCTTGAAGATGATCCATGTGAAGGACGTCCAAAAAGTGTAAAGCACCAGAAATCATTGATCAAGTGCACAATATGGTACTGGATGACCAGTAAGTCATCCATTGCTGAGACTATAGGCATTTCAAAAGAATGTATAGGATATACTTTGCATGAAGAATTGCAAATGAAAAAGCTTTGCTCACAGCAGATCAAAAATGCACGTGCATGAAAATCTCTGAACAGTGCTTGGAGCATTTCAACAAGAATAAAACTGATTTTGTGCATCGATTTATTATTACGGATGAGACTTGGATTCACCATTGCACACTAGAATCCAAACAGCAGTCAAAACAGTGGACAGAAGCCAGTTGTTCAGTGCCAAAGAAGAAGACAAAGTCGGTTCCATCAGCAGGAAAGGTCAAGGCATCGGTGTTTTGGGATGCTAAATGCATTTTGTTTATTAATTATCTTGAAAAGGGTAAAACAATAACCGGGGAATATTGTTCCAATCTTTTAACCAGACTAGATGAAAAAATTCTTGAGAAAAGACCTGGTTTGCAGAAGAAAAATCATCTTTCATCAGGACAATGCACCTGCCCACAAAGGTGTTTTGGCAATGGGAAAATTAAGGGATCTGTACTATGAATTGTTGGAACATCCACCCTATTCCCCAGATTTGGCTCCCTCTGACTTCTATCTCCTTCCCAAAACAAACTCTTCCTTGCTGGTCAGCATTTTTCTTTGATTGCAGCTGTGGAGAAGTATTTATCAGATCTTGATGAGAACCACTACAGGGACAGGATAATGGCACTGGAGCATTGCTGGAATAAATGTATTAGTCTTAAGGGAGATTATGTTGAAAAATAAAAATAATTTTGAAATTATAAATTCATTTTTTCATTTGTTAGGCCGAGAACTTTTCAGACCCTTTTATAGCACTAGGAAAGGATTAAAAACTAATTTTAATGCTTCCAATATTTGTAATCCCTGAAGATTACAAATATTATTTGTAATCTTCAGGGATTATTGAAGTGTTATTTGTAATCCCTAGGGATTACAAACAACACTTGTAACACTTAGTTTCCCAAACTTTGGTAAACAGTAATTGTCAGAGGTCTCACTACATCCTATGCCACCTAAAATGCCCATAAAGGGTGCACCACCTAGATAGGACTTTAGAATCACCCACATGTTTCATTCAATATTGTATTGTCTTTGTGTATGTTTTACAGTATTATTTGTAATCCCTGAAGATGTCTCAGTGACTGAGACAAAATTTTGGAAGCATTAAAATTAGTTTTTAATTCCATTAAACCTCCAAATGATGTCCTCCCAGCACTTAAGCCTTAACACATGAAATGTATTCCTTTTGTCTGAGTGATTATTTTTCATGCTTACTTCAGCAAAAAATTAAAGAAAGATGTGTTTAAGAAAAATTACTGACAGAAGACATATTCAAGTATATTAGTTAAGTGAGGCCTTTTAACTTTTATGGCATTCTGAACCATTTAAGAGATGAGACAGAATGAATGAATGAGCAGAATGCTATGTTCAATTTGATTGGGTTTTTTTTGTGCATTATTTAATGTCATTCCTCAGAATGAATTTAATTGAGAATATATATATATATATATATATATAGAGAGAGAGAGAGAGAGAGAGAGAGTTTTCTTTGAACCATTATAATCCAAATCAAGAATGGTCATACAGTTATCCTGTGTATTAGAATTAGAACCTCGAATTAGAATTTTAGAATTAGATATATAGAATATTGGAATTAACTGATTGAAATTCTAAAGAGTATGAATGTCAGATCTCCTTACTCAGAGAGATAGTGAAGTATATTTGCAGTAAATACAGGGTGTCTATATTAGACCTCCCTAGTTTCAACGTGTGACCACTACTTAAGTTAGTAGTCACACGTTGAAATTGTACAAATGAGAAGGAAGGAACACTCACCAAGTTTTTGTAAAAAGAATCGGTACACTTCCACATGTGCTCCTTTAGTAGCACACACAATGTCAAGTCGATAGTCTATTTCCAACCAGGTTCTCTGAAACATGTCAGTGGTGATGGAGGACACAGCATCAGAAATGTGATGTTTCAGGTTCTCTAGGCTGTCCACTTTAGTTGCGTAGACTGTGTCCTTCACATACCCCCACAAGGAAAAATCAAGTGGGATAAGATCAGCCCATCGTGGTGCCAGGGAATTGGTCCTCCATGTCCAATCCACCACGGAGGGAAGACCCTGTCAAGAGTTGCATGAACCTCCAAATGCCAGCATGATGGGGGCACCATCCTGTTGAAAGAGGATGTGTGATTGCAAGTCTTCAAGTTGTTTAAAGACAAAATTTTCTAGCATCTTGAAGTAAATCATTCCATTGATACTGCTTTCCACAAAAAAATATAAATAAATGGACCAATAATAGCTTTTAGCATTACACCAAATGCTTACCTTGGGACTGTTACACATGTTCCATGCCACAGTGAGGATTTGCACCCCCCCCCATATCCTGACACTGTGCCTGTTCACTTTTCCACTGACATGAAAAATGGCTTTGTCTGAAAAGCAAATCTGGATTCTCGTTGACACAGTTCATAATTTCAGCTGCAAACATTACCCGTTGTAACTTAACATTTTGCTTGATTTCCTGCAACACCTGCACTTTGTACATGTGTAGACGCAACTTATGATAGGCAACCTTGTGAATGCTGGAGTGGGATATTTGCAGTACATGTGACACTCTCTCCTAATGGATTTTGTCGGGCTTCATGCAAAGGTCTCAAGAATCCTGCACTGCTTTGATTGATTTTAGCTCAGCTAACTACCACACAACTTGTGCTTTCTTCGCCCCCCCCCTGACACTATGTTTAAAACTACAACAACCCTATCCAGCAGCACTACTGCATCACGACGCAGGAAAAAATTATGGATGAAACTTGTAGAGGCTCTGAAATGTTTGAATGAGCCAAATGTTATATATTTCTGCATTTCGATTTGTTACCATTCTCTGAAACTAGGGAGGTCCAATGTGAACACCCTGTATTTTATTATTATTTTTATAACTGAGCTTCATTCTTTGAATACACACATGTTCTTTGAAGTCAAGACATCATCATGGATATGAATCTGAAACATTCTAACCAACTCAAATAAAATTTCATATAATACATTACATTATCATGCTCCACAACTGACTATAACTAAAAGGCCAGATATATAGACAAGGCGAGGAATAACATAATTAGTAAGGTCGACTGACAGTATAACAAACTGGAACAATTGAGATTTTCAAATGATCATTAACTCTTAATAATTTCTTCGTTTTTAGGAGGTTTTAGACTGATCGTTGGTGACTCACATCCATGAAGAGCTACAATAAACCTATGGTACATTACAAGCATGGGATGGCTAAAGTTTATTATGATTAATTTTTTATATAATCCAGATTTTTAGATTCACTGTGAAGAATTTATGGAGACAAAAACACATATTGGAGTAATTACTTTATGAAAATAACACTCAATGTTTTGACCTCTGTATCGAGGTCATTATCATGAAAACATATGCAGAGGACTCAAGCTACATGAGACTATACAAAAGTAAGATAAATCTAAATGGTTTGTTAATCATTTACCCTAGCCTGATCTTTGGTGGAAAAAAAATAAATAAATACAAAATAAAATACAAATGATAATTTTTTTTCAACAGAGGTCAGCTTAGGGTAAAGATTAACAAAGCATTTAGATTTATGATGAGAGTTTATTTTTCACTTGGTTACACTATAATAAGTTTAGTTTAATCCTTTATCCAAGTGTGAGCAAACAAAGTTTGCACCTGAAAGTATCTTCAGGACTGGGGTAAGGTAGTGCAACACCAGGCAACTTGTTGCAAAGGTGGAGAAAACTCTCATCACTCCTATCTCAGTATCTCCCATAATGCAAAGCACATCTCCTTGCGGATATGTGTAATGCTATGCATTAAGGCAAGGGCCACTACCCATACCGGTTTCGACCTTTATTGAGGTCTCGTCAGTGGGAGATAGGCCCAGTAGTGGAAATACAAAGGCAGAAGCAATGAGAGGTCATCCTCTCATTGCTAACCTATAGAAGTTGCCAAAGGGTGTGCAACCTTATTATTAAATTACTCCGGATTCAGAGAAAGATGTTGAGAGTTTATTTTTCACTTGGTTATACTATAATAAGTTTAGTTTAATCCTTTATCCAAGTGTGAGCAAACAAAGTTTGCGCCTGAAAGTATCTTCAGGACTGGGGTAAGGTAGTGGAACATCAGGCAACTCGTTGCAAAGGTGGAGAAAACTCTCATCACTCCTATCTCAGTATCTCCCATAATGCAAAGCACATCTCCTTGCAGATATGTGTAATAGGTTAGCAATGAGAGGATGACCTCTCATTGCTTCTGCCTTTGTATCTCCACTACTGGGCCTGGCTCCTACTGACGAGACCTCAATAAAGGTCGAAACCGGTATGGGTAGTGGCCCTTGCCTTAATGCATAGCATTACACATATCCGCAAGGAGATGTGCTTTGCATTATGGGAGATACTGAGATAGGTGTGATGAGAGCTTTCTCCACCTTTGCAATGAGTTGCCTTACCCCAGTCCTGAAGATACTTTCAGGCGCAAACTTTGTTTGCTCACACTTGGATAAAGGATTAAACTAAACTTATTATAGTGTAACCAAGTGAAAAATAAACTCTCAACATCTTTCTCTGAATCCGGAGTAATTTAATAATAAGGTTGCACACCCTTTGGCAGAAGCAATGAGAAGATGACCTCTCATTGCTTCTGCCTTTGTATTTCCAATACTGGGCCTGGCTCCCACTGACAAGACCTCAATAAAGGTCGAAACCGGTATGGGTAGTGGCCCTTGCCTTAATGCATAGCATTACACATATCTGCAAGGAGATGTGCTTTGCATTATGGGAGATACTGAGATAGGAGTGATGAGACCTTTCTCCACCTTTGCAACGAGTTGCCTGGTGTTGCACTACCTTACCCCAGTCCTGAAGATACTTCCAGGTGCAAACTTTGTTTGCTCACACTTGGATAAAGGATTAAACTAAACTTATTATCATTTAGATTTATCTTACTTTTGTGTTATCATGTAGCTTGTGTCCTGTGCACATGTATGTTTTCCTGGTAATGACCTCCATACAGTGGTTGATATGTCAAATGTTATTTTCATAATTATTCATAATTTCATAATTAATCCCCCGAGTGTGTGTTTGCAAATGCATAGACACTTGTAGGGTTATTGTTGAATTCCTAGCGATTACTAAGGACTTACAATTTAATGTGGCTCTTTGAAATTTATTTGGAGAATTAAAAAGTGTCTGTCCAAATAATAGCATTGTGAATAGGAAATTGTGTTCCTTATGGCTTGGTGGTCGTTGCTTGTCCTCTCTAATCATGGATGGTCTTTCAGTAACTTACTGATAGCCAACATGAAAGCCAATCAAAAAATTGCTGACAGTGTTGCAGGTGAAGGGAATGGAAGAGTGTCAAACATAGTTTTCATGGATGAGGTGGAGCTGCCTCAAGAATTCTTTTACGATTTCTCCAAAAGCAGCAAGCCACCAGCAAACAGAGAAACTGTCTTTATTCATGCTGTCATCAGCACAGGAATCATGCACACATTAACAAGGAATTGCAGTCCTGGACATTTTGAGAGCTGTGGATGCAATGATAGTAAAAAAAAGGACCCATAAGCAGTGCTGTAAACAATGAAACAAATGTGTAAATGTCACGGAGAATCTGGAAGTTGTGCTATTCAAAATGTGCTGGATGAGGCTATCAGAATTCAAACTAGTCAGCAATCATCTAAAGCAAGCTTATTTTACTGTAGTAAAACTGGAACAGAACAGTTATGTAGCATGGTTAGAATAAGAACCTATGGATAGGTTCATAGGTTCTTATTGAAAATTTTCATCCCATTATTTTGATCTACTCTTCTTTGAATATCAAAGAAGTTCAAAATGAAATTGGTTTAAATAAAATAAAATGGATGCCACATAGTATATTTTCGTATATATGAAACTATAAATTTCAACATTGAATTTTATCCTTCATCTCACTGGATTAACTATAACTGTGAGAGAGAAGACAGTATTCATGTAAATGCAATTAGTTCATACATGCTGAAATCGAATTTTATCCTTAAAAATTTCAGAATCTCTAGAATGGTTCTGTAAAATAAACTGTCATCAGTTGTTTGCATTAAACTAGCTCCCACCACCCTCTCGTTGTTTTAATCAAATGATATAATTTTCTGGTAGTTTAGTACTCCAGTTTGGGTACTCTAAAGACACCAAACCAGTGGGTGATGTGCTGCATTTATGCAGTTATTAAGATTTAATGTATTTGTCCAGTTAATATGATTTAACTTAAGAGCATGCTATTATTTCAGTATGATAAAAAGTGATATCATGAATGGACATACGAAACATTCTGAGAATAAAATTTTGGATCGATATACAACCCAAGGCAGGCAGGGTTAAATACTTCATATTTAACTATTTAGGTAACTATAAATCAGAAAATTATGAAAGGAACTCTGCCATTTGGTTAGAAAGACTCCAAGATTTCAGGTCTGTTTAGAATGGAAATTTAATTTAAAATTTCTTTTCAACTGAAGGTAATTAGTCCAGTTTCATACAAATTTTCTTCCCAAAAGTGGAGTTTTCATCTTGCAAAACCAGACTAATCAGCTAAAAATATGCATATTATCTTGAGAAAAAATTATTACCTGGTAATAATTACCTAGTTAACTATGCCCTTGACCTGGTTGTTTAATTGAAAGTCTTGCAGTGGGTAGGGTTTTTAAGGAATGGAAAGAAGGCAAAATAGTACCACTCCAAAAGCATGGTTCTAGTAAGTAGGTTTCCAATTATAGACAAGTCTGTATAACTGCAGTTGTAGTCGAGGTGTTGGAGTGATTGATTAGGAACAGAATACAGGAGTGGGTCATGGACATAGCATTCTTTATGATGTTCAGCATGAATTTGTAAAGGATAGATCTTGTTTTAGCAATTTATTTGCATTTTATAATAAAGTAGCAATTGTGTTAAATAAGGGAGAATCATATACACAGTGATATTCTTAGACTATGCAAAAATATTTGATAAATCACTACATGATAAGTTGGTGTACAAGCTGTAGAGGATGGAATAGATAGTACATGGGTCAGATGGATCGAAGATTAGCTCTCTGAATGATACCAGCAAGTTGTGTGTGATAGAGCAATCTCCAAAAGGAGGGTAACCAGTGGCATGGTCCAGGGTTCTGTTCTTGGGCCCCCTGCTGTTTAACTTGTTTGTAAACAATATATCATGTGAACTGACTGGGGATCTTCAGTTATTTGCTGATGATGCAAAGTTGAGAAGAATTATAACTAGTGCAGCTGAAGTTAATTCCCTTCAGGAAGATCTGAATAGACTTTTTACTTGAACAAAAGAGTAGGGTTGTAGTTTTAATATTAATAAGTGCAAGATGTCGCATTTTGGAGTGCAGAAATATAAGCTCAGTACTATATTGATGGTGCTGTACTGCAAGAAGTGGATGAGATTCAAGATATGGAAATGATGGTTGACAGTAAACTGAAGTTTAGAGGACATTACAAGTGTTGCAAAGACTGCACATTGTAGTGACACTATGATAAAAAATACTCTAACATGTCAGGATTAAGAAAGTGGTTGTGCCACTGTATAAAAGAAATGTGGATTGCAGAGTTTGGTGGATAGAAGAAAAGGAGGTGATATGATAAGAGACATTTAAGTTAGTGAGAGGATTTTATAAGATTAATCCAGAGGGGATTATAAAAAGAGTAGAAGGTGAGAGGTGAAGAACCATAGGCCATCTGGAAGTTATATAAGAGTGTGGTGAAGAGAGGTGTGAGGAGTAAACTTTTTACATGGAGAATTGTCAGTGAATGAAACGCATTACCAGAATATGTTATTAATGCAAGGATTGTTAAAGATTTTAAGATTTGGTATAATAAATATGTTGTCAGTTGAATGAAACTCCCATGATGAGTCTGCCAACTCCATGGAGGGTGCAATAATAATAAGCAAAGTAATTACTACAACGTGCGTGTTTTTGTCTCCATAAATTCTTCACAATGAAGGCTGACCACCATGTAACCTTCAAAGAAACAGATTTCCAGATTATTATTATTATTATTCCATTCTGGTCTATACAGACCAATCGGGATCATTTTCAAGTCACTTCAAGCCTTTAAGTAGGCAGGTGGTCTCACTCACACAATAAAATTCATCTCATCATCTCATAAAATTCATCACCTAAAGACATCTCCAAACATCTATGCCCATGGCAGGATCAAATCCATAACCACTCATAGGTTATGACTGTTACACCAGCTATGCCAGGTAATAATTAACCAGTCTGGCTTGGCTTATGTGCTGAAGTTCTCCACTGCAGTATACCTTTCCTTTATGCTCAGAAAACATTTAAAATGCTAAACAATTGTACATAAGAAAATACTGTGGCAGCTTTTAAATTTTAAATAAAACATGTCAAAGAAAAATTATTCTACATGAAAATTTTTTATACAAAAGACAAAATATATTTTAAAACAATAAGCTGACCAAAGCCACTTACATGATGACATGCTGGATCAAGATCAGCATCTTCCTTTCTCTAAAAAAATAAATAAATAAAATAAAAATGTAAACAGATCATTTTTTGTTCTTATTCTATTGCCCACACATACCTGATCTGCTATAGGTCTTGTGACCTTCCATGTGTGGGATATATATATAATTTTTCTCTATTAATAAAAGAGTAAAAAGATAATACATTTTAAAAAACACATATTAGATTTATTGACTTTGAAAAAGCATTTGATAAAGTTAAAAGAAGTATTTTATTTAACATATTAAAAGAAAGACAAATACCAAATAATATTCTAAAAGCTATCATAAGTATATATGAAAATAATTAAATACAAATAAGATTAAATTATGAACTATCATATCTGAGAGAGTTAAACCAAGGAGTATGACAGGGATGTCCCCTTTCAGCAACTCTTTTTAATATTTATCTAAATTAAATAATAATAAAATGGAATAAAAATTTCCATCAAAGTATTAATCTTTTTCCTACTATGAACTTAAACACTCCTTTTTGCTGATGATCAAATAATAATTACAAATTCTGAAGATAATTTACAGAAAAGACATTTTAAATTTAAACGAAATAGCCAAAGATTGTGGAATGATAATATCAACAGAAAAATCAAGAACGGCAGCCTATAAAGGACAAGATCTAATAAGAACTAAAATGGTAATAGACAACAATATTTTAGAATAAGTGAATTCGTTTAACTACCTAGGAAGTATGATTACATATGAAAATGAAAATATGTAAACCTAAAAATTGCAAAAATGAGGTCTAATTAAATCTATATTATTATTAGGACAACTCCAAGGAGTCCTTAGACTCATCAAGGTATATTTAAACCTAACCTTGTTTGAAAATAAACTAGACTAAAAATATACAATATATTAGTCCTACCAGTCTTATTGTATGGAAGTGAAATTTGGACAATAAAACAAAAAGACAAAGATTAATAACAGCTGAAATGAAGTTCATGAGAAAAACTGCAAAGTATACTCTATTTGATCACAAAAGAAATGAAGAAATTATGAAAGAATTAAACCAGGAATCAATAATAGAAAAAATTGAAAAATATAAACACAAATGGATGGAACATGTTGAAAGAATGAAAACAGAAAGATTACAAAAACAAGTCTTAAATTACTATATATATATATATATATTATGTAGAAAGTATTTTACCTTGGGTATAATAAATGTTAAAGATACCAAGCTATTTTAAACCTGGTTTTACTCCATTTCCCAAGTAAGCAAACAGACAAACAAGTCAAGTTTGCACCTGCAAGTGTTGCAAGTCTAGCTGACCCTGCACGTAGTGCAAGACCAAGGCAACTCGTGATAAAAGTAGAATAAGCTCTGATCACTAATCTTAATATTTACCCTTAATGCAAAGCACATTGCATTAAGGGTAAATATTAAGATTAGTGATCAGAGCTTATTCTACTTTTACCACGAGTTGCTTTGGTCTTGTATTACGTGCAGGGTCAGCTAGACTTGCAACACTTGCAGGCACAAACTTGACTTGTTTGTCTGTTTGCTTACTTGGGAAATGGAGTAAAACCAGGTTTAAAAAAAGCTTGGTATCTTTAACATATATATATATATATATAATCCATTTTTAGTGAAAAATCAAAATAAGGCAATGAATGTGAGTTTGGAATGGTCAGGACATGATATTTTCTGAAATCATCAATGCTAGAATTACAGGGAAAAGTAAGAAGCCGGGAGACTAATATTTATTTTATTTTTATTTTTTGTATATTATGATGTAAGAGAATCATTCAGCATGACTGCCAGTGAGATATAATGCAAGTTTCTTGCTTTAGACCTCTCTCGAAATCAGTTTTAGAGATTCTGATAACATGCCTAGAGTGATTCCAAACTTTAGTATAAGCAGAAAAGGATGATGGTAATCAGATGAAAGCCAGCTGTTATATGTTCATTCTAGTCTTGAACAGCCTTGGCATAATTCTTGTAGAACCAAAGATTGGATAAGGTACAAACATTTAAAGTGGGATGAATGTTTTTCAAGCATAAGAGAATTGTGCGGGTGATGCATTTAGTACCAATGTTTAGATCAGAAGAATGGAAAGAATAATCTAGCATAGAAATCTTAGTTTCTATTGAATATCATTTCATTTGGCTTTTTTTTTTCTCCTTTTTTTTATTTTCACCATGGGAAAAGATGCCTATGTGATAAGCAGTATTGAAAGTATACTCAAAATACTGCTGAGGAAAGAGATCAAGGGTATTTGAAGTATGATTAGGACTATTTGGTAATCTTGTAAGCATGAAAAAGAATCTGTGTGGGATTGGTGGTAAGAGCAAATGCCTTCCCATTTCTAACTGAAAAATGAGTACAACTGTGAAAGTAAGCATTTGGAGTTCTGAATCTAAAAATGTCTAATGCATATCAGGAAAGTTCGACTGAAGAAATCAACATTAGAGAAAGGAAATCAAAAAAGTTCAGAATAGTTAGAGGCATTAACCACGCTATCAGCCAAGATGTCTATAGACGTCAAGGTTATCATGGATGAGAAGTGTATATTAAAATTGTAATACCATTGATATTATACTGAAATATATTGGAAGTTTATTTTCCACTTGATTAGACTATAATAAATTTAGTTTAATCCTTTATCCAAGTGTAAGCAAACAAAGTTTGCACCTGAAGTATCTTCAGGACTGAGGCAACTCGTGGTAAAGATCACCACTTCTGGGTCTGGCTCCCACTGATGAGACCTCAATAAAGGTCGAAACCAGTCTGGGTAGTGGCCCTTCCCTTAATGCATAGTTATACATGTCTGCAAGGAGAAGTGCTTTGCATTATGGGAGATACTGAGACAAGAAGTGATGAGAGCTTGGTCCACCTTTACCACAAGTTGCCTCAGTCTTGAAGATACTTCAGGTGCAAACCTTGTTTGCTTACACTTGGATAAAGGATTAAACTAAATTTATTACATTGAAATATGATGGATACAAAGCGTATCAGGATACGTATTTGATCCATAATGGCCGGTAAGGTGGTTAACATATGTAATAACCATTCTAAACATGATAGACAACAAGAAAATTTGATGGAATGAAGAAACAGAAGCCATTACAACCAGAAGACTTTAGTATCGAAGTTATTTAGTAGTTTTCTGAGATCTTTTTTTGTCAAAAAACTACAGGAGGCATACAGTGCTTGGATTCTGGTATGGGAGGAGGCAATTTCCAAGATTGTTAATCAAAGAGCCTAATAGGGAAAAATTTAAGTTGGATGCTCTCTGAAATGGAATACTGGATTTAATATACAGGGTGTTTCAAAAAAGAATGTCCCAATTTGAAAATTGTATATCTCTGCAACCACAAATGAATGCAACTTGTACCATGTGTAATTGTGGTGAGTGAAACTTTAGGCCTTACTTCATACTTGGTAATTTATTTTGTAACTGTACCACATTTTCATTATTAAATATAATTATTTGAAATCGGGTCATTCTTTTTGAAACACCCTGTATATACAAATACTGTGTTTGAGACAAAAAGAATTCAAGATGGGAAAACGAGATTAATGATGACTGAAGACTAAAAGCAGAACATCTGTTCTAAAAGTGTGGTTTGGAAGATTTCAAATGGACATCATTAAGTTTACAACCAAAATCATGTACATTTTCAAAGTGGATGAGGAAGATTTTTTGGATATCTGCAATAACAATACCTAAGATATCCTCACTTCACTTTTTAAATAATTTGTAGGAGTTTGCAAGCTGAAACATTAAAATTTGTTTCAGCTTGCATTCTTCTTATGGTGCCATCTTCTATCAAAGTTCAGAGACCATCTTGCAAACAAACTACATTCTTGCATTGATCTGAGCAGTTGTATGCTGCTCCTTCCTGTCCACATCTCGATATTGTCAAATGAAGATATTCTTATTCTTCCTCTAGCTCCTTTGCCATCATTTCTTCCTACCAAAATGGTTTGTAGAAGCTGATATTTGGCGTTTCTCATGATGTGGCTAAGATATGATGTTTTTTGTTTCTTGATTGTTTGTATGGGATCTTTGGCTTTGCCAATGGATTAAGACATCTTCATTGGCTATTTTTTTTTGTCCATGATATGTTTAGCATTCATTCAGCTTGCATATTAATGCTTAAATTTACATTTAACATTTTTATTCCTCATTATTATCATCACAAATTTCCTAATATATACCCTCAAGAGGTGTTTAGCTAATATGACAGCACTACATGATTAAATTTATATTATTAATAATCTCCCATCAACAATTTTCCTCCAAATTAGTCTATTACTTGTCAACACTCCAGTATTTTCATATCTAACATTTTGGTCTTCTAAGGCACTTCTGACTGAATCAATCCACCTTGACCTTGATCTTCCTCTGGGTCTTTTTCTGCATCAAACATCTGTTTCACTTGATGCCAAGATGGCATCAAGCAAACTTTTCCTCTCCAATTCTATTTAAATGACCTTACCAGCATAGATTAGTCCTGCTCAGATATTCTTATTATTACATAACACCTCCACGGACTCCAAAGACTCATCGAGGGAGCGCACCTACTCTACAACTCTCCACCAACTGTCTCCACCAACCCCCACGCACAACTACCTTCATCATTTACACCAACGCCATCTACCACCGACCACCACCACCAATATTTTCACAGATAATCACAAACATCCATGCCCACAGTGGGATTCTTGACCAAAAACAATGTCTAGTTCCTTCACAATGCCTTTATTTTTAATGTGATTCTATCATAGATGCCATCTGTTCAGGCTCATAATTTTTCTAAGAACTCTCATATCTGTGATCTCTAGTCTTTGATCACGTGCTTTATTTCCAACCCAACTCTCAGATCCATAACTTAAAACTGGTTTGAACACTGTCTTGTATACTGCTAGTGCAGTGTTTTGGCTAATTTCTCTCTTTTTCCATATAAATTTATTGAACAGGCTCCCCACCATACCAGCTTTGCTTATTCTGTTATTTATCTCCAGATTTAACTTGCCAAGTTCACTAAAAATTGTGCTTAAATAGCTGAAATATATTGTTCTATTGGCTCCCCATTCAGAATGCAGCATGTGTTCAGTGTTTCTGCCTATTTTCACAGTTTCAGTCTTTTTATTGCTGATTTTCATTCCAAAATCATTACAGCTGTTATTCAATTTAGTTAGAGAATCATGACGACTTGCACTGGATGTGTTAAGAAGTATATCATCATCTGCATAAAGCAAAGACCTAAGTTTCATATCTCCAATTTTAATATTCAGTTTAATGCACCTTTCATAATGTGATCCACATTAGATGATGATGTGTATCCTTGTCTTATAAGTAATTTTACATCAAACATCTTCCTGTATTTCCTTTAATTCTAAATGCTGACTTAAATATAAATCATCATCATAATGCTAATTACGGGTATAGACCATATTGGTCTGTTCTGGTCTCATTATCCATTCCGTCTGGTAGAATGTTTCATTTATCCAATATAACTGTATAATTGTTTTGAGAAGCTTTTCCCCTGGGCACCTTGTCATATGTCTTTTCCAGATCTACAAAACTTAAGTACAGATCCTTGTTATATACATTCTCATGATTTCTCAACCTTTATTTGGCATGAATGCAGCCTGTTTTTCTCCTAGTTTCTCTTCAAAATTTTTCTCAGCTGCTTTAAGTATGCTTGCATATACCTTCCAGAGAAATTCTGCTAAATCCTCATATTCAGCTTTATTCCCTTTTTTTTTTTTTTTTTTCCCCCCATAGATGGGAACTATAAGAGCTCTACTCCAATCATTGGGAATTTGACCTTCTGAGCAAGCCCTCTGAATTATTCAGTACAGCCAATGCAAAACTTTTATACCTCCAGATTTGAGCATTTCTTGTCAAATATCATCTACTCCAGCTGTCTTTCTATATTTCAAGTTTTGGACAGCTTTCTGTACCTCAAGTATTGATATGTACTCTTATATTGCATTCTCTTCGAAATTTTACTGCTGTTCTCTCTCACTGCTTGCTCTTCGTATAACAGTCTTTCAAAATAATTACTCCATACATTTACGATATCCTTAGATCTCTGACACGTACCACTTTTTTTCATTTTCTTTGTCAGCTGCCTGCTACAGTAATTCAAAAAATTCCTCCACTTCTTCCTTATGGATAACCTTCTGTGTGATCATAGGCACAAATATTTCGTTGTCCATTTCGGCTTGTTAAAGTTTGCCCACATAACCCTACTTGAAATTACTTTCCAATCAAAAACTTCAGGTTTGGTTGTTGAATGCTATCACTACTAATTTCCTTGATCATTATTGCCAAATATAACTTTTTATACTTATTTAATAGGATCTCACCTGTTTTTGTCTTCTTTGTTTCAGCGATGCCAATTATGTCCATGTGATACTTTTCCAGTTCTTTTGCAAGCTAAATTTCCTTTCCATTAATACTCCTTTTATTGATTGTTTCTATGTGTCACTATTGCGGTAATGATCTGAAAGGTGACATATGAGGGAGGATGTGAAGGAGTTGTTGGATCAAGCAAATACGAAGAGGAAGAAGGTGGCGATTATAAGTTTCTGCAACTTTCTGCAACAAATAGAGGAGTAGGCTGTTGGCAGCAATTAGTCAAAACATTATGCAGAATAAATGATATAGGATTTGCAGACCTATGGTCTGAGTTTGAAGGAAAGAAGGATTTGTATAATGCTGATGGACTGCACCTAAATGGTTCTGGTGCTAGATGTCTAGAGAGAGAGAGAGAGCTTTGTTCATAGAGCATGAAGAGCAAATTTAGGATAGATGCAGGTGATTGGGTGAATGCAGATGAAAGTGTGTGAAGGCACCCATGAAGCGAGTGAGTGGGAGAATAACCAATTGACTAATTGCTGTCAACAACCTACTTTTAGTATGTAAAGGTGGTTGTGGGCATAAAGAGATACTGCAATTTCCATATATGAATGCTAAAAGTATCAGGAACAAAAGTAAGGAATTTTTGACATTGGTTAGTGCACCTTGCCAAATGTTATTGGCATTGGTGATACTCAGCTAACAGCAGATGATGTAGTTACAGGGATAGAATGCGAGGGTTTAGTATTTTCAGGGAAGATAGGATGGGGAGAGGTGTACTGCTGCTGATAGCTGATGAATTGCACCCAAAAAGAATAGGAGATAGGCAGGGGATGGGGGGTTCAGCTGAAGGAGTCTGGTATGAGATCAAGGCCAATAAAACAAATATACAATCAGTTACTGTAATAGCCAGGGAATTCCAGAGATGATCTGGAAGATGTGCATCAGCAAATTAATACAACAAATGCAAAGTCAAATGATTATTATGGGGGACTTCAGCTATGGAGATACCATGGTGAATGAAATGGAATTTATACACCTAATGAGAGATAATTAAGGCAGCATGTGATGGAGGGGATTTGGAGTACAAGAGTACTGGACCTGGTCATAGGATTGGCAGAGCTATCCATAACCAAGGTGACCACATTGCATCTGATTGGGGAAAGTGCAGTCTTGACTTGTGAGATTGTAAAACATGAGAAATATTCTGTCAAGAAGGAGCATATATGGAACTACAAGGCAGGTGATTATGACAAGCTTAGGAGGAAGATTGAAGCTGTGCCATGGAATAAAACCTTGAAAGAGAAGGATGTTAGTAATGCATGGGAGATAGTTAATGGGCAGCTAGAGGAAGTAATATTAAATTATATACCTAAGGTAAGGAGGGTTAATCAGGCAGGAGTTAGACGGATTGGTAATATCATTAAGCATGAGATGCAGAAAAAGATAAATAATGCTGTGGAGGTTTTTAAGAAGAAAACTGACCAGCAAACTCTTGAACAGTACAAGTGTCAGGCAAGAAAGATGATCAGTATGGTAAGGAAGGCAAAATCAGATTATAAGATACTAGTCAAGCAGACCAAAGGAAATCCCAGAGAGTTTTTTTTTGTTACATGCCAAGTAAGAGGAAGAATGACTGTGGAAGAATAATCTTAATCAGTGCTGATGGTGACGAGGTGACATAAGTAATAAAATACTTGAGTTACCAAGTGAGCATTTTGAATGGTATATCATCCAAATGAGGTTAATGCTGTGGAATTATTATTATTACGGGTATCTCCATGGAGTCAGTAGACTCATCGCGGGAGACCCAAACTAGCAAAACAATATCTGCATATCTCTTCTTGAATTCATTTACAGATGAAGAGCTCACAACTAAGTCAGACAATGAATTCCACTCATTCACCACCCTCCAAGCAAAAAAAAAACCTTGTTCTCACACCCTCGTTAACCACACTCTTCTTTAATTTCCAGGGATGACCTCTTGTTCTTCCATCACTATCACACAGCTGAAACATTTCCCCTGCATCAATCCTATAAAAACTTTTCAGTAATTTAAATGTTTCTATCATATCCCCTCTTCTCCACCTATCAACCAACCTCTGCAATCCACAAACTCTCAATCTATCAATGTAGGGAGCATTTTTTACATCACTCACCAACTTAGTCACTCTTCTCTGAACCCTCTCCACAGCCTCCTCATCTCCAAGGAATCCAGGTGACCAGACATGAGCACAGTAATCCAAATATGGAAGTATCAGTGCTTTATAAAGGGGAAAATTAACCTCTTTATCTCTGGATGTCAGTGTGTTCCTCAACAATCAAGTAATTCTATGTGCAATCTTGGACACCTTAGCAATGTGTCTCCTGAACTTTATCTCCCTATCTACCAACACCCCCTAAGTCCCTAGCCTCATCAATCTCTTGGAGTACTGTTCCATCAATGTAGTACACAGCTGGTAATCTTTTAATCCCAAAATGCATGACTTTACACTTTTCCACATTGAACTGACATCCGTTACCTTTTACCCATTCTACCAGCTTATTTAAATCATCCTGCAAACTTTCAACATCAGCTTGATTTTTTATTGCACTACCCAACTTTGCATCATCAGCAAACAACTGAATATCTCCCTTTAAGCCATTTCCTATATCATTTATATACAAATTAAACAACAATGGCCCAAGCACAGAGCCCTGAGGCACACCACTGGTCATCTGCCTCATCCTGGACTCGGCTCCTACATACACCACCTTCTGGTATCTCTCCCTGAGCCATATCACCAATTTAGTATCCATTCCCATCTGCTCCAATTTGCGTAACAGTGTTCCATGGGGTATCCTGTCAAAAGCCTTAGCAAAATCCAGAAGTACCACTGTGTATCCAGTTCCTTTGTCCAACTCAGATGTCATTCTATTATGAAAAGTTAATAGATTGCTAAGGCAAGATCTACCTTTAACAAAACCATGTTGGCCTCTATAGAGTATCATATCCTGATCCACCCATTCTTGAATTTTGTATTTAACCAACTTTTCCAATACTTTTACCACCACTCCCGAGATGGCGATTGGTCTGTAATTAACTACTGCAGTTTTAGAGCCACCCTTATGCAAAGGAACCACTTTGCCTAACTTCCACTCCCTAGGGACCATACCAGAGTTCAAACTTAAGTTAAATATCCAAGTAAAAGGGGTTGACAATTCCTTTGCACATTCACGCAACACCCGAGATGATATTCAACCTAAACCTACAGTAGTGTTTGCATTTAAATTTTGCAATATATTAAATACCTCTGATTTCTTAGCTTCAATTCTCACATTAGTTATTGCTACAGGTACAGAGATATCCTTACTTAGGTGATAGACTTTTGAAAAGTGATCACTCAGTAACTCGACTATTACATCTGATTTTGTCACCTCAATGCCATCAGCACCCACTAAAGTTATCCTTCCGAAGTCATTCTTCCTCTTACTTGCCACATAGCGGAAGAACTCCTTGGGACTACCCTTGATCTCATTGGCTAAGGTCTTCTCATAATCTGATTTAGCTTTTCTTACTATGCTGGTAACCTTCCTGGCTTGAGCTTTGTACTGCTCATGGGTGTACTGATCGCATTTCTCCTTGTACATTCTCCATAACATTTTCTTTTTTTTTTTGCAGATCAAGCTTGATACTACTGCTCATCCATCTAACTTTCCTGCCTTGTTTGTCTTCCTGACCATGGGGACACAATCTGATATTGCTTTCCTCAGATACCTGCTGATTTTATCCCATGCACTGCTAACATCTTTTCCCGGCAATATGTTCTGCCATGGGATGGCTGCAAGCTCACTCCGAAGCTTGTTATAATTGCCTAACCTGTAGTTCTGTATATACCCCTTCTTAACAGAAAAGTCCACAGATTTTGCAAACTCCCAAGTCAATACCACATGATCGCTTTCACCAATTGGAGGTAACGAGGACACCTTACTTACGCATATATCCTTTGAACCAATAACCAGGTCCAACACTCACACCACATGTCCCTTCAGTTATGTGCTGTTTCAAGTAATTATCTCATAGAAGATGTATGAACTCCATTTCCTTTTTGCTATGTGATATTTCCTCCTATCAATTGATATCACCATAATTAAAATCCCCCATAATAATCACTAGACCTGCACTCATTGCACTAATTTGCTGATGCATGAATTCAATATCTCCCCCTGTACCCCCCTGGCCTATAGCAACATCCAACTGTATATTTGGTTGCATTGGTCACTATTTCACACCAGACCACCTCAAATGAACTCTCATTCACATGCCTATCATCTTGATATACTACTTTCTTTGGCTGCAACACATCAGCTATCATCAACAGTACTCCTCCCCCTGTTCTATCTTCTCTATCCTCCCTCAAAATACTGTACCCATCACATTCAATTCCAGTGACCACATCTTCTGCTGACAGCCAAGTTTCACTAATGCCTACAACTTTTGGTGAGACTGCACTGACTAATGCCAAAATTTCTTCTCTCTTATTTCAAATGCTTCTTGCATTGGTATACAAAAATTGCAGATTCCCTCTAGTTCTTGTATCGGCTTTAGAACTGATATACAAATCACTAATTTCAGTAGTCCCATGCCGATTTTTATCCCCTCTCTTCTGCAATTTATTCTGCGAATAATGATCAATAAATATACAATCACTCTAAAGTTTCTCTCTCTTACACTCAACCTTTTCAATATTAGTTTCCCTGTCCAATTACTTCAACTTGTTCAGAAAACAGTAACTTCTTCAATCGCTTATGTCGTTCCATATTCAGATGCAGCTCATCTTTAGCATACAACTGTCTTTTTCCTTCAAACACACTCCAGACATCAACAAATTCCAGACCTATTTTTTTGTACATTCTTGCAATCACATCATTCATTAATTCATTATCATCGCTCGTCTACTTAACTCGTAATTGTCAAAACGAGGCATATGTGACAGATTTATGTGGTAACGGAAGTGAATGAATTGGAGGTTATTATAATACTGCAAATCTCAGCAGAAATATAGCAATGGGATTAGATGGAATATTACCCCATGTTTTGCAGGAATGTGCAAGGGAACTGACAATTCCTCTGACTAGGCTGTTTAATTTAATTTAAGTTTCAGCTCAAGTAGATTCTGAGGAAGTGGAAAGAGGGCAAAATAATTCCCTTGCATAGGGGAGGCTCTAAAACTGCAGTAGCAAATTATAGACCAATCAGTATCTTAGGAATGGTGATAAAAGTACTGGAAAAATGGGTCAAAAAAAGTGCATTGTATTCTTATTCCCCCATTCTTGAATAGGGGAATAAGAATACAATACTCTCTGGGGGGCAACATGGCTCTGCGAAGGGTTAATCATGCCTTAATAAATTAGTAAATTTTTATAATAGTGACAGTTGAGCTGGATAAAGAAAATAGCTACATTGCTGGATTTTGCAAAGGCATTTGACAGAACCCCACATTGAAATGAGTGGCAGACTCATCATGAAAAGTGTGCCTTAAAACAACACAGTATCACACTACTCCTGAAACTCATTCGCTGTCTGCCATCTTGCCACCCTCCCAGCAATACATTCCACACTGCTACCATAATCCATACGAAAAAAAGCTACTTTTCATCATCTTAATTCATCAGTTCCTTTTGCAACCTCCATGTCAGATACTTCATGTTCCACCATATGAAATATCTCCACAGTGACCATCAGGTAAACACTTCTCAACACTTAACTGTCTATCATGTCACCTCTTTGTCTTCCATCTACCAGATTCTGCAAGTTACATGTCTTCAGTCTATCCTTATAAACATCATTCTATAGTCCCAATATCATTTATGTTACCTGGCTCTGTACCCCCCCCCCACTTCCCAAAATTATTTCATCCCTGTCAGAGCTTCACAGTGACAAATCTGAGCACAGTACTTCAGATATGTATCTGATCAGGCTCTTATACAATGGCACTATCACATTCCCGTCTTCTTTGATTGTAGCAATCCTCTGGATTTGGTCCTTAAACTTCAAAATTCTAATATTAACCCAAATTCACTTGCTTCCTCCACTTCTAATACAGTTCAACCAAGGGAGTATGTAACTTCCAATACACAGATCCAAATTTCAGAATTGTACATTCAGCTACCTTAACCTAACGTCTTCCTCATTTGCCCAGCTTATTCAAATCCTCCTGAAGAGCCACATTAGAAAAGCAGTTACTAATAACCTTCCTCAAGCTTGCAACTACAAACTAACAGTCTTCTAGTATTGAGTCTTGTGGAACCTGACTTAATCTTGTTTTTGATACCAATACACAAATCTGATATCTAATGTAGGGGTTATGAAGGGTCATGATGAAAAATTTTTTTGCCAGGGCCTGCATTCACATTCATTAATATGAATTATGTATATGTGAATAAGAAAATGAGAGCACCAAATATTTTGTGTCTAAAAATAATCTAAAATTTTATAACTGCAAACTAATAGTTATTATTCTCTCAGTTTGGTACATATCAGCACATATAGTGAATACTGTTAGTCAAAAGTATCTAAAAAATTCCAAACAAAAACAAAAAACTTCCAAGTGATTTACTTGGAAGTTAAGGATAGCCGACTTTTATTTGCAAAGCAGTGAAATATGATGCAAGAAAATGGAAATTCAGTTTTTCTTGATGTGTTTTCCCATACTCACTGTCCCAGTTTTCTGATGTACATTCCATTTAAGAAACTTTTTTTTTCCTACGTCTTCAAATCTTGACACATATGCATACATTAAAAAACTTAGTATACAAAATTGTTAGCAAATCGTTGAAAGTAGAATCGTGGTTATTATATTTGCAATAAATTTGATATTAATACAGTAACATTAATTCAATAAAAACAAATACCTCCCTGAATTTCTACAATTGGTTACCAAGGTGATTTCACCAACAGGAAAGACGGACTTGAAAAAAATACTAGCAATTTTTTTTAAAAACAAGGTTAGGAAAAATAAATAAGGAGATGCTGCACTCTCTCTCAAATGAAGCGCACAGAAACACTGCATTTAAATCCAAATATGGATATTGATGGATGAACAAACGCCTTTTCGTTAGCATTAATTTTGTATTTCGGGTACAGTTTTTGGTAACCTACCTTATCATTCTGAATACATTCCAGGACAGCAAAATTGTTAGTTAAGATGCTGGATGCACATATCCGTCGAATGTCTGATGAGCATTCGGGGGTTTCATATAATTTGATGCCACTGCTACTAGCATGCTGTTTCATGATAGTGTTACGTCTATTCTGAATCGTTTCATCGTTTCGGGGAATTGGTTCAGAACGTTTTCTTAATCGATTCTCTACATTATCTGTGACACCTTTCTTGGAATTAGTTAAACTTAGATTAGCAAGAGATGACCTGCTACCCACATATGGAAAACCATAGTGTTTATCCTCTTCGGCATTGCTACAACGCACAACACTTTCAAACAGTAAAACAAAAACCACAATGGAAACTACCATCATACTTCTATACCTCGCAATTATTAATGATGAAAAAATACACCGCCATACCACGAGTAACACGGTTATTCTTTCTATCCACACACTGCAACCGCCTTGCGGTGAAAGACAAACCGAATATGCAATAAATATTAAATTGATACAGTAAATGAGCACACCACACCTGCTCGAACTCCTTTGGGTCTTAGCAAACGTAAATGAAAATCACCAAGGAAACATAAAAAGAAATTGCCATGTGTAATTAAAACACTAAATTGAATTAGAAGGTAATTCATATGCATTAAAGGACGTTTTTTTTTATAATTAATATGAATTCATTCTTATCGACTGAGATGATCGATATAATAGGAATATAAATCGAGTTGTTGTAATTATTATTATTACATTCACGCTTCAGGAGTCAAAGGGTCATCGATGGAGAGGGGTGGGGGAAGTTATACCATTAATAGTTATTATTATTATTTGATACCTTCAGGGAGTCCAAAGACTCATCGAGGGAGGGGCACCTGCTCTACACTCTGTCTCCACCAACTGACCGCAACTACACCAACGCCATCTACCGCCGACCACCATCACTGGTGGTCACCACAGACATTCACTAACATCCATGCCCACGGCGGGATTCGAACCCGCAGCCTTTTGGCTGGCGAGCAGATACCCTAACCAATCGGCCAGCCTGGCTATACATTAAATAAGTAGTACACGTTATATTACATTACATTATATAAGAAGCATACACCTATTACAAAAGCCCACAAACTCATTACGGAAAATCTCTCCTGCCCTGCAACATAGTATTATGATTACTGTATACGGGCAATTTCATGGCGTCCGAAGACTCGTCACTTGGGACCCAAACTATCCACACACACACACACACACACACACACACACACACACACACACACACACACACACACACACACACACACACACACACACACACACACACACACACACACACACACACACACACACAATCATTGTTGCCAGCCTGGTTGACCGAGTGGTTAGTGTATCCACTCTCCAGCCAAAAAGCTGCTGGTTTGAATCCAACTGTGGTTGGATGTTTGTAATTGTCTGTGAAATACTTGCAGTTAGTAGAGTAGGTGCCGTCCCTCAATGAGTCCTAGGACTCCCTGGAGGTGTTATGAAATAATAATAATAATAATAACTCTTCTTGAACACATTAAGAGATAGAGCACTTACAACTGATTCAGGCAACCCATTTTTTCACCACTCTCCAAGCGAAAAAAATTAGCCTCACGCCCTTACTAACCACTAGCTTACCCAACTTTCAGAGTTGACATCTTGTTATGTCCCTTTAGCCAGGTGCTGCAATATTTGCTTTGTATTAATGCTATAAAATCCTTTAAGTAACTTAAATGTTTCTATCATATTCCCCTTATTTACCTATCAACCAAAATTTGCAATCCATAAACGATTAATAAATAAATAAAACGATACAAAATACTTCTCATACTCTTATTCACTACTCCCTTACATAATGAATGGGTGGAATGCGTTGCCAGATGTGGTTGTGAATGCTTCATCTGTGAATGAATTTAAAGAGAAGTATGATAGGCAGGACCGGCGGAAGCGGGCCTGCAAGGCCTACATTCCAGGCTGGTGCCACTGCAAGGTGGGCGCCGTTTCAAAGTGTTAGTATGAAGTTTCATTCTTTCTTTAAATTTTTGGTAAATAATAGGTAAGTCATTATATTTGCTGCAAATTTACAGTTAGAAAAAGTGACAAATTTACAAAGTTACAGTTACAAATTTACAAAAAAAATTCTTGTAAATTCTTTCCACATGATTATGACAAAAAAATAAAAATAAATAAATAAATTACCATTTGTTTGGGCGCCCATTTCAGCTTTGCAGGCGGGAGATATCCAGCCTAGCGCCGGCCCTGATGATAGGTATTGTGTGAATAATGGTTAATGTAGTTCTCCCGCGAAAACCACAATTACGCTGACTCCATGGAGACACTGTAATAATAATAATAATAATAATAATAATAATAATAATGATGATGATTATTCTTATTATTATCCAAAGATGTTTTCTTCTTCCTTTTCCTTTTGTCCCACCATATGAAATCTCTCTCTCTCTCTCTCTCTCTCTCTCTCTCTCTCTCTCTCTCTCTCTCTCTCTCTCTCTCTCTCGGCAAATACCTCTTAACCACTTAAAATTCGCAGTCATTGCACCCCTTTCCTATCTATCTGCTAATCTCTGCAAATTACATTCTTTAATTTTTCCTCAAAGCCAACATTTCTGTCTTAAAATTACTTTTGTTAATCGCTTTTGCACCCTCTCCAAAGTGTCTTTATCCCCTCAATATCCACGTGATTAGATTTGAGTAGAGTACACCACATACAACCTGATCATGGCCTTATATAACGGAATCACTACCACTGATTAATGTTTTTCTTAATATTGCAGCAAACCTCTGAGCTCTCTATACAACCTTTTCAACATTCTCCTGAAATTTCAAATTCAACCTACCATCACCACAAGCTCCTGTGCATCCACCACTTCCTCCAATACGCTTTTATATAAATCCTCATCTGCAGATCCCAAAATTAAAAACTTTACACTAAGCAACATTGGAATAGTATTTCCTAGTCATCTGCCTACTCATGAGCTTATTCATAACCTCCTGTAAGTCCACATATCAGTGCTACATGCAATAACATATCTGGCTTCAGATCAGATCAGATGAAAACAACTGGCTTCAGATAATGTACAATTTTTTTGCCTCGTATTTTGATTGTTAATGTAACATAGCTTCATTACTAAGACCCGGAGACCAAACAACAGTCAGTGGAGTAGAGACACAAAGGTTCTACATGGCCAAACAAGTTCCAATCCCAAAAGTCAGTAGGGAAGGTTCTTGCCATTGACTTTTGGGATACGGATGATATAAATCTTTACAAGTACCTTAAAGAACGTGAAACTGTTACAGCAGCAGTTTGTTCAACAGCACTGAAGGAACTGAAGGAAAATCGCCACAGGAAACTGAGTAGAGGTATGTTGTTTTTGCAGAACAACACAGCTGGTCACACTGCCCGTGAAACTCACCAAACAATACACAACTTGTGCTTTCAATATCTGTCTCATCCATCCTATATGCCAGATCTAGCCCACATATGCCTATTTCATATTCCCAAATTGAAAGAAACACTTGAAAGGAACAAAATTCACTACCGATGATGAAGTCATATCTGTAGCTGAGGAATGGTTTGTGCACCAAGGGAAAGACGTTTATTTCTCAGAGAATCGCAAATAATGCAGCAGCGTTGTACCAAATGCATAAGACTTCCGGGTAATATGTAGAATAATGTGTAAGTTACATGGTTCTACCTCAATTCCTTCATGGTGATTATAACAACTTTTCTGCACACCCTGGTAGAGAGGCATTGCCACTTTTTCTTCAAATAACAGCATTGTTTGAATTACAGCAGCGATTTTTAGCTGTTAACTCTTACAACTTTTGTGAAGTGTTCCCTGAAGTCCGTTCACTATACATCAACATGCTAAGAGACCTTGCTTCCATCACCTCCCTGAAGCAAAGTTTCTCTCCAATGTGATAAACCTCATTCCTTCTTCTCTATCCAAAGTGCATAACTGTACACTTGGCTAGATTGAAAAGACATTCCTATTATTCAGTCGAAAGCACCAACCTATTCAAATCCTCTTGAAACAACACATCAGAATTTCCTAACATTGCATTTCCTAATTTAGCATCTTCAACAAAATAACTGAATATCTCCTTTAACTTCATGAACGAAATCATTGATAAATAAGTTAAATAGCTTCCATTTGTTACCTTCCTTTTGGGGGACACTGCATCTTCGTACAGTATTCGATGGGTCCTATTAGTATTCCAGCCTTGTTACTAACCTACCAAATTATTATCCAATCCCATCACTAACACTCATAACTAAAACTCTTAGGTCCCGTTTTTTCCCCGCTATCATGCAGAAATATACTTTAATTAGTCTAACTCTATAATGTCACAACATCAATCTCTGTTAATCATGTTTCAATAATACCGATATTCAAGAGATAGATTGCTCAATAATCATTTCCATTAACGTATTCCCTTTATTAATACTCTTGCCTTTGTATTTAGAAAAAGGTGTAAATTTCGTGTTTGCTCAATATATCGTATATTCCAGCTGCGTCGGTATTCTCGATAGCCCCATATCTATTTTTTCCTGCTCTAGTTTCCGACCAACGATTCCTTATCTGTGATACATGTTCCCTGCATGAGGGCGTTGCTAGCTAAGTCTATACAAAAGTTGTGCAGAATGAATGATGTAGCATTTGTGGATCTGTGATCTGTGTTTGACGGAAAGAAGGATTTTTACAACTGATGGACCGCATCTAAATGTTTTTGGTGTTAGGTGTATGAAAGAGTGAGAGAGATTGAGAGAGAGAGAGAGAGAGAGAGAGAGAGAGAGAGATTTGGTCACCGAACATGCTGAAGCGCAAATTGAGGAAAATTTAAGGAATTAGTATATACTAAAATAAAGAGCCAAAAGGCTTCACTTCGGCGATGCAAAAATTATAATAATCAAGAGGATATTAAATCCAGCATTATTTCAACGCCGACTGTAGAAACTATGGAAGTTTCTTAAAAATAAGTTGATCTTACAAGAATACTCCCGCGCCTGGGCAGCGTGCACGGCTTCTAAGGGGGTCCGCCTTAGTGCGACGACTCGTAAATGCCGACGGGCGTATTTAAGCTCTCTGGTCAATTTATTTTACGAAACTTTCATAGTTTCGTAAAAATAAATTTTTACGAAAATATATTTTTACCAAATAAATTTTCGGGCTTTGAAATAATGCTGGATCTAATATCCACTCGATTTTTATAATTAAGGAATTAGAGTGGAAACAGAGGAGTTTGTGGAAAGACACCCATTAATCAACTGAGGGTGTGAATGACCAAGTGCTGAATCTAGTCTCGCAAGCAAAAATATTGAATAGGATAGTCAATTAAAGACGTAAAGAAGGTGGGGGTATAAAGGGATGCTGCAGTTTCTATATACTAATGCCAGAGATATCAGGAACGAGATGGGAGAGTTTTTGGCATTGGTTAGTGCAACCGCGCCAAAGGTTATAGGCATTAGTGAGACTCGGCTAACTGCAGATAATATAGTTATAGGGATAGAATGTGAATGGTTTAGTATCTTCAGATAAGATAGAGAGTATACGATGAGGAGGGATGCTGCTGATGATAGCAGATAAATTACAGCCAAAAAGAACAGCAGATATGCAAGAGAGTGGCTATATATTTGAAACAGTCTGGTGTGAGATTGAGGCTAATAAGATAAAAAAAAATACAGTTGGTGGTTAATAAATGGGGGGGGCATTTTACGGATGATCTGGATGACATACATTGACAAATGAGTACCATGTGTATAAGAGGATTGATTATTACAGGGCACTTCAACTATTCAGATAATAGACTGGAAGGAAGAAAGATCACATGGCACGAATGAAATGGAATTTATACACCTAATTGGAGATAATTATTTAAGGCAGCATGTGATGGGCTTAGAGTGCAAGAATACTGGACCTGCTTATAGCAGCGTGGTCCAAATTTTTCCTACGACGGAACACTTCACAAATACTGAAATTTTCACAGAACACCTTGGTTATTTTGTAATGTATTAATAATTAATTATGGCATAATCATAAAGAGTATTAGTACACTTATGTATACTGTGTGACATATTGACAAATATAAAATTACATTTAAATCAGTTATCAATCACTGGACTGATGAAATCTTGTAGCATATTTTACTGTCCTCAGGCCAACATCATTAAATTCATTTGTGCTGATTTTCATTGATATATCCCATTCTGATCACCAAAAACTTATAATATTATTATAAGTACTTAAGAGTGAATGCAGACTTTGTCTCCTGTGTGATGGTAGTTTTCCCATCCTTTTATACATCCTGGAGATCGCTTTGTGGGCTGGAGGTGGATGAATCACTATTTATTGTGTCACAAACACCTTTAATACGAGATTTCTTAACACCAAAATTAAACAAAGTCCCTTGTCCCTTATTCTTATTAAAATTTTAATCTGTAGACCTGTTACTTTTAAAAAAATCATGGCACTCCAGTTTCAAAACAAACACTAACATACTGCTTCCAGTATTACTAGATTGCCTTGTTCTTCAATTTCACTGGAAATATTTTCTTTATACTTCCTTACTGATTGGTCATTAACATTTGCAACACAGATGTTATTTCATTCAGATTTGAGAACAGAGGTTACGCCGTCCATTGTTTTAATTACCTTGCAGCCAGTTTTTATGAGCGGTCATAAAAAGCAGTACTCCTTTTCCCAAATGTTGAAAGATTTCGATGTGTGAAAAGTAACGATAATTCATGAATATTTCCATGTTTAAAAAAATGCCGCTTGGTCACTAACATTGCAACACAGATATTATTTCATTCAATTTTGAGAATAGAAAATACACTGCCCATTGTTGTAGTCGGCTTGCAGGCAATTTTTATGACAAGTCACAAACACCGGTATTCCCTTTCCCGAATTACTTCCATTTTTAAAAATACACGGCTTGGCCACTGACATCACGGAACACTTATTCACTTTCCTCGGAACAAAATTTGGGAAACCCTGGCTTATAGCATTAAGGAGCTATCCATAACCTAGGTAACCACATTGCCTCTGATTGCGGAAAGTGGTTATTCGGTATTCACTTGGGAAATTCTAAAACATGAGGAATATCCTGTCAAAAAGGGATATTTAACTGAAGACAATTGATGTTAGAAAGGCTCATAACTAGAAATTTAAAAGCCAGACCAATTTATAGGACTAAGGGTTTAACTCCGCGATGTGGATAGCAAGGAGAAAACTACCACATTAATAACCCTACAAAAAAGCATGGAAACTAGAAACAATCAAAATGAGATCGAATGGAATCCCCCATGAGAGGATTCATGTCCTTCTGAGAAAGAAATCAGGCTTCTCAGGTAGTAAACCTAGAGAAACTCTGATACAGGCAGAAAGAAGCAGAAAAATTATACAAACATAGGAACATGGAATGTGAAAACCCTTTTAGAAGTGGGTAAACTTGCAAACTTTGAAAAGGAAATGAAGAGGCTTAATATTGACATACTGGGAATATGTGAAACATGATGGCAAGATTAAGGTGATTTCTGGAGCGACGACTATGGATAATATACCCAGGAAGAGAAAGAGAAAGGAAAAGCAGGGGTAGCAATAATACTCAAGTAACAGGCTTCAGTTATGCAAAAAGTAACCACAACAATCAAACACAATAATAGAACCACGGCAATTAGCATCCAATCTGAACCAATAAATCCGAATATTATAATAGTTTGTTTGCCTAAAACTGAACTCAAAGATGACGAAATAGCTGAAATATATGAGTAAATTGAGGATATACGAGTATATGGAACATATTCAAACAACGAGACAACACAGTAATAATTGGAGACTGGTTCGCAATCGTAGAGGGAAAGGAGGATAATACTGTAGGAAAATTTGGCTTAGGACAGATAAACGACAGAGGACAACATCTAGTAGATTTTTGCAAATAGAAGGAAGTAGTAATCACAAACACAATACTCCAAACACACAAAAGAAGAAGATACACCTGGAAGACACCCAGAGACACAAACAGATACCGATAATGAGTATATACTGGTTAAAGCAAGATTTAAAAAAACAAATTATATTTTTAGTAAAGCCTTCCCAGGAGCAGATGATGATAACGACGACAACCTTGTATTAATGAAAACACAATTGAGGTCAAAAAAAAAAAACTAAAAAAAAAACCAAAGATTCTGGAAAGGCTTTTATTGGGATTATATTGATCAAGTGTATATAATAAACAACTAAGTTATACCAACTAGTTTCAACAACTAAGTCTGTTGGCATCTTTAGGGTACATAACTGATGTAAGGCACTAAAAAGTAAAAAAACTGTTACAAACTAAAATCAACCGGTTCCACTTATATTAAACAAAGAACAGACGCGTAAAATACATTCATAGAGGGTGGATGATATCACTTGTTATTATTTAGGAACGTTCTATAGTTGGCACTATAATTCAGTTCTGGCGAGTCGAAGGATCTGATAAGGGACTTCCAGATCACGGGCAAGATCAATCCTTGGTTCCTGTTAAGGTTTTGTGTACAGCGGGCAACTGTTGTGGCTTCCTTAAAAATTCGGGAGCGGAAGTCCTACTCCATGTAAGGAATTGTGCTTCTGTCCCACTCTGTGGTATGGTTCGTTCTTGAAAAATGAAAAGCTAACCCCGATTTTTCTTCTCTGTTATAATTAACGTCACCTATGCGTTCTTTTTGCCTAATTTCAAGACTCCTTGAAGTTTGGCCGATGTGATTCAAGCCGCACAAGCATGGTATGTTATAAACTCCAGCATATTTCGAGAAAGGATGGCTATCTTTTGGAGATCTTAAGAATTGTCTAATCGTCGTTTCTGTGAGTTTAAAGGCCAGTCTTATTTTATGTGGTCTAAGGAGTCTAGCAATCTTATTGGAAACTGTCCCTAAGTGTGGAATGACGATGGTAGAAATATAATGTACATCATCTTGTTGTCTTTGTCGGGGTTCAGAGAAAAGTATCTTGTGGACGAGTCTTCGAGGAAATCCATTCATGGTAAGGTTGGTGGATATCAGGGATAGTTCTTCCTGGAGGTCTTGTTGATCTGTTGTAAGGACAGAGCCACAGTTCTTCAACATGTGTACAATACTATGTTTCTGAGAAATGTGGTGTGAAGAAGTGAAATGTAAATAATCGTCCTGTATTGGTAGGTTTGCGGTAAACTGAGAGGTTGATACCACCATTCGGAAGCTTCTTAATTAAAGTGTCCAGAAATGATAATTGATTATCTTCTTCAAGTTCTAGAGTGAATTTGATTGTGTGGTGTAGAGAGTTGATTTTCATAAGAAAGTCGAACAGGTCCTTTTTTGTGTGGTTCCAAATGTGGTTTTAACTTGCCAGAACTGAATTATAGTGCCAACTATAGAACCTTCCTAAATAACAACAAGTGGTATCATCCACGCTCTATGAATGTATTGTACGCGCTCTGTTCTTTGTTTAATATAATTGTAATCGGTTGATTTTAGTTTATAACAGTTTTTTACTTTTTAGTGCCTTACATCAGTTATGTACCCTGAAGATGCCAAGAGCCTTGGTTGGTGAAACTAGTTGGTATAACTTAGTTGTTTATTATATACACTTGATCAATATAATCCCAATAAAGGTTTTTCCAGAGCTTTTTGATCAAGAAAATTAAACGTTTTTTAACAATCAAAGATTGACATCTTGAAATTGAAAAATGAAAACACCAAAAGACAATTCCAGGAAACCACCTAAAAACTAACACAAGAAAGTGCAAAGCAAAACACAAGCAATACCATTAAGTGGAATCAATAAAAGACAATATCCTAAACGCTAGTAACAAAATACTAGGAAAAGAAGAGCAAAATATAATAATATCATGGATAACTGAACAAATACTAGATTTAAGGGAGGAGAGGAGGCAATACAAAAAAAAAAAATCAGCTAACGCCTTTTTTATTCCCGTATACGGGAGTAGGCGACGCCATTTAGCCCTATCTAACATTTTGGAGACTGAGTGGGCAGTTCAATCTCCACTGGTACCCAATCAGAGACAGATGGCCCAAGGCTATCACTAATTAAGCGGTATGCAGTGAAGAGAGACGGCTCAAATGTGCTGCCATCTCGTGGTCCCTAACCCTAACACAAATATATTTAATGTCTGAAATAATGTGGGTTCTACGGTCGATTTTCTTGAGTTTACAGGACGAAAAACCCGAGTTTCCGGGAGGAAAAACCTGCTTGCCCGTGCCAGAGATCGACTAACTCGGGAACCGGTCGAAAAGAGGCTTAGAAAAATTTCCTCTATTCGCCGACTAGACTCGAAACCAAGACTTCCTTCGGCGGCCAAGCGCGGTGGTGTGCAAATGCCACATCCACTGAGCTACACATACAAGAATATAGAAAATGTAGAATACAAAGAAAAATAGACGAAATTAAAAAATCTGATAACAAGAAATGTAAGCAATCAAAAGAAGAATACCTCCATGAAGAATGAAAGAAGACAGAAGAACTGTTAATAATGGAAATCTAGAAACAGCTTATAACCAAATAACAGAAATAACAACAAACTTAAAAAGGCAACACATAATAATAATATGCCTTAATACAGTATGCACAGCAAATGGGATACATAAGAACAAATAATAAATAAGAAACCATACATATTAGGTGTGGAGTAAGACAAGGGTGCATATCATTACCCTTGCTCGCTCTTCAAGATATATATTGAAAATGCATTTTCAATATATATCTTGAAGATTGGTGGAAAGGAAATATTTTTCCTCAGAATTGCAAATGATATTTCATTCATAGCAAAAGAAGAACACTTAAAAAGTTAATCAAAAACAAATGAAATGATTAATAAATACCACATGAAAATTAATGTTGAAAAAAAGTCTGCTGGCAAGCAAGTAACCAAAATTCATAAAGAAAATTAAATTAAATAAGAAAGAGATAAAACAATAAATAATTACAAATACCTAGAGAGTACAATAAATGAGGAAGTAAGAGCAAAAGAAGATGTTAAGATGAGAATAGGAATAGCAAAAAAAAAAACAATTCAATAAAATGGAAACGGTATTAAAAGTAATCTTATGTCTCTAAAACTAAGGAAAAAACTCTAAAAACTAATGTGTATAGTATAGCACTTTATGGCAGCAAAATATAGACAATGGGAACAGGAGAGATTAGAAGACTGGAGGTATTTGAAATGTAGTGTTGGAGACGAATGCAAAAGACAAAATGGACAGACGAAAAAATCTAATGAAGAAGTGCTTAAGGAAGTAAATGAACATAGAATATTGATGGAGATATTAATAACAAGAAGACACAGATGGATTGGACATATCTTACGATATGAAAGTCTGACGAGAAGAATAATGGAAGGCAAAATCAATGGAAAAAGAGAAAGAGAAAAACCAAGTAAAAGATACTCATACTTTGATCAAATAAACAAAGCACTGAAATAAAACATAGTACAAAATAAAGAGGAAAGAAAACAGAACAGAAGAATGGAAGGCAATACTGCTGAGCTACCAGCTATAAGACTGATGCCATACAAGAAGGGATATATGTGGATCTACAAGGTAGGTGATTATGACAAGCTTTAGAGCAAGATTGAAGCTGTGGCATGGCATCAAACCTTGCAAGAGAAGGATGTTAGTAGTGCAACAGAGATAGTTATTGGGCAACTAGCGGAAGTAATATTAAAATATGTACCTAAAGAAGAGACTGTTAATCAGGCAGGAGTTTGACGGATGAGCAATATCATTAAGCGCAAGCATCAGGAGAAGAAAATGCTGTGGAGGGTATATAAAGAAAAAGAAACTGGTAAAGTCATCACCAGTACAGGGCTTGGCAGAAAAGACCTTTCATTATCTGATTTAACAGATAATGAAAAGACCTTTCATTATCTATAAAATCAGATAATGAAAAGAATCTAGCTGAGTAGGCCAAACGAAATCCTAAAAATTTCTCTCTTTTTGTGACAAGAAAGAGGAAGAATGACTATGGAAGATGAATTTTAATGAGTGATGATGGTCACTAGATGAGAGAATCACATTAAATAGTCGAGTTACTTAGTGACCATTTGGTAAGAGTAAATCATTTTAGTGATGTTGCTGTATTAATATATGCGACAGTCATGAATGTGGGAACACAGGTGGATGAATTGTAGGTTCATAAAACATTGAGGAACCTCTTTTTAAATCCACCTATGTGATTAGATGGGATATCCCCTTGAGTGTTGCGATAAGGTGCAGAGGATCTATCAGTGCCTCTGACTTGGCTGGTAATTTAAGTCTCATGTCTGACAGAGTCTTAAGGTAGTGGAAAGAAGACAAAATAATTTCTTTGCCTAAGGGAAGTACTAAAACTGCAGTAGCAAATAAAGTCCAATCAGTATCATAATCGTGGTAGTAATAGTAGTGAAAAAATTGGTGAAAAAGAAAATTCAACAGTGGCAGGATAAAAATGTGATACTGGATGAGAGTCAACATTGCTTTCTGAACGCTCCGTCATGCCTCACTAATTTACTGTCTCTTTTTAATAGAGTAACAGTACAGCTGGCTAAAGGATATAAAA
Organism: Typopeltis vanoorti; assembly: GCF_054136105.1. NCBI lineage: Eukaryota > Metazoa > Arthropoda > Arachnida > Uropygi > Thelyphonidae > Typopeltis > Typopeltis vanoorti. Next base: position 109,707,372 of record NC_143557.1, read on the forward strand.
AAAAGTCAGCTAACGCTTTTTGTTCCCGTATAGGGAGTAGGCGAGGCCATTTTTATTCCTATCTAGCTTTTGGAGACTGAGTGGACAGTTCCATCTCCACTGGTAGCCAATCAGAGATATCTGGCCCAAGGCTATCACTAATTAATCGGCACGCAGTGAAGAAGGCGGCTAGTAAGTGCTGCCATCTGGTGGTCCCTAACCCTTACACAATATATTTAATGTCTGAAAATAGTGTAGGTTCGACGGCCGATTTTCTTGAGTTTACGGGAAGAAAAACCCGAGTTTCCGGGATGAAATAAAAGGATATGGCTAAACGATTATTCTTTTGGATATTGCAAATGCATTTGACAGAATACCACAGAGAATTCTATTATGCGAATTTGAACAAAGGATAATGGTATGACACTAGCTAAGTAGATGAGAGGGTGGCTCATATACAAATATCAAAAAGTGGTACATGGAGGAATAGATTCGAAATGAATACAGATGACTAGTGGGGTGTCCTAAGGTTCGTTGCTGGGACTATTGCTGTTTAATTTGTGAATAAATAATATAGCAAATAAACTGAAAGGAAATATTCAGTTGTTTGCTGATTTTGCGAAATTAGGTAGAGTAATAGTTAATCAAGGCGATGGGGAGCTTGCAGAACGATTTAAATAGGCTGTTGATATGGGCAAAAGATAACAGGTTTCACTTTAATGTGGAGAAATTCAAAGTTATGCACTTCGAGATAAATGGATTAAAATCTGTGTATCAAATTGATGGTACTGCACTCCAGGAAACAGATACAGCTAGAGATTTATGGCTGGTGAAAGAGAGAGTTAAAGTTTAGAAGATATATTGCTAAAGATGATTATGTTGCCCATAGGATTATTTGGAGATTGAAGAACACATTAAAAAGTAGAGATTATGAAATTGTTATCCCTTTTTATAAGGCATTGATACACCCACGTCTGGATTACTCTGCTCATATTTGGTGTCTTGGATTTCTTGGGAATGAGGAAACAGGAGAAGATTCAGAGGTGAGTGACCAAGATGGTGAGTTGTCTCTGGAATGTTTCCTATGCAGATAGATTGAGGATCGGTGGATTGCAGAAGTTGGTTGAAATGTGAACAAGGAGGAATATTTAAAATGCTTTAAAGTTACTTAAAAAGCTTGTTTCAGCATTTGGCTGGCAGGGCTAGAAAAACGAATCGTTCTGGATGTTGAATCAACTTGTGGTTAGTAGGAATGTCATGACTAGAAATTTTTTCATGGAGAGTTGTGAATAGGTGGAATGTGTCGCGAATGTTAGTGACTGCTTTATCTGTTAATTGGATCAAGCAGAGGTATGATAGATTGTGTGAATAGATTGTGTCTCCTGCGAGGAGTCTCTGGACTGCATGGAGACTCTCGTACAATAATAATAATAATAAATCAGCTAACGCCATTTTATTCCCCGATATAGGGAGTAGGCGAGTCTGTTTAGCCCTATCTAACTTTTGGAGACTGAGTGAGCAGTTCAATCTCCACTGGCAGCCAATCAGAGATAGCTGGCCCAAAACTATCACTAATTAAGTGCTACGCAGTGAAGAGAGAGACGGCTCAACAAGTGCCGTCTTCTCGTGGTCCCTAATCCTAACACAATGTATTTAATGTCTGAAATAATGTGGGTTCTACGGTCGATTTTCTTTAGTTTACAGGACGAAAAACCCGAGTTTCCGGGAGGAAAAACCCGCTTGCCCGTGCCAAAGTTCGACTAACTCGGGAACCTGTCGAAAAAAGGCTTAGAAAAATTTCCTCTAGTCGCTGACTAGACTCGAAACTAAGTCTTCCTTCGGGCGGCCAAGCGCCGTGGTATGCAAACGCCACATCCACTGAGCTACACAGGCTCTCAAAACAATAGTAAACGACGAAATCACAAAAATTGACTGGATGCAGATAGCGTATTTAGATTCTGCTGAAGCTGTATATAATAATCTTAAACTTGCATTTAACAAAATATATAACAACACAAAGCCATAACAAATGTAAAAATACGCTCCCAAACAAAACAGAATCCATGGATAACAGACAACATATTAACAGACATACAAAGAAAAGCTGCCCTATGGAAACAACTCAAGAAGTCACAAAACAATATCGCTTTACAAGCTGAATACAAAAGAAAACGAATCTCCTAACAACACAGATTAGGACGGCAAAAAGATAGTACTACAGCAACAAATTAACATCAGCGCAGAACGACATAAAGGAAACCTGGCATTTGATTAATGAAATGCTGGACAATATACACAGAACCACTGCCTCAGAAACAATAAAACACAGCTTTGCTTGTGACCCCAAATCCCTCAAACAGTTGGCAAACAACTTTAATCAGCAATTCATGAAGTCCGTCCAAAAACTACAAGAAACAACCTTTCAACACACAAACGAACATTCTCCACTAGGTCCATGAGCAACCCAGTCGATGTGGTTCCCCACATTAACAAAAGAAGAACTATCATTGGAAATTCAACAAACTAACCCTAAAGAACCGGGGATAGACAGAATCAGACCAAAAGACATCACGAAACACTCAAACAACCTATGTCTAGTTATACAAAAACTATTAAATAAAATTTTCGAAATTGGACACATATCTGAAACACTAAAGACTGCATTAATCATACCCATACACCAACATGGAAAAAGAAACATTATAAGTAATTACAGACCCATCGCCATGTTGTCTGTAATCAACCAAATCATGGAGCGAATCGTGCATCATAAACTCTCCACATACGATGAAAAATTTCAAATCATACCCAAAACACAATATGGCTTTCAAAAAAAATAAAGGAACAGCAACACTCCTGGATGATTTCATAGACCTAATAAACGTTGCATTGGATAAAAACAGAATAACATTAGTCATATTCATTGATATAACAAGAGCTTTTGACACACTAACACACATTTACACAAAACACACAAAAAGTAATACTGACTTTTAATGACAGTAATACATATCTTAGGAGCTGTGTTTTACATTGTGAGAAAATATCAAGAATAGTGAGGGAGCTTGCTCCACCTTTGCTTCGAATTGCCTACGCCGATAGTTTTTCGGGATGAAACTCATAGATCGTAGTTCGCGATCTTACGCTGATAGTTTTTCGGCATGAAACTCATAGATCGTAGTTCGCGATCTTACGCCGATAATTTTTTGGCATGAAACTCATAGATCGTAGTTCGCGATCTTTAAGAAATTAAGGGGATAAAAATCCCTTGTTGTAAAACAATAAGGGATTTTTATCCCCTTAATTTCTATTAACGTTTCCAGAAAACTAGCCGTTTGGCTTTTTATCTTAACTATAAATATTAATACACCTTTATGGCATTCGTATAGTGAAGGTATGAAAGTTCTTTTCACTAAGCTTTGATATCTTCCAACCCAATACATCAGGGATAGAACCACACAATTGTCCTAAAGAAAAGATACCACCAGTCATATTAAGGGATAAAGAAAAATGGATCCCTATCTCATCAGCCCTAAGAGAGCAAAACATCTCATTCTCATGGGCTAAAAACACAGATGAGGGAGTTAAAATACAACCCTCTACAGTCTCGGATTACAGACAGATGACCAGATTTCTGGACAAAGCAAGCGTCCCATACCACACCTTCACTTTACCTAGTGAAAAGAACCTGAAAGTTGTTCTACGTGGGATAGCTGAAGGTATCACTCCTGAAGATGTGTCCACTGATCTCTCCAGACAGGGCCTGTCGCCAGTTAAAGTGAGCAGAATGCTCAGAGCAGATAAAAGGCCAATGCCTTTGATGCTAGTGGAAATAAACAACACACAAAGTCAGATCTATGAACTGACGGTAGTATGCGGTCTCAAAATTACAACTGAGCCTCTAAGGAAAAGAGCATCTGCAGGTCAGTGTCATAGATGCCAAAGATTTGGACATACCCAAAAATTATGTAAGGCGGCCTACAGGTGCTTGAAGTTCGGCGAGGGACACCAGACCATCTCTTGCACCAAACCTCGCACAACTCCAGCATGCTGTGCAAACTGCAGAGGAACTCATCCCGCCAACTACAAGGGATGCCTTTCCAATCCAAAAAACCGAGGACCAACAAAACTCAATCTTGTTCCACCACGTAAAGACGTTTTAAGCAACCAAACAAATCGTCTTCCAGTCCGAAACACCTTGCATTCTTCCTCACAAGAAGGAACAACCATGACCAAAACATATGCTGAGGCTGCAAGAAGTAAGCCTCCTGCATCTGTGGAGCTAGAAAACTCCAAAATAACATCCGTTTTAACAGCCTCACTTGCGACTATGCTACAAGAATTCAGCAAGACATGTCCCTCAACATCTTCTAGAAAGAGATTCCTGCAAAGCACACAAAACATTATAACAGCCATCTGTCATGAATAATAAATTCAAACCAAAAGCTCTTAAGATAATAGCATGAAATGCAAATGGATTGATGAACAAGATGTTGGAACTACAAGAACTTTCAACTCGTCTCAGTGCTGATATCATCTTGATTGGTGAAACACACCTAAGACCAGCTAATAACCCAAAAATCCGTGGATACGCTATGTACAGAAACGACAGAATTGGCACAAGAGGTGGAGGCACAGCCATATATATAAAGAGTTATTTGAATCCTAACACAATAGACAAGCCCAAAACAGTAAACCTGGAGGTGACTGGTGTGGATGTACATACCTTCAATGCTGGGAGTCTCAAGATCTATGCTGCATATAACCCTCCAAGCATTCCTCTGCTGACTACAGTTCTAGACTCCGTACTTGGTCCAAATGACTCCATAATAATAGCAGGAGATTTCAACTCAAAACACACATCTCGGTACAGCTCACCTACTAACACCAAAGGCCACACACTTTTCAACTATGCAATGCTCAACTCGGTTGTAGTCGCCGGCCCTATTCAGCCCACCAATTTCAGCCCTTTGGGTGGCTCGGATGTGCTGGACATTGTCATTTTTAAAAATTTAAGATACCAATTCAAATTGGAATCAGTCAACGAATTCTCTTCTGACCACAGTCCCATAGTGCTCGATCTAGGCTCATCAGATCAATTCTCTCCTCTGCACACATTCATACCATGGGACAAGATAGCCAAGGTTCTTCCTGATCATATTGTTCCAGTACCCAATATCAGTAAAAAGGAAGAGATTGACACAGCAATAAATAACTTAACCATACAAATTCAGAAAGCAATTGAATCAGTCAGACAATCAACTGTCTTCAACCAAACAAACCGTATCCCTGAAGAAATCATGGACTTAATCAGAGCAAAAAACAGAGCCAGGAAGAGATACCACAATACCAGGGCCCCACAAGATAAAAAAGTATTGAACAATCTAAACAGGCAGGTCCGAGAAGCTCTTCAAAAACACAGAAACCATTAATGGGAAACCGAATTGGCTAACATCAGTACTGAAGATCATTCTGCGTGGAAATTCTTAAGAGCAATCCGCACCAAAAAGCAACTCATGCCCCCTATCCAAACCAAGAAAGGGACAGTTCACAAAGATGAAGAGAAATCCTAAGCACTAGTAGATAATCTAGAATCTCAGTGCAACCCATCGTATACTAATTTTAATATCAACCTTATGTACAAGATTCATCGTCATGTTAGGTCAACCTTAAGACAGAACATTGTCAACTCAGAACATATCACTCCTAAAAATCCAACAGAAATGATAAATATCATTTCCCATCTAAACAATAGAAAAGCTCCAGGACCTGATGGCATAACTAACAGAATAGTAAAACTACTTCCAAGAAAGGCCATAGTCCATCTGGTCAACATTACAAATGCTATCTTTAGATTCCAGCATTTCCCTTCTACATGGAAAACAGCCACAATTATACCACTGAAGAAGCCAGGAAAAAATTCTCACCTTCCTGAAAGCTACAGACCCATAAGCCTATTATCCAGCCTCGGAAAGGTAACAGAGAAAGTGATCCTCTCAAGATTCCAAGCAGAAACAGATAAGTTAGGAATTTAGCGCCTAACGAACAGTTCGGCTTCCGTAGGGCCCATAGTACAGCCCAACAAGTGCACCGGCTGGTAGAAATCATTACTAAAGGTTTCAACTGGAAACTCAATACAGCTGCCATCTTCATCGACGCAGAGAAGGCATTTGATAAAGTATGGCATCGAGGTCTTCTCTACAAACTAATAAAATTTAATTTCCCAGTCAGACTAATAAAGGTAATACATTCTTATCTGAAAGACAGATACATGCAGGTCAGGGTAGGCGAAACGGTTTCTACCAGACGCAGGATCTCGGCAGGCGTACCTCAAGGATCTCTTCTGGCATCTCTACTGTTTTCAATCTATGTAGCAGACATCCCTCTGAACCCAAGAACAACCTTCACTGCATTATATGCTGATGATACTGCACTGATGTCAAGTTCACTGAGCCCAAAACAGGCAATTAAAAGACTACAAAATAGCATACACACTTAAGAAAAGTGGATGGAAGACTGGAGGATCCAAGTTAACCCCCAGAAAAGCTCAGCCATACTGTTTACTAGAAAGAAATTCCATACCATGGAGGATATTTATTTATTGGGAGTAAAGATTCCATGGCAGACTGAAGTTAAATATCTTGGAGTGATTCTTGATAGTAAACTCCTATTCAGCAAACATATTAGTTACATTTCCTCAAAGACATCCAACGTCTTAGCACAGCTCTACCCTATGATCAACAGACAAAGTAAACTGGACATGCAAACAAAATTAACAATTTACAAGATGGTAATTCGACCGGTTATCACTTACGCATCCCCAGCTTGGAGCCACACCGCAAATTCTAACATTCTAAAACTTCAGAGATTACAGAATAAGTGCCTGAGGATGATTCTGGATGCCCCCTGGTTCATAAAAAATACCCAGCATAGAGAAGTTAATATCCCTTATGTCTCTTCCTTTCTCATAAATCTAGCTGAGAAGTTCTTTACTAAGACAAGTAACCATCCAAACCCGTTAATCAAGGAAGCCTCGGAATATAATGAAGAAGAAATCTGCAAATTTAAAAGACCAAAATCTATTTTAAGTTCAGCTGAACGCAACTAATTTCACTGCCCTGAATGGGCGAGCATATAGCTCACAAACACTCCATTCAAAGTTCTTCCATTACAAGACAAAGGAGAATATGAAAAGCAATTTTGCTTCACCCATCTAACCAGAAATGTTATTGTTATTGTTATTGTTTGATATCTTCCAGGTCCTGTGTAGCTCAGTGGATGTGGCGTTTGCACACACCGCGCTAGGCCGCACGAAGGAAGTCTTGGTTTCGAGTCTAGTCGGCGACTAGAGGAAATTTTTCTAAGCCTTTTTTCGACAGGTTCCCGAGTTAGTCGATCTCTGGCAAGCAGGTTTTTCCTCCCGGAAACTCCGGTTTTTCGTCTCTTAAACTCAAGAAAATCGACCGTAGAACCCACACTATTTCAGACATTAAATATATTGTGTTAGGGTTAGAGACCACGAGATGGCGGCACATTTGAGCCGTCTCTCTTCACTGCGTACCGCTTAATTAGTGATAGCCTTGGGCCATCTGTCTCTGATTGGGTACCAGTGGAGATTGAACTGCCCACTCAGTCTCCAAAAGTTAGATAGGGCTAAATGGCCTCGCCTACTCCCGTATATACGGGAATAAAAAGGCGTTAGCTGATTTTTTTTTTTTTTTTTTTTTTATCTTCCAGGTCTACCTACTCACTGATGAGTAGGTAGACCTGGAAGGTTGAAACTGGTTGAAAAAGGTTGAAACTGGTCTGGGTAGTGACCTCTCCTCATAATGTAATGACAGTATTACATCTCCAAGGAGCTGTGTTTTACATTGTGAGAAAATATCAAGAATAGTGAGGGGAGCTTGCTCCACCTTTGCTTCGAATTGCCTACGCCGATAGTTTTTTGGGATGAAACTCATAGATCGTAGTTCGCGATTTTAAGTTTCGCTTACTGGCTATAAAACAACAAGGGATTATCCCCTTAACATAAAACCTTGTTAACGAATGTAACGCATATCGGAGGTCGTCTACTCCAGTGGTTTAAAGCTTACATAAAAAACAGGATGCACATCACACATATAGGATCAGGTTATAGCAAAGAGGTACCAGTAACCTGCTGAGTACTGCAAGGAACTGTCCTATCTCCCATTCTATTTAACATATATACACACACGACATAAGCTATCTTCCCTTAAAATGTAAAATCTTCCAGTACGCAGACTTCACGGCCATAGTATCCATTCACAACAACGCAAATATCGCTTATACAAATATGCAACAAGACATCAATCAAATCACTAACTGGTTAACCGAAAACGGCATATATATAAACCCTGGGAAAACAAAGGTAATGATATTCAAAAACCGACAAAACCTTCCCATAGAAACTAAATATCTACACAAAGCGCTGAACCTAAACCACAACCATCACACAGGTGAAAACAACACGCTATCTTGGACTTCACTTCGATGCTGATCGAAGTTAGAATAGCCATATAAACTACCTACACACCAAGCTTAGGATAATAGCAAGTATACTATACCGATTAAATGACATAGCCCCGACAGATAAAAATGCTCAGTAAACTGCGATTTTTCTTCCGGAAACTCTGGTTTTTCGTCTCGTAAACTCAAGAAAAACGACCAGAGAACCAACATTATTTCCGACAGTAACATATCATGTTAGGCTCAGGTATCAATGATTGCAGCACTTGTTTTCCGTCTCTTCATCGATGGCCGCCTATAATTAGTGACATGCATGGGCCAGATATTTCTGATTGGTTATTGGTGGAGATTAAATTGCTCACCCAGTCTCCAAAAAGCTGGATAGGTTTAGAGGCATCGCCTACTCTCTGCAAGGCACATTAAAAGGCGTTAGCGTATTATTATTATTATTATTATTATTATTATTATTATTATTATTATTATTATTATTATTATTATTATTATTATTGCACAGACAACTCCATGGAGTTCAAAGACTTGTCTCGGAAAACCTAAACTATCCAGAAAATCTAACATATCTCTCATTGAACACATTAGCTGAAAAGCACTCACAACTGACTCATGCAACCAATTCATTTCATTCACAATTCCCTAATGAAAAAAGGTAGTCGTCATACCCCTCACCTTTCAACTTCCAGCAATGACTGTTGTTCTGGCACTTCTAGCCAAGTGCTGAAACATTTCCTCTGTATCAATCCTCTAAAATCCTTTAAGCAATTTAAATGATTATATCATATCATTTTTTCTTCTATCAACCAAATCCTGTCACACAGCCTCAATCTGCCTTCATAGGAAATAATCCTCAAACCACTCACCATCTTGATCACTCGTCTTTGAATTTTCGCCACCACTTTCTCGTTCCCGAAGAAATCCGAGTGGAGTAATCCAAACGTTGGTATATCAAGGCCTTATATAAAGGGATAACAACTTACTTATCTGTACTTGTTAATGTTTTTTCAATAGTCAAATAATCCTATCGCTAGAATCAATAGCAATGTGTCTTCTAAACTTTAACTCTCTATCTACCACCACCCGCATTTTTCTAGCCTCGTCTATTTCCTGAAGTACAGTCCCATCAATTTCATACATAGATTTTAATCCATTTATCTCCAAATGCATAAATTTCCATTTTTCCAGATTAAACTGAAACCCATTATCTTTTGGGTTTCAGTCATGCAAACTCTACACATCGCCTTGATTAGCTATTTTACTCTACTTAATTTCAGCAAACAACTGAACAATTCCTTTCATATTAGTTGCTATATTATTTATGTACAAATTAAACAGCAAGAGTCCCAGCACTGAACTTTGGAGAACACCACTACTCATCTGTTTTCGCCCCCATTCTGCTACTCCATATAGAATTTTTTGATGTCTGTCCAGCAGTCACCGTCCTATCCATTTGACCTGTGTATATACATCGCCGTTTGTTCTTATTTACATAACTAAGTTCGATATGGTGTTCTGTCTAATAGATTTTCAAAATTCAGCAGAATCATCCTGTTGCCATTTCCTTTATCTTAGTCTGCTGTTACTCTATTATAAAAAGAATGTGAATTACTAACGAATGATCGACACTTCACAAAGCGATCTTGCCTCTCATTCAGTTTATTCACGTATTCTTTAATTCTCTTTTTGACCAATTTTTCCATTACTATTACCACCATGCTTAAGATACTATAGTTCGCCCACCATTTCTAGATCACTTCTTGGATTTGTGCCAAGAATAGTCGATTCATGCTGAAGGGGAGAAAGAAATGAAGGATGTACGAATTGGTCGCCAACATGCGAAATCACGTGCTCTCTTGTCTGTCGCTGTACTAGTACTAGCTTGATTTTTGTTGTTCTCTTTTTGCATTATTTTTTTATTATTAATTTGTATGATGGATCCAGTACAGTCAACAAGTTCTATTGTTACACGTTTCAGTAGCTCTTGCAAAAGAATATTCAATAATGTGCTGACATTCTGCGAAAAAGAATCGTCAGAAGGCCGTCTTCTTGTTCCCCTTTCTCAAGTCATAAAACGTGCAAGTGCAATTGCGGGCGTATCGGGGTCGACTGTTAAAAGAATTCGTAGGGAATCAAAAGGTGAAGGTAAACCAAAATTTAAATCTCCAAAAAAAAAAAAAAAAAGCGCCAGAGTAAAACCATCGAAACCGTACCTTTGAATGATTTTGATGTAGACGTTATAAGAAGAGCTATTCACGAATTTTACGTATTCGAGAAAAGAGTGCCAACTATTCCGAAATTGATTCCTGTGCTTAAAGAAAAAAATAATTTTCCTTGGAAAAGAGAAACTTTAAGCAAAATACTTCATGAAATCGGATTTTGTTTTAAAAAGTCCCAGAATAAAAGGAAACTTATCATGGAGCGAAGTGACATTGTTTTATGTAGAACGCAGTATTTGCACGTATTAACACTCTACGTACATTTTTCCAACTGTTATACAAGCAAAATAGTTACACTTTAAAAACAGCAATGTTCGTAAAAGAAAGGCTAAATTTTCCGACCTGTAATAATAAACAAACTCAGTTTGTTTATTATTACCTCCCAGAAGACAGACTGATTACCCTATTATCGGAATGGATTCTCCTTTTTCTGATATGCGCAGTAGTTTCGAGGGACCTCAAATCGGTGGGCGAACTATAATTGGTCTAAAATTGCTACTGCAGTCTTAGAACCTTCTTAATACTATTACGTTTTATATTCTTAGTTTGCTATAGTTCTTCTCAAGTATTTCTTAAAAACAGTAGACCTCTTCAAAATGTGTATTTCAGGTGTGACGTTTGGTTGAGAGATTGTCATATTCTAGCTTTTTATCATTTATTACTGATTGTTGACTTGGGCTCACTGACCTACTTTATGCTTATTAGCCATCTTACCAGTCTAGAGATAATATAATAGATTGAGGTACGGGAGACCCAGAACTATAACAAAGATTCTTAAATGGAACCTGGGTCCTGACATCGACTACTTCTCTTGCTACGGTGGAGGTAATTTCCTTGTTGTAATAAATATTTAGTTAGAAGTGGAACAATTTTCGTATTTCTTCTTCCAGGGAAAGCTCATAACACTCGTTATGGTAAGGAATCAATCAAGAACTGTCGAAGAAAAAGATTCTCCATGAAGTATTTTTAAGCCGAGGGGACATGGTTATCGAGGAAAATTGTGGAAATTGAGCATCTTGAATAAGACTCTCTAAAAAGGATTTATTCTGCTATTACAGAGAAGTGGCTTTTACAGTGGAATTGCAAAGCTATTCTTCAATCTGCCAACCATCGGAACATGTCGAACGATAGCGAACTTTCCTTGATTTCAAAGACATTATCTGCACTATCTCTGAAAAGAACATTTAGAAAATCATTTTTTCGAGCCAAGTGTTTTATCTATTATCCATTGGATTCATCTCTATCCAGAGCTTTAAGCTCTGTGGAAATGCAACAGCACTGAGTATAAGATCACTTATATTAGTTATGCACATTAAGAAATAAAATTACGCGAACTGTCCTTAGAATTGTGAAGAACGTACTGAGCAGCTTCTCCATTTACTTAAACCTAAGCTACGTCAACTTATTCTTTAGAGTCTACGTCAATCATCTAGTAGACAAGACCACTACTGAAGAACACGATGAGAAGGCTTGTCTTGTAACACTGGCAAGCAGAAGAAATGCAGGTTGATCAAGAAGAAGATGCATAAATCATAGAACATCTGCCATTGCCACCTGTGGAATCAGCACACATGGTAAAATAAATAAAAGTAGTTGCGAAGACGGAAAAAATAATTAAAACCCTAAATATAAGAAACCCGACATTGATACATGAGATTCAGAGATGAAGCTGGAAACACCTCTTTCAGTTAGTAAATTAAAGGTTTGATCAACAAGCACATGTGCAAGAAATTTTACAGGTTATTACAGAATATCCGAAGCCAAGATAACAAGTTTCTAAAGAACATCAGCCACTAGTTTGAAGTACTGGCAAACTTGTGCTCCATGTTTGGAGCAAGCTTACAGGTCAGAATATTCTGCTATCCACTTGGAGTGGAATCATTAACTTGATTCATCAATCACTTAATGATCAAACACATCTGGATAAAACATTTTAAACAACACATTAAATGACACTACTTCCTCTTTTGGTATCGCTTCTCTCAACATAAGAGAGCATCGCTTTTCACTTACACGAGAGTAGGAGTGAAAATGAATGGTGGCATTAAACTGTAAACGATATTTCTATCACTATAAATTGTAGTCTGTGTTATTACCAACCCACTAAACTTAGGGATATGCCATCCAAAGTACACAAGTGCAAACCGTTACCCGCTCCATCGAAGTTAAGTTGCTTCTCCTAAGAGATTTGCTCCATCTGGTAAACGTCAAGAAATATTCGACGGCTTTACTTTCCACAGACTTGAACCTATCATTTGACTGGGTACCCATTTCTCTTTGACCTACTTTAGAAAGTCAGTCAGATTCAATATTTTCTCCTCTCTAATTCAAGCAGAGCCCTAGCCAATCGAATCTCGGACTTCCCTCGCAAATTATCTCCTAATACGCACGCTCTAGTGGGATAACTTGAACTAAGCAGTGTGCGCGTTGTCCACGAGATAGAGATAACCATCACTACACTACGCCCACAGATGCGAAACCCTTGGCCACTTCAGCGCATGTCAGAATCTATTCTGATAGGGTAATCATTCCGTATTGAGGGAGGAGTTGTTTATTATTACACTTCGGAAAATTAACTTCTCTTTTATGAATATTGTAGTTTATAAAGTGATAACTATTTTGCTTGTATAACAGTTGGAAAATTTTACGTATAAAGCAGTGATATCTTATATTGGTGACCAATTCGTGCATCACATTTTTTTCTCCTCTTCAACATGAATTGACTCTTCTTGGCACCGAGCTAACTGAGGTTCTCGTATCTGTGGCCGGACAGTCCTTTACATTACATGTACGCACGTTGGTTGCACCGAAATTTTTTACTAACTGACAGATTACAGAAAATGAATGTGAACCTGATGTCTATGGTTTATGTACTAAAAAAAAATCGGCTACCGCCTTTTTATTTCCGTATATATAGGGAGTAGGCAAGGCGGTTTTTAGCCCTATCTAACTTTTGGATAATGAGTGGGCAGTTCAATCTCCACTGGTACCCAATCAGAGATAGCTGGCCCAAGGCTATCACTAATTAAGCTGCACGCAGCGAAGAGTGACGGCTCAACAAGTGCCGCCATCTAGTGGTCCCTAACCCTAACACTCGTATTTAATGTCTGAAATAATGTGGGTTCTACGGTCGATTTTCTTGAGTTTAAGAGACGAAAAACCGGAGTTTCCGGGAGGAAAAACCCGCTTGCCCATGCCAGAGATCGACAAACTCGGGAACCGGTCGAAGAAAAAGGTTTAGAAAAATTTCCTCCAGTCGCTGACTAGACTCGAAATCAAGTCTTTCTTCGTGCGGCCAAGCGCAGTGATGTTCAAATGCCACATACTTTAAGTGGTTAATGGGTACATTACATTAATATAGTATTTTTCTATAGAGTCTTTAATGTTAAGTTTTCGTTTCTTTGATTTGATTCATTTTTCTATCTTTTGGAAACCATTTAAGAAAGTATGATTATAATTTTCTTTCAAGATCAAATCAATGTTATTTTGATCCGTTGTAGCAGGGGCGCCTAAACTGCGTGGGGAACATAGGCCGGTGCCTGCTTTGCCTATTGGTAATCCGGCACTGCCTTCAATGAGGCTACGATAACAGCTCTACTGCTCAACAGATTGCTTTCAGATCCAATTAACATTCGAAGAGGGTTCAAGCAAGTGGTTCTTTTAGTACTCTTCGTTTTGCACTACGTTTGCCCTTTGTACAGGCAATTAACAGCTCTGGTGCCATAAGAGAGATTGTATTCCAGCTCACCAGTAACTTATGTGGATGACATGACTTATTATTATTATTATTATTATTATTATTATTATTATTATTATTTTAAAACTTATTGTTACCTTCCTGATCCCTGGTGGTGAAATTGAGAAATGGTTTTGTTTCATCTGTAGTTTATCGTGGGGACTGCGTAGAAACACGTGTTAGGTAGTCTATGTGTGTGTGTTTTGTCGATCTCTGAAATTAGTTTTCATTTCAATTTATGGTAAATATTTTTTCTTTATTACTAGTTATTTAAACCCAGAGTATAATTTTTTTTTTGGGGATCTTATTTTAACTGTAGAACCGAGTTTTCATATATCGGTTTTCCATAAGTCCTTTTATAAAGAAAAGTTATTTGGCAAAGTTCGAAATATTTAAGAAAAGTGCTAAGTGTTGTTTTCTGCTTTAAAGTTTAATATTGTTATGATTTGTTACGACTGGTATGTGTATATCGGGTGCCGCACACTGTACTGGACTGTATATTGGTAGCCATCTTGACAACGTTGTCTTTCGTGATTAGTGCTATAATGATAGTTCATTCTTGGTTAAATTTTTCCATATTTCATTGAGAAAGTGGTAAAGGCCTAGAATCAATTTAGTCATCTTATTAAAAATTGACGCGTTTGATGTCACGCTGCCCTGTTACGTTAGGGCTTACTGACGAACAAAAATATATATGTTACCGCTAAAGCTGGAATGCACATTACCTGGCTAATCTGCAGATTAACTGATTTGCTCCGTTAACCTGCTGAATCAAGAGTTTTCCGCATTTTACCTAGGTAATGTGCACATTAACGGCTTCCGTATCGTTAAAGTTCAAAAGTTTGTTTCTCTCATTTCCTTTCCCTACTCCTTCCCCCTTCTCCCTCAACTTTTAGTTTCGTTTCGTCAGTGTCTTGTCGTCGCCGGTTGTTTTTATTTCTCATAATTTGCGTCGGCTGCTAGTGCGTAGCATAGCTAATTCTGTTTTCAAATTCGTTTCTGCCTGTTTGCGCGTGAATTTGTGTCGTGATTTTTTTAAAGCAGATAAATTTAGCTCCTATTATGCAAGCAAGCACCGAATTGGTGAGTAAAATGAAGAAAAGATTCTTCGCAAACCTCTTTAGCGAAGATTCAAAATATAATAGTGTTTTAATGACAAAACGAAAGTATGATTCCATAATTGAAGATGTAAAGCGAATAAAAGTTTCCAAGAAGAAAGAATCATTTCGAGATTATCGAATAATTCAAAGGTATGATGTGTTAACTGTACAAGGCTGTGAAAAACTCATTGAGCCGTTGTCAGATGCGCGAGAAAGTGTGAAAAAGTTTGTCCATGCCGAAGAATTGTTTGACATATTGTATTCTACTCATTTGTCAATTGGCCACGGTGGAAGAGACAGAATGATCAAGCAATTAAATACACTTTATAAAAACATAACCCAAGCCCAAATAAAAATGTTTTTGGATTTATGCGAACCTTGTCAACAAAAACAAAAAAGTGCGAAAAAAGGGATTGTTGTAAAGCCGATTATTTCATCACATTTCAATAGCAGATGCCAGGTGGATCTCATCGATTACCAATCTCAACCAGATGGAAAGTTTAAGTTTTGCCAGGTGGATCTCATCGATTACCAATCTCAACCAGATGGAAAGTTTAAGTTTCTTCTCGTATACCAAGACCACTTAACAAAATTTGTTGTATTGAAGCCGCTGACATCAAAACGGGTGGATGAAGTAGCCTATAACTTGTTTGATATTTTTCTCCTTTTTGGTGCTCCAAGTATTTTGCATTCTGATAACGGACGCGAATTTTGTAATAAAATCTTAGAATGTGTAACACAGTTGTGGCCAGAAATTAAAATGGTTAATGGCAAACCTAGACACAGCCGAAGTCAAGGAAGTGTAGAACGAGCGAATCAAGACATTGAAAACATGCTCACTACTTGGATGGCTGATAACCAAACTAACAAGTGGAGTGAGGGCGTACGATTTGTACAATTCATGAAGAATCGTGCCTATCATTCTGCAATTAAGAGAAGTCCATACGAAGCCATGTTCGGTTGTCCCGCAAAAGTGGAATTGTCTTCTTCTATTATACCACAAAGTGTATTACATTCGATAAATACTGAAGAAGACCTTGAAAAATTAGAAGATTCACAAGAAACTGTGATTATGGGATCACAGTCAAATCTTATTCAAGAGGACATTCCCTTATCCCCTGCTTCTACAGAATCACCTATAGAAATACAAGAATTTATCGATAGTAATCTTAAACTGCCTTCTATACCATTGATTGAGGATACAGTTATGAAGAATATTCAGTTACCTTGCACCTCCAAGGAATCACCTCTGCATGTTGAAGAAGTCATCACTGAGTTACCCTCAACTTCAACAGAATCGCCATCACAGTTTCATACAGAGTCTGTAAAGAGGACTATACAAGAAATGGTCTGTATTGTTTGCTCAAAAGCAGCATCAGGTGCTCACAAGTGTAAATCGTGTGACATGTTTGTTCACGTAATTTGTGGTGAAATAGATCCTAAAGAGGAAGGGTATGGTAAGAATGTATTGTGCAACATCTGTAAAAAGAATATGGATCAGAAAATACAGCGTGATGAAGCCAAGAAAGGTTTAGAAAAGCAAGTAAAGAAAATGTTAGCAGTTTCTAATGCAAAGCACCCAAATGTTGATGAAGGTGTCACTGTGAGAATTAACGTACCGGAAGTAGACAGACCAAAAACTGATGCCCGCTCGATTTTAGCTGTGGTTCTTTGTAAAACAGAGGATGGCTTTTATAAACTTGGTACTAAAACGGGTATTTTAAAACAATTGTATGCGAAATCTGAATTCAGTGTTTGCAAAGAGAGATTTTTAACGAAAGAAGATGTCCCTGCTGTAGAAATATCTTTACATCAAACAGCAATAAAACAATCCCTTGGTACTGGGCAGGGTTTCAGAAAATGTGACTGTAAATCTAAATGTACCACAAATAGGTGTGCTTGTCGCAAAAACCAATTGCTATGTAATTCAAAGTGTCACCAATCTTTAGATTGCACTAATAAGTAAACATAATTTTATCATGTTTTGCAAATTCATTTCCTTGATTGTAATAATATTTTAAACCATTTGATTCTTTGTATTATAGTTTTTTAATTGCTGTTGTTCCAGCAAAGATCTTATTTTCACTTTAACGAGTGCCTAGTAGGTAATGTGCAGATTATCTAGGTAATTTGCAGATTACCCTAGGTAATTTGAGAAATGAAACAATTTTCAGCACGTTAACGGATCACCCTAGTTAATCTGCACAATACCTAGATAATCTGAAGAATAACTGATTTCTGCACTTTAGCGGTAACATATATACCAACGAGATAAATACTTTGCTAGAGATCTTTTATTTATTTTTTTCTGTACAGGACAATGACAAGATCATTAGTTATAAGAGTAGTGTGGTTATTAAAGTGACCTGTTACATACAATGCTTGAAATAATAATAATAATAAAAGGTTAAATCGGAAGGAACTATTTGCATTTGGCATGCGGATGTGTGCTCATAAGATTGGGGGAAAGAACAAAGTGAAGAACTGACAAAACGTTTAGTAACTGCTGAATACCACCATTTCATAAATGCCCAATTGCTACGTGTTTCCGCATTCTGGTAATCTTTGGATGATGAATGAATTTCACTTCCGATTCTGTGATAGTGAACCTGGATGTTTGATTTGAAAAGATCCACAAGCTTATAGCAGGAGTTACAAGATGAGTGCCATCTAACAGATTGACTTTATTCGTTGCACAGTGTGACGCCACTACTACCTTGTGTATTACTGACAAGTGGCATGTAACCCTTTGCTCACCATATTGAATGTAGTGTAGGTTTACATTTCATGGATGGGATTGACATAAGTTCAGTGCTGCACACTACATTGGTAGGCTGCATTAGACTTATTGGAATACAATCTTCAGTGGGATTAGCAGACAACTTCCAGACTACCTTTTCATTCCTTTGAACTAAAATCGAGTAGCTATGGTTACACTGGGATTAGGAACTGACACTGGACTCTTGAGGAGCATAAAATGGCAGCTTAGTTCCTGTTGTTCCTTGTTAATGGTTGGACCAGCATACGATGACAGCATCACGAATCTCTGATTATTGATGAATTCCATAGCTTGATTATTGCTGTGAGTTAGATGTCTCCCTTCATACTTGCAATTTATCCATTTTATAGTGATTACTTCCTGCAGGATAATGCATTGTATCACAAGGCTCAGAATGTTTTGCAGTAAGTCCAAGAATATGATGTATTAAAATTCAGACATCCCAAAAATTAAAAAAAAAAAAAAAATTGAATTTAATGTTAGCTTGTTATAAAAGACATTCAATTAAACTGCGTAAACATATGTGCTGTTTTGTATCACAAGGCACCATTGTAACATTATCTGTAGATAAGGCACTTTCTAGGAGTCTGTTTCTCCAGCTCTTGTGTATATATATATATATATATATATATATATATATGACTAAGGTTAATCGCCTTCCATTATACCAGGAATTACTTGGTGCAGTCTTTTGCTTGAAAGGCGATAAACAATCCTTATAAAGGCTGGGAGACTCATTAATATATACACGTGTTTGCAAAAAAGAAAAAACTCAAGATGTTCATGATTAAAATTAATCATTAATAGTTAAAATTGGAAATCTAACAATTAATAGAATGATTAGTAAGAATATTGTTAATAGAAAACTATAAATTATGTTTTGATTAATTTTTGTAACGCAGTTTTGTGAATTATGTACTATAATGTTCAGTGCAACATTTATATACTTTATATTCTGAAAAATGTTTATTATTATTATTGTTTAGTATACTGGACAGCATACTAAACAACAACAAATAAAAAAACCTAAGAACATTTTTGTGAATTGTATATTGTACAGAATACTCATTCAGTTTAGTGAAAACTCGGTATATAATTAATTTTTGTAGTAATTTCTTGTAAAGTGTTGATATATACAGTCTATAATTTTATTTATGATTAGGACTTACAAATGGCAAAAGAAACCAGTCACAGTGAAGCAGATTCTGACTCAAGCGTGTATTCTGATCTAGAAGAAAATGAAGATGAGAGTAGTGAATCTGATAATGAAGAAGTATTATTTAGAAATGAATAGTGTTAATTTCTAAAATTATTAACCTTACATCTTAATCATTAAATTTTCATTTGAATTTAAGATCATTTGATTAAATATTGAAGTAATTCAAAAATTGAATTCTTAATATTACAGTGTTATATGGATTAACAGGAAAAACTGTGCATTAATCAAATTTATTTTTCTGATAATATAAGGCAGGTATATCAAAGCAAGATGAAAAACAAAGCAAATAACTTGCAAAATAAGTGGGATATCTGAATTTTAATACAGATATCCTACAGTATATTCTGTTTATATGTAGATACTGGTTTGATTAACTTAATTTTTAAAAATTTTTCTCTTTATATATAACATATACTATTATTTATACATAAACATATACATATACTCTTTATTACTATTTATTATCACCTTGATAATAAATAGTAATAAAGTCTTGATGTAAAATAATTGAGTATTGTTTGGCTTGGCACAAAATGATCTTAGCTGTCCTTGCACCAGCAAACTCCTAATCAATCAACCAACCAACCAGCATTGCCAGTAACTTTTGATAGGTTCTTTTCCTCAACTGTCTCTTTAGCTTCTTGAGTCCATGCGTACCCCGGGGGGGGGTACGCGAGTCGAAACGTGGGGATACGTCAAAAAAAAGTTTTATGTTGATAGGAAAAAAATTAAGTAATTAATTAAAGAATATTACTTTCTTTCATCGATGGAACACGTTCAAAGAATGAAAACAGAAAGATTACCAAAACAAGCCTTAAAGTACAAGCCATTAGGAAAAAGAAAACCAGGAGGTCCTCTTAAATGATTCAATGATGACTTATAAAACCGGAACAGGCCATGCTAGACCTAAATCCTTGATACGCATGATGATGATGATGACTTTCTTTCATCAATTAAACATATATCTAATATAGACATATGTTATAAAGATCCTGTAAACTTAAATTTGCAAGTAGCGCACATTGGGTGCGACTTTGCACACATAATTGTCCGTGGCAAAACTGTCATGTTTTTTAAAACTAGGAAGTAAATCTCTTACTTCTTATCATTCCCATTGTTTGTAGAGCACCCTAATGTTGACAAGCCCAACTAGAGAAGGAAAATTGCTTAGTTATCCTGCTATCTACAGATGACACCAGAGTCGTATTAATTATTTGACTATTAGTAGTAAGTTTAACGATTTTTTAGTATATATTGTTTCTGTGCTCACTTGCCTTAGTATCCCATAATGCAAAGCACATGTCCTTACAGACATGTATAATGCTATGCATTATGGGAAAGATCCCTACACAGACCAGTTTTGACCTTTCTTGAGGTCTCGTCAGTGGGAGCTTGACCCAGAAGAGATATCAAGGGTGAACTAAAGCAGAAATCATATTTCCATATACAAGTAGCAAAAAGGTGTCACACCTTGTTACTAAAATACTCTAGATTAGAGATAGATGTGTACTTTACATTATGGAATATAAGGCAAGTGATGTGAAGTCAATAGCCTCTATATACGAGTTGCACAGTCGTGAAGTTACTTCATGCACAAGCTTTGATTGCTTACACTTGGATAAAGGATTAAACCAAGAATATAATTTCTTGGCATCTTTAATTTATAGTATAACCAAGTGGAAAAACTTTCAACAATATATATCACTGATGTTTGTATCGATGGCTTGAATGTTGGTGACATGGATGTTGAAATTGTTTTTAATGGAAGAAATTTTGATGTTAATGTGTCTTTGCCATGTGGCCAAATGGAGAACACATTAATGTATCTTAGCGAGATAGAAGGTTTGAGAATGGTAGTATTGAGAGCATGTTTTTCAAAATGCTCCATGTAGAAATTGGCTAAAGAAAGAGCCCATGGCTGTACCTGCTATCTGTTTATATATGATGTCCTTTCAAGTGAAATAACTGGTATGGATGGCAAAATTGAAGAGATCAGTAATGTTAGAGGGCATTGAAACTCACCATGATATCAGTGTTACCTGAAACTAATTGGATTAACAACTTGAAGCAAATCGAATTTGTTATATTAGATGAAGTATAGCCAGTAAGAAGGGTGGGGGGGGGTTACAGATTTAGTTAACTGTTTGGCTATTTTAAAAGGGGAGTGAGTCAGTAGCATCTATATGGGGGCACAGAGGTTATTGGGTTTTATGAAGTTTAGACAAACTGTTATTTTCTTTTGCTGTAGTGAACTGGATTCTGGAGTATGACTGGCTGTTAAAGTGAAGGAAGAGAGCAGGAACTGAAAGGCTTAAGTTTGTAAACTGATTCAGGTGCCCAAGATGTGACAATTTTAAGAATTTTTTTAATGTTTTTTTCTGGGAATTGTGGGATCAGGTTATAATCTAGCAACTTATAAATGGTGTAGTCTCTGGCCAACATACTTTCCAGTTATAATCTGGTATAGAGGACCACAGACCACAGTTGTACATTACCCTTGTTGGTCTAGCTATTATATTTTTTCCTTTACATAACTTACGGAAAGAAAGAGTTAGCTGTTGTAGAGATTTCTTTTATATTGCAAAGCTCACATCACAATGTTTTATTATTATTTTTTTTTTCTCTGATGTCTTTTAACTCCATGGAGGACCAGAATAATAATAATAAAAGTAAAATTTTTTATTATTAAATATATATCAATGAAAATATTGTGATGAGGGTTTATTTTGCTTCATGGTTTTCAAAAGCATCAAAGTTTTCATTTTTAAACATGAAAATCATTTAGATGAAAAGTTATTTTTCTTCACTTCACCTTACCAGATGTAATGCTCTTTTACTTTCAGGATTCCTCAAATCAAGCTCTCCTGATACAGGAGAATAACAAAATAAATAATGCTTCAAATGCAACTACAATTAAACAGGAACAAGAAATGTCATCCTCTTTAAAAACTGAGGAACTTGGAGAAGATAGAATCGAAGATGAATATCATGTCGATTCTTCTGATGAAGAGGTACTATTTTTTATACTTGTTAAAAAAATTATTTGCAGATTTTATTTATTTACTTGTTTATTTTTTTTGTTTATCTTGCTTTGTGGTCAGATGGGATAATTCACGATTCTACAGTTGGACATGAAGCATTGAACAGTATTACCATGTTTCAAACACTTTAAATGTTAAGATTTATTCAGCTTCTGTGGCTGTTTTTTGCTAAAATATTTTGTCTTCAAATTATGAAAAATGCTCACCCACAAAATGGGATTAAATATTAGATTAGTGCACTGAATTGAAGATTGACTGTCTGATAGCTGCTATGCTTCAAGGGTCTGTTTTAGGACTACTGCTGTTTAACCTTTATGTTAATGATATTGGAGAATGTTTGAATGGATATATTCAGTTTGTGGATGGTGAAGAATTGGGAAGAACTGCGAGAGTAGAGTAGATGTTGTCGCTTTACAAGAGGACTTGAATGGGCACAGGAGTGGGGTTAACAGTTCACTGTTGCACACTGTAAGGTTTTAAAATTTGGAAAACAGAGATTGGAAGTAGAGTATACACATGGTGGTGGGAATATATTGGAGGAAGTGGATGAAATAAGAGAGCAGGGGTGATAGTGATCTAAAATTTAGAGGACATTGCTAAAATTGTGAGGACAGCACAATGAATTCTGGCAGTGATGCAGAGGACACTGCTTTGTAGAAATAAGGTGATTCTGGTTACATTGTTATACTTTGCCATCACTTTGAACTCTGTCATTAGCAGCAGTTAACTTGTTTTTATATCACACCATCTTCCTTATATGTTCTTCATTTCTAACTGCTGACTTACAGCCTAAGTGTAAGATATCAATCTGTGTGATGGTCCATTTATATTACATATAACTATTTTATTTTGAACAGGTTTTCTTTGACACCTTTATCGTATTCTTATTTTTATAATGGATACTATGAGAGTTACCCCAGTCATCTGGAATTTTACCATCTGACCATGTGCAAATTATGCCATGTAGCCACTAAAATTTTTATGCTTCCATATTTGAGTATATCTGTTTGAATATCATATATTGCAGCTGCCTTTCCACATTTCAGGATTTGGAAGATTTTTCTATCTTAAGCATTGGTACATTCTCTTGAGCTGCATGCTTTAATGTTTTCTTTCTCTTATGACTGATTCTAATTTGGGTATAATATCAAATATTTCTTTATATAGACAATCTGGACATGTTTGTTAAACAGTAGTAACAGTTTGCATTGTTTCCTTATGTATTGTATTGCATTATGTATCTATTAGTATTGTAATAACATTACATTACTAATGGAGTATGACCAGTGGTGAGCTATGAAAATTTTAACGAAGGGCTCACATTGTCGAGCAAAAATAAAAAGGCCTAACTTAGCCCTTATAATACTTATATTGCGACTTTGTAGAGCTTCTGACAGATATGACAATTCGTGTAGGATATCAATTATTAATGCTAGATCTTTTAAAAATTCCAAATTGAAAAGTCGTTTTAAAAAGCCTTTATATTTATTGTTCGATGCAAAATGCTTGCATAAGACTGGGTAATTTCTCCACAAAGCAAGAGCCATTCGTAAAGCTGCCCATTGTGGTCCAAACACACAGCCGATCTTTAAAATTCCTATACCAAGGTCTTTTGCAATCATATTTAATTCTCGTGGATTTTTTGGTGATTGATGATAAAAAAGCATATAATTTATCCATAAATATTTCAAAATGATTTATTTAATGTTTTTTTTTTTATCGAATCGTGTAAGGCTAAGTGTAAACGATGAGCGCAATGCCAAATCACAACGTTGGGAAATTTTTGTAGAAGTTTGATTGCAACACCTGATTTATTTCCTAACATTACACTAGCTCCATCAGAACAAAATGCAATGATATGATTTTTTATATAGTTATCAGAAAATCCATATGAATTTAAAGTAGATTATAGTAGCATGTATACATTACATGGTGGTATTTTCTAGTATTACAAGATTATTAAATAAGAAGAACAAGGAGGCTCGTCAAATTTCAGAAAAATTTAATGCGAGCCCACTTATAGCTCACCACTGAGTATGACATTCCTTAGAAGCTATTACTTGAATGCTTTTGTTGTTGCTTTGGCTTATTTATTATGTTTTTATTAGCTGTCAGACTGGTTTGCTTATTTTGCAAAAAGAAAAGTGTGAGTCCTTTAAAGAAAAACCTTGCTGCTGCATACCTTAACTTTTCTTGAAAAAAAAGCCTAGATTATTTGCAATCAGGTGATAGTGGTATTAAAAAAAATTATGATAAAATATAATAAAAAAAAAACACTTAATCAATCCATGGAAATGCCATTGTTAGGAGTAGAATTAGTAGCCAGAAATAGAATAACATATTATTAAATAAAAGATCTTGTAAATCTTGCATTTGTTGCAAGAACAGTTACTATGACAAATCAATAATTGCTATCACTCATCAGAGTTTTTTTATATCTGCATAAATTAATTATCTGAGCTTCTAAATTCTGAAGTGTCATTTGTTTTCACTTCTGCTAAGTATTATAATAGAAATTGGTTCTACCTTAAAAATAAAATACAAATTTATATATATTTCTTTTAGTAACCTCATTAATGTAGAATTGCCATTAAATATTAGAGCATGTTAATATGGTGTATATTTCTTGTACTTGTATAATTTTTCAGTATTTGTATTCAATATTTTATTTATTTGTTTATTTATTTTTTAATTTTAAGGATTTAAGAAATACTGTAGGTGATATTCCAATGAAGTGGTATGATGATTTTTCTCATATTGGTTATGATTTAGAGGGAAAGAAAATAATGAAACCTGTCAAAGGTGATGAATTAGATGAGTTTTTAAAGAAAGAAACAGATCCTAATTATTGGTAAGTATTAAGATTTAATACATTTCAAATTGTTTTCCATAACTAGCATAATGAATGCTTTTATAACTTTGTCATAAATATGTATAGCAAACATGACTGAGTTACATTTAGAATTTATAGTATGAAAATTGTGAATCATGTCATTGTTTAATGGAGGAAACACATCTAAAGGAAATGCTTAACTAAGTTCATTTAGCTAATTAGATGACTAATAATATTATTATTATTATGAAAATAAGTAGATCATGTCCTGATTTCAAAAAAAGATGGGCAAGTTCAGTTAATGATGTAAGAGCATATAGAGGAACAAATTGTGAATCTAATTATATGTTAGTTAAAATTTTAAAATATCTAAATTTAATTTAGATATTCTATAGAATATCAAATGTAGATCAGAAGAAAACTGAAAAGATAAAGAAATGGAACATTGAAGCATTCCAAAATAGAGAAGTAATTGATAAATATCAGAAGAAAATAAAATATAATATTAAAACAATAGAAAAAGGAAAGAATATAGAAGAAAAATGGGACTTAATCCAACAATCATAAATGCAGCTGAAGAAGAAATAGGATGGTATAGGAAAAATAGAAATGAATGGTTTGATGAATATAAGGAAATAATTGAATTGAAAAACAAAGCAAGGAAAAAGTATTTACAAAGGAACACAAGAAATAATAGAGAAGAATAGGAAGAGAAAAGAAAGCAAATAAATTTTGTAAAAAGAGAAAGAAAGAAATGATGGGAAAGAAAGTGGAACAAATTATGCAGTATAATGAGAAAAGAGAAACTGTTTTAATTCTTAATAGAAAATTCTATAAAGAATTAAAACAGTTAGTACATAATTTTGATACACAAAGAGTATGATGTAAGGAATAAAGAAGGAAAAATATTAACTGAGAAATAATTAGTTAAAGAAAGATGCAAGGAATATTTTAAGGAATTATTTATGATGATGGCAGAATAAAATATGAAGATCAAAATAATTGTAGAAATATAGAAGAAAGAATTCAAGAACCAACTTATAAAGAAATAGATGGGATAACAGGAGAACTTATAAAGAATGCAGGTGAAATCTTACGGAAAGAAATTTATCCGATTGATAGTGGGGAGTGAGACATTTTTAATCAGTTTCTTAATTTGATTAAGAAAATTTTTTAATTTTCTTAATCAATTAGATAGTGTATATAATGGCACTATCTAACAGTAGCCATAGTATTCAACACAAAATACGAGGCTAATCTTCTTGAATGGCAGTCAGTCTCAAGTAGAGTGAGTGATGTGGGCTAATATCAGAATGGGGAATTGGACAATGAGACTTATTTGTGCCTATGGTCCCACAGAAGGTTCTACTAAGGTAGAAGTGGAGGAATTTTTTGAGGCTTTAGAAAAAGCAACTGACACAATGAAAAAGGAAAAGTTGGTCCTTGTTGGGGATCTAAATAGCAGAGTAGGAAATGATTGTGAGACATACAAAAATATTTTGGGAAATTTGGAAAAAAGAGCAAAGCTAATAATAATGGCAAATATCTGTTGGATTTCTGCCCAGGACACGGACTGGTTATTTCTAACACCATGTTCCAACATAAAAATGTGCACAAATTCACATGGAGAAAAGAAGCAAGTAATAAGAAAAGTCTCATTGACTATGTTATTGTTGATAGTGATGTTTTCGTCCTGGTGCAGGACACCACAGTGTACAGAGGATTTGAAATTGGAAGCGATCACTATTTAGACTTGAGCAGGATAAAATTGAATTTCATATTGAAAAGAATAACATGTAAGAAAGTTTTAAAGTGAATAAAAGTTGAGCAGCTCTCAGATGTGAACTGTAGACTAAAATACACAAACATTATCCAAGAAAAAATTAAACAATTTGAGAACAGGAACCGAACCTTGGAGATTCAGTGGCAATCCCCGAAGAAAACACTGATTGATTCAGCCAGAGAGTCATGCGGTGAGGTTGTCTGCAAGAATAAAAAAAATCAGAACTCCATGGTGGAGACAGGAAGTTAAAGAGGCAGTGAAGGAAAAGAAAAAAGCATAGCAAAAGTTCCTGGCAAATAAGTCATCTTTTGCTCTTAGAGAGACAAATGTAAGAAAGCGAAACACTGTGTAAAACTAGCTAAACAAAAGTCATGGGAGGACTTTGGCAAGAACATAGAAAATAAATATGAAGAAGGTGGTAAGATATTCTGGAGTTTGTTGAAGAAGCTTAGAAATGGAGGAAAGAGTGCTATAAAAGGAGTTACAGATGATAAAGGTGACATGAAAAAGGGGAAGAAAAAAGATATCCTTGAAGAAAAGCTTGGTGAAGAACAAGCTGGATTCAGGATCAGATCTTCACTTTATGACAGATAGTTGAGAAAGCATGGGAATATAACAAAGATCTGTATTTAAGTTTTGTCGATCTGGGAAAGGCATATGACAAGGTGCCAAGAGAGAAGCTATTCAATATGTTACAGTTATATGGTGTCAATAGGGCATTATATCAAGCAATACTTAGTCTTTATTTGAGTTGTAAATCTGCAGTTAGTAATTGAAGAAAGTATAGGAAGATGGTTTAATGTTAAATTGGTGTGAGACAAGAATGTACATTATCCCCTCTGTTATTCATTATCTATATGGATCACATTATGAAGGAAAGTGGTATTAAACATGATATCAGAATTGGAGATGTTAATGTCAGCTCTTTGCTTTATGTGGATGATGTTATACTTCTAAATAAATCCGCTACAAGTTTGCACTATTCCCTGATTAAATTGAATAACTGTTGTAATTGATATCTGATGAAGGTCAGCATTAAAAAGACAATGAAAATAGGCAGAATTGTTGAAAATGTCAACTGTGTTGTGAACGGAGAACCTGTGGAACAAGTAAAACATTTCAGCTACTTAGGCATGATTTTTAGTGAAGATGGTAAATTCAATATAAGTAAATTCAATAAGAGTTTTTGGCCATGGTTGGCACTTCCAGACCACAGGTTATAGGTATTAGTGAAACATGGCTGACTGTAGATGATATAACTAGTGGGATTGAATGTGATGGGTATAGTGTGTTCAGGAATGACAGAGAGAATAAAATGGGGGGAGGAGTATTGTTGATGATAGCTGATGAGCTCCAGCCAAGGAGAATAGAAGTTGAATTGCAGGATAGAGAAAAGAGCACATTTGAGGCCATTTGGTGTGAGATTGTGGCTAGCAGAACTAAATATACAATTGGGTGCTGCTATAGACCAGGTGATGAAAAAGATGGTGGTGACAGTATGCACAAGCAAATAGAAGAAATGGGTGGAAGGAGGGTGATTATTATGGGAGATTTCAACTATGGTCGTATTGATTGGAGTGAGGAGAGGACACACGGGAGGAAGGAACTGGATTTTATGCAGTTATTAAGGGATAACTATCTGCGACAGCATGTAATGGAAAATACTAGGGGTCAGAGAGTGCTTGACCTAGTAATTACATCTGAGGATTTGGCTGTAACAAATATGACCACATTGCCACCAATCGGTGAGAGTGATCATAGGGTCTAAACTTGAGAGGTGGCTGAAGGTGTGGAATTTTCAATTAAGACGGGGTACATGTGGAATTATCGGGCTGGAAAGTATGACAAGCTTAGGAGTTTGATTGGTTCAGTGCCATGGCATGTACAACTGCAAGGACTAGAAGTTGATAGTGCATGGGAGGTAGTTAAGAAGTGCTTGCATGAAGCAATGGCTGACTGTATACCTAGAGTCCGAATAATAAATCAAGTAGGGGTTAAATGGATGAATAACACCATTAAGCTTGAGTTGCAAAAAAAGAAACAACTATGGAGGGAATTTAAGGAGAAGGGTGACCGGCAGGCACATGAACGGTATAAAGCACAGGCCAGAAGGGTGACGAGTGTGGTAAGAAAAGCAAAAAAGGATTACGAAAGAACATTGGCCATGCAGGCTAAAGAGAATCCTAAACAGTTTTTTAGATATGTAGCAAGTAAAAGGAAAAATGTACATGGCAGATTGATTTTAAAGAATGCCGATGGTAGGGAGGTAACTGAATCAGTTGAGATAGTTGAGTTACTGAGTGAGCACTTTGCAAAAGTATATCATCCAGGTGGTGACATTGCAGAAACGAATAAACCAGTAGATTATACGGGAATTGTGGTTAATGAAGTGGAGGTGAGTAGTCTATTGCATAACCTCAATGTCAATACATCTGTGGGATTGGATGGTATACCAGCTCGTGTTGTACGAGAAGCAGCTAAAGAATTGTCAGTACCCTTGACCATTTTGTTTAATTTGAGTCTCGGGTCTGGGTTAGTCCCGAGCGGGTGGAAAGAGGGAAAACTAGTTCCACTGCATAAAGGTGGTTCCAAGACTGCTGTAGTAAATTACCGACCGATTAGCATATCAGGAATCATTGTCAAGGTCTTAGAGAAAATAGTCAAGAGGAAAATACAAGATTGGATAGAAGAAAATGGGATACTGTATCGGGGACAGCATGGTTTTGTGAAGGGTAGGTCATGCCTCAGTAACTTGCTCACGTATTATAACACAGTGACGGCGGCTGAACTGGATAAGGGTAATGGGTTTACGGTGATTCTACTGGACCTTGCCAAGGCCTTTGACAGGATTCCACATGGAATTCTAATCAGTAAATTGCAGCATATGGGAATGGACATAGGGTTGGTGAGATGGATAGGAGGGTGGTTGACGGAGAGATATCAGAGAGTGGTTTACTCGGGAGTAGAGTCCACAAGAATGCCTGTGACTAGTGGTGTGCCACAAGGATCTGTTCTTGGACCACTGCTGTTTAATTTGTTCATAAATGATATAGGAAATGATCTGAGAGGAACAGTTCATTTGTTTGCGGATGATGCGAAGTTGGGTAGGGCAATAGTGAATGCAGATGACGTCAAAATTTTGCAGGATGATTTGGATAGATTGGAGGTCTGGGCTAAGGAGAATGGATGTCAGTTTAATGTGGCAAAATGTAAGGTTATGCATTTTGGGGTGAAAAGATTGGCGGCAGTTTACTGCATTGGTGGAACCGTGCTCCAGGAAATTGATGAGGCACGAGATTTAGGAGTGTTGGTAGATAAGGAATTGAAATTTAGGGGACACATTGCAAAAGTGGCCAAATCAGCTCATCAAATCACTTGGTTGCTGAAGAATACGTTGACAAGCAGGTTATTGTTCCTCTGTATCAAGCCTGGATAAGACCCCATCTAGACTACTGTGCTCAGATTTGGTCACCTAGGTTTCTTCTTGATGGGGAGGAGGTGGAGAGGATCCAGAGGCGAGTGACCAAGATGATAGCAGGTCTGTGGAATGAACCGTATGAGAACAGGTTGAGGATTTGTGGGTTGCAGAAATTGGTTGATAGGCGGAGGAGGGGAGATATGATTGAGACTTTCAAATTACTGAAGGGTTTCTATAAAATTAATTCAGAAGATATTTTTGAGAACAGGGCTGGTTGTGGGAGGACTAGGGGACATCCATGGAAACTGGGCAAAAGTGGTTAGTAAAGGTGTTAGAGCTGGGTTCTTTACTTTTAGAGTAGTGAATGAGTGGAATGCGCTCCCTGAGTCTGTGGTGGATGCTGTGAAAGTGAATGGGTTTAAGGCAAGGTATGATAGATACTGTATGAATGTCAAATAGTTGTGATGAATATGATTTGGGGCCTCCCTCGATGAGTCCAATGACTCCCTGGAGTTGCCCGTAATAATAGTAATAATATGGAAATAGACAACAGAATCAGCAAAGCTGGTATAGGAAGTCAATTGAATAAATGAATAAATTATCCCATATGAATAAATTCATATGGGATAAGAGAGAAATTAGTCAGAACACACAATTAGCTGTATACAAGACAGTGTTCAAACCAGTTTTAACTTATGGATCTGAGAGCTGGGTCAGAAGTAAAACACTTGACCAAAGACTAGAGATGGCAGATATGAGAGTCCTGAGAATGATTATAGGTGTGAACAGATGGCATCAATGGCAATATCATATTAAAAACAAGGATATTAGGAAAGAACTTGATATTGTCAGCATCCAGGAATGCGTTAGTAGAGCTAATCTCAGGTGGTATGGTCACCTAAACAGAATGGGCGAGGAAAGATTAGCAAAACAAGTGTTCTCTGCCAGGTTGGCAGCAAAACGACCCAGAGGAAGACCAAGATATAGGTGGATTGATACGGTACAAAGTGCCTTAGAAGATAGAAATATAAGATCTGATAATGTTGTAGTCTTGACAAGTAACAGACTGATTTGGAGGAATATTGTAGACAGGAAGTTAGTAATGATGTAAATTTTGCATGTAGTACTATCATATCCTGTACACCCCTTGAGGGTACATGTCAGGAATTTGATGAAGATATAATGGCGCTATCTAATTATTAAATTAAGATTTGAGTGTAAAATATTTTGTTTCTTTTTTATGTAGTATATCTGAGTGAATATTATGAAATTATTAATCATTCGAAAAAAATACTTATACTTACAATTAGAAAGTACTTAAGTATTCAAAATTAATAACGAAAAAAAAATCCTTATGGGCATCACACACAGAGTCCACCCAGGGTGCAAAATTATCTTGGTTCGGCTCTACCCAAAGCTGATATCTAAGATTATTATAATCATCATGATCTAATTCCTGATATATACCCTCAAGTGGTGTACAGGATATGATAGTACTACATGAAAAATTTACATTATTACTAACTTCCTATCTACAATTCTCCTCCAAATCAGTCTGTTAAATGTCAAGACTCTAATATTATCTTATCTTATATTTCTGTCTTCTAAGGGACTTTTTACTGTATCAATCCACCTATATCTTGGTCTTTTTCCTGGCAAACTGGCAGAGAACACTGGTTTTGCTAATCTTTCCTCTCGCATTCTGCTTAAGTGACCATACCACCTGAGATTAGCTCTGCTAATATTATAATGACTATTATAATCACCTGCCTTATAATTCCACATACATTCCTTTCTCTTTGATACCCCCAGCATGTCTATTCATCTTCCAAGTCAAAACCACATAGTCACTCTACAACTGGAGGCAAAGATGCTGTCTCAGTTATAATCAGAATTTCAGGGAGAATGGGGAACTAGACAATGAGACTTATTTGTGCCTATGGTCCCACAGAAGGTTCTACTAAGGTAGAAGTGGAGGAATTTTTTGAGGCTTTAGAAAAAGCAACTGACACAATGAAAAAGTAAAAGTTGGTCCTTGTTGGGGATCTAAATAGCAGAGTAGGAAATGATTGTGAGACATACAAAAATATTTTGGGAAATTTGGAAAAAAGAGCAAAGCTAATAATAATGGCAAATATCTGTTGGATTTCTGCCCAGGACATGGATTGGTTATTACTAACACCATGTTCCAACATAAAAATGTGCATAAATTCACATGGAGAGAAGAGGCAAGGAATAAGAAAAGTCTCATTGACTATGTTATTGTTGATAGTGATGTTTTCTCCCTGGTGCAGGACACCAGAGTGTACAGAGGATTTGAAATTGGAAGTGATCACTATTTAGTCTTGAGCAGGATAAAATTGAATTTCATATTGAAAAGAATAACATGTAAGAAAATTTTAAAGCGAATAAAAGTTGAGCAGCTCTCAGATGTGAACTGTAGACTAAAATACACAAAGGTTATTGAAGAAAAAATGAAAGAGTTTGAGAACAGGAATCAAACCTTGGAGGTTCAGTGGCAAACTCTGAAGAAAACATTGATTGATTCTGCCAGACAGGCATGTGGTGAGGTCTGCAAGGATAAAAAAAAAATCAGAACTCCCTGGTGGACACAGGAAGTTAAAGAGGCAGTGAAGGAAAAGAAGAAAGCATATCAAAAGTTCCTGGCAAATAAGTCAGCTTGTGCTCTTAGAGAATATAGAGACAAATGCAAGAATGCTAAACACTGTGTAAAACTAGCTAAACAAAAGTCATGGGAGGACTGGCAAGAATATAGAAAATAAATATTAAGAAGGTGGCAAAATATTCTGGAGGTTGTTGAAGAAGCTTAGGAATGGAGGAAAGAGTGCTGTAAAAGGAGTTAGAGATGATAAAGGTGACATGAAAACTGGAGAAAAAGATATCCTTGAAGTATGGAGTAATTACTTTGAAAAACTGCTAAATGAAACAAGCAGTGATGACAGCACAGTGGTAAAAAACACTGACCAGGCATGCAGGCAAGAATACATATCCATACTTGAAGTAGAAAAAGCCATCAAAGGCTTGAAATGTGGAAAGGCAGCTGGAGTAGATGATATTCGACCAGAAATGCTGAAGTATGGTGGTATAAGAGTCTTACAGTGGCTGCACTGCATAGTTCAGAATGCCTGGACAGAGGGACGAATTCCCAATGATTGGAGTAGAGCTCTCATAGTACCCATATATAAAAAGGGAAATAAAACTGCATGTGAGAATTACAGA
Organism: Typopeltis vanoorti; assembly: GCF_054136105.1. NCBI lineage: Eukaryota > Metazoa > Arthropoda > Arachnida > Uropygi > Thelyphonidae > Typopeltis > Typopeltis vanoorti. The sequence continues at coordinate 109,741,215 of NC_143557.1, forward strand.
GATATTTGCCTACTGAGTGTTCCAGGCAAGAATTATGCAAGTATACTGGAGAAACGGTTGAGAAGAATTGTGGAAGAAAAGCTTGGTGAAGAACAAGCTGGATACAGGCCAAACAGAGGCTGTCAGGATCAGCTCTTCACTTTACGACAAATAGTCGAGAAAGCATGGGAATATAACAATGATATGTATTTAAGTTTTGTCGATTTGGAAAAGGCATATGATAAGGTGCCAAGAGAGAAGCTATTCAATATGCTTGAGTTATATGGTGTCAATGGGGCATTATATCAAGCATTACTTAGTCTTTATTTGAGTTGTAAGTCAGCAGTTAGAATTGAAGAAAGTACAGGAAGATGGCTTAATGTTAAATCTGGTGTGAGACAAGGATGTACATTATCCCCTCTGTTATTCATTATTTATATGGATCACATTATGAAGGAAAGTGGTATTAAACATGATATCAAAATTAGAGATGTTAATGTCAGCTCTTTGCTTTATGCGGATGATGTTATACTTCTAAATAAATCCGCTACAAGTCTGCAAGATTCTCTGACTAAATTGAATAGCTGTTGTAATAGATGTGGTATGAAGGTCAGCAGTAAAAAGACAAAGACAATGAATATAGGCAGAATCATTGAAAATGTCAACTGCGTTGTGAATGGAGAACCTGTGGAACAAGAAAAACATTTCAGCTACTTAGTTATGATTTTTACTGAAGATGGTAAATTAAATATAGAAATAGACAACAGAATCAGCAAAGCTGGTATGGTGGGAAGTCAAATGAATAAATTCATATGGAATAAGAGAGAAATTAGTCGGAACACTAAATTAGCTGTATACAAGACAGTGTTCAAACCAGTTTTAACTTGTGGATCTGAGAGCTGGGTCAGAAGTAAAACACTTGACCAAAGACTAGAGACGGCAGATACGAGAGTCCTGAGAAAGATTATAGGCGTGAACAGATGGCATCAGTGGCAATATCATATTAAAAACGAAGATATTAGGAAAGAACTTGATATTGTCAGCATCCAGGATTGCGTTAGTAGAGCTAATCTCAGTTGGTATGGTCACCTAAACAGAATGGGCGAGGAAAGATTAGCAAAACAAGTGTTCTCTGCCAGGTTGGCACCAAAACGACCCAGAGGAAGACCAAGATATAGGTGGTTTGATATGGACAAAGTGCCTTAGACAATAGAAATATAAGATCTGATAATGTTGTAGTCTTGACAAGTAACAGACTGATTTGGAGGTAAATTGTAGATAGGAAGTTATTAATGATATAATTTTTTCATGTAGTACTATCATATCCTGTACACCCCTTGTAGGTACATGGCAGGAATTTGATGATGATGATATAGCTTTTTAATGAATATTATTCACTCCTTTTCTTTTTTTATCCATGGGAATTTATGAAAATTTCTGTAATTTGTGTACATTCTTATTCTTTTCCTTCAAACAATTTTTTTTTTTTTAAATCTAGAAGAGGATTTCTAGATTAGGTAAAATAATAAATGAAAAATATAAAAATAAATAAAATTAAGAAAAAAAACCATCCATGGTACTAATTCACCATACATTTATGGATGGAGGTCACAAGTCACATAAATGAAAATTTCAATGAAGGAAGAATGTGATCATGTGATTGTAAAGATAGGAGTAACTCCTAAGGCTCTGAACTTGGAACTTTTTTTTCAAGGTATTTTAGGGGTTCATTAAGAAAAAAAAAATTATTCTTCATGATTGAAACTAATACATTTTGTTACTATGAGATATTTCTGTATTGCTGTTAGTATGCTACTCTGCCAAGGAGAGAGTGGGGGGGGGATGTTCAAGAGCATTTTGTTGCTGTTTATGATCTTAACTTGTATCTAATTGTATTAACCTTTATCTGAAGATTAGGAATTGTATTTAGATGGTTTAATGCAGATGAATGCTTAATTTTAGGTGTACTGTGATTGATAAAATGACTGGACAGAATGTTATACTAAGTCAAGAAGATGTAGATATATTGCAAAGGATGGAGGGCGGTAAATATCCAGATGCAAAATATGATCCATATGAGGTAATAAGTGATTTTTTAATTAAAACTTGTTTTGATATTCAAGGAAACACTTAACAGTTATTTTATCATTTATGCAGGTGCCTTAAAAATTGACTTAAATTCTGGTTTATGATAAACCAGTAAATTTTTGTATTATTTTCTGGTGTATCCAAAGGAGGCTGGGGTTACTGAATACTGTGATAGTGCAGCACAATTATGCCATTGCTAAGTATTTAATAAGTGCACATGCTGAATTTCTGTTTGGTTTATTCTTTTTATGGACATTTATTAATTACTTGTCTACCCTAGTATTCTTATTTTTGTATCCTGTCACATAACTTACCTCTCAAAAAAACTCCTCTTCTATACCAGAAGTACTAAAAAGGTGGAGTGTGAATAGACTAATCAAATAAATTTGGGGAAAGAGAGCTAGTGGAAGAATTTCAGGAATACTGTATCATGTCAGCATAAGAGATTTTATTGTGATAGACAAGACCAAAACAGGTCAGATCTTTCTACATAATTATAAATCTTATGATTATGTAGAAATAATCAGGCAATACAGATTAGGGAAGGGAAAAAGTAGCTACAGTATTTGACATTAAACATGGTGATAAACCTCTTGAGTGGCAGTAGTTTCACAGATGTAAGCTGATTTCAAAACAGGAAACTGTTTTTATTATTTCCACCTTCTCCCAGGAGACCTAGGGTGGTTATGGCATTAACTCTCCATTACATTTAAAAAAAAAAAAAATACACAGATGTAAGCTGATTTCAAAACAGGAAACTGTTTTTATTATTTCCACCTTGGGTGGTTATGGCATTAACTCTCCGTTACATTTAAAAAAAAAAAATACGTGAGGACTATATGTTTTTTGAGAGGAAAACTAGCCATCCTCAAATACAAACAGAGATTAGCTGTTTGTATTTGTTACTCAACTGTTTGCAACACAACTGTGTTGCAAACTCCACTGAGGCAACAAGTAACAAGTGAAATGTAAACATCTAAATGCTAAATTCTCTATCTTGAGTTCAGAAAAGACACAAGCCATCTACTTGGGTTAGTAAGATGAACTAAAATATTCTAGATGTCTGGAGTAATTACTTGGAAAGACTGTTAAATGAAACAAGCAGTTACAGAACAATAGTGGGAAATATTCATGAGGAATGCAAACAGGAGTACATATCAATACATGAATAGAAAAAGCTATCAGAAAGCCTGAAACAGGGAAAGCCAGTTGGATTAAATTATATTCAACCAGAAATGCTCAAATGTGGAGGTATAAATGCATTGCAGTGGATATACTGCATCATTCAGAAGGTCAAATTCCAGAAGATTGGAGTAGAGCTCTCCGAGTTTCCATCTGTAAAGGAGAATAAAATTGAACGTGAAAATTACAGAGGGAATTTTTCCACTAAGTATTCTGGGTAAGATTTATGCAAGCACACTTGAGAATAGGCTAAGAGAATTTGTGAAAGAGAACCTTTGAGAAGAACAAGTTGGGTTCAGGCCAAATAGTATGTCAAGATCAGATTTTCACTTTACGACAAATAATTGAGATATCGTGGGACGAGGATCTCTACTTACAATCTGGAAAAGGTATATGACAAGGTGCCCAGAGAAAAGCACTTTAAAATGCTCCAGTTGTTATATGGCAGAACATTTAGTTTTAAGAGAGGAGCTGTGAGAGCTGTGCTACAATCATATGGAATTCAGTTTTCTAACCTGGCTTTCTGAATTTGTTTAGAAGTAAAATGTCTTGTTTTTTTGGGTGATCTTTTACTCCTAAAGAAACTTACTCTTAAAGAAAGTGCAAGTCTCCAGGAGCATGAAAATCGACAATAAAAATCCCAAAACTATAAAAGTGGGCAGAGATATAGAAAACTTCATCTGCATTCTAAATTGAGAACTATAGAACAGGTGAAATATTTCAGCTATTTAGGCAAAGTTTTTAGTAAAGATGGCAAATTAAATATGGAAATAGATGACAGAATAAGAAAAGTTGGTATGAAGGAGAGCCAGTTGAATAAATTTATATAGAATAAGAAAGAAATTAGTCAAAATACTAAACTAGCAGTATACAATACAGCACTCAAACCTGTCTTGAGTTATGGATATGAGAGTTGGGTTAGAAATAAAACACTTGATCAGAGACTACAGATATGAGAGTTCTGAGAAAAATTATGGGGAAAACAGGGTCAGAACTAAACATTTTATGAAATGATTAGTTCTAACCTGGATGATTATCATATTTTGTCACAAATGCTCTCATGAGAAGTTACCTTTTCACATTATTTGTAATGTGGATCCTTTCTATAAAAATTCAAGTTTATCTACTTCTTCTTTGTAGGATCTTAATGTGGCACGAACTAAGAATAGTAACAACTTCTTAGTGATCACACTAAACTTCTCAGTATTCAGCAGTATTATTTTCTAATATGAAATTGATGTAAAGAAATAAAATTCATAAAATATAAGATAGCAACATATCATATTGTCAGTATATCTAATATATTGTTGTATAAAAGGAATCCCAACTTAAGTATTTCTTTTTCAGTTCATTTTGCAAAAATTAAAAACAGTTATGTTGTTGGTTTGTCTATGCATCTTGACTGTTGCTAGATAGATTTTTTTTGGTGTCTAAAACTTTTTTTAAACAATCTCAACCTTTTGTTTTTAGTTGAACCATTTGCAGGGACCTAAAACTTTCAAATTATTTTGGTTTTGATTGGGCTAGCTCATGATGCAGAATTAGGAAAAAATTAAATTAAAAAAAATTTTTTTTTTAAATTATAAACTTATTACGTAAGGTAAAAGGTTTACGTAAGTTCATTGTTTTACAAAATGGATTACTTTTATCTAAATGTTTTTTTTTTTTTTTTTTAAATTCAGTATCATATGTAAATCTGGTTGATGAAAGATTCTTTGCTGTATAATGAAATAATTTTTCTTACAAACAATTAAAAATTATGATAATTTTCCCTTGCTTTGATGGAATTTAATGAAATGTTATGGTTAAAAAAAAAAACTTAAAATTTGTTCAAATCATTTTAATTGAGAGCCTGTGTAGCTCAGTGGATGTGGCGTTTGCACACCATGCTGCTTGGCTGCATGAAGGAAGACTTGTTTTCGAGTCTAGTCGGTGACTAGAGGAAATTTTTTTCTAAGCCTTTTTTCAACCGGTTCCCGAGTTGGTCGATCTCTTGCACGGGCAAGCGGTTTTTTCTTCCGGAAACTCGGGTTTTTCGTCCCATAAACTCAAGAAAATTGATCATAGAACTCACATTATCTCAGACATTAAATATATACGAGAGTTAGGGTTATGGACCATGAGATGGTGGCACTTGTTGAGACATCACGGTTCACTGCATGCCGCTTAATTAGTGATAGCCTTGGGCCAGCTATCTCTGATTGGGTACCAGTGGAGATTGAACTCAGTCTCCAAAAGTTAGATGGGACTAAAAACGGCCTTGCCTATTCCCTATATATACGGGAATAAAAAGGCAGTAGCTGATTTTTTTTAATTTTTTTTTTTCTGTTTTTTTTTTTTTTTTTCATTTTGATGCCAAACTTACAAAAAACAGAATTGTCTATGCTTCACATGAAAAATGGCTCAGGTTCAGTTGTGGTAATTAACAGTGTCAGTATACAAGAATGCTGTACAAAATACACTTTTATCTGTGATGATTCCTTTACTTACTTATTTTAATTTTGACACACACACACGTGCGCACGCACACACATACATGGGGGGTGGTCTGGAAAGTTCTTATAAACACCTAAAACAAAAATGATATTTTATGCAACTGATATAACCACAATAAAGAACATATGAGGATATAAAAACATAAGCTACCTTCATAACTCTGCTACTAGATGTAGAATATCATACTAGATCTATGTTCTTTCTTGTGGTTATATCAATTGCTTTAATATCATTTTGTTCCAGGTGTTTATCATTTCCAACCCCACCCCATATATTAAAGTAAACAGATTTTGAAACCAACTCAACAAGAAAAGGAGTGAGGTTAAGTTTCTAACTGATATATTTATTAAATGTCAGAGGCAACATTAAGTTCATTGCATTGCATTCATTTAGGTCCTGTCATCACATCTATGTGCAGTTGCCATAATTACATTATCTTTTCTGTAAACTTTTGTTTTTCTTTTTAAATTACACTACTTATTAAGATATTCAGTGAGAACAAAAACTGCACGTCAAATATTATAACACCATTGGTAAGAAT